>NW_022196897.1:139668202-139679879 GCF_008632895.1 Mastomys coucha
CACCACACTTGCTGTGCCACCACACTTGCTATGCCACCACACTTGCTATGCCACCACACTTGCTGTGCAGTGCTGAGGATCGACCCAGTGTTTCATGCATGCTAAGGAGACACTTTGCCCACTGAACCACACTCCCAGCTCTGATTCATGAGTCTTTTAAAAATTGAATATAATTTAATATTTTATTACTGTGTATCTGTGCTTGTCTGCATGTTTATATGTGCATATGCATGAAGGTCAGAAGAGTGCACTGGATCTCCTGAAGATTGAGTTCTCAGGGATATGAACACTGGACTAAGGGAGCCTGGGAGCTCAGTGTCCGTGCAGCCTCTCCTTCTACAATGGGAGAGGGCTGTGTTGGGGTTTGAGGGGCTTGAGGAATCAGAGCCAGAGTACAGCAGTAACAGTGTTGATTATCCATGTCTCTTAATCATACGCATCCTGCCTGGTCCTGCCCAAAGCCAGCATTCTGACTGCACACACCCTCATTGCCAGCTGCACATCTGGCGCTGTGCCCTAGCTTGGCCCACAGTTCTTGGCACATGGCCACGGACCTGAGCACTCTCCCCTCTGGCTGTTTTGCCATCACAGTGCTGGCAGTGAGGGATGGGAAGAAGTCCTCAGTTTTTCCCCAATTCAGCGAGACACCATTTTGGTGTGGATGAAGCTGAGTCCTGTCTGACATCCTCTTATAGCTTCCATAGGTACTCACATGCACATACATAAATAAAAATTAAATCTAAAAAAAATCCTGTGTTATTAAAAAATAACACAGGCATGCCGGACTTCCTTTCTTTGAAATTCTTTTGTATGCCCGCGTGCTGTATATACACAAAGATATGGTTTTGGTTTCAAAACCAAGCTGAGCTTTTGAAATTGTAGTCCAGTATTAATTTTAAAAATAGCAGTATTCAGTGGACAACTATTTCTGTCAGAACTCACATTTTTATTGACTTCATTCCAAAATTTTACTAGTTTTGTGTAGGGACTGACCTAGTTTTTGTTTTGTTTCTATCTGAGGTGTAATATACTTTGAGTGTTACCTTTTAGGAAAGTTGCATACCAGGTCTGATGGTGCAGTGTTATAAAATCTCCGTGATATGACTGAGGTTGCAGATATGAGAGAAAGAACAACCAGAGGGAGAGTTCAGACTAGACTGGACATGGCCAGGGATAGGGAAGCAAGAGGCTAGGAGAGAATAGTGGAGACAGTGGCATAGCAAGAGATAGAGAAATAGAACATGCCACAGAGAGCAAGAGAATAAGAGAGTAGATAGGAGTAAGAGATATAGATACAGATAGATAGATGGATAGATAGACAGATAGGTAGAGAGGATAGTTAATGCCTTAGGATTTTATTGCTGTAAAGAAATGCCATGACCAAGGTAACTATTATAAAAGAAAACATTTAATTGGGGCTGGCTTACAGTTTTCAGAAGTTCAGTCCATTATCATCATGGCGGGAAACATGGCTGCGTCCAGGCAGACATGGTGCTGGAAGAGCTGAGAGTTCTACATCTTGATCCAAAAGCAGCAGCAAGATACTGTCTTTTGCAGGCAGCCAGGAGGGAGGGTCTCTTTAGCACCTGTCCAAGCCTGAGCAGAAGACCTCAAAGCCTACCTATGCAGTGACATACTTACTCCAACAAGGCCACACCCCTTCCGATAAGGCCATACCTCCTACTAGTGCCACTCCCTGTGGCCAAGCATTCAGACCTCCACAGAGTGAGAACAGCCGGGTTGTAAGAAGGATGAGCAGCTGTGGGAGGGACCCCTCTGTGCTGCAGGGAGTTTAGGGTAGAGAAGGAGGTGTGAAGGGCGGGGACTGCAACCCGAGTCCACCACGGTATCCTCCGACATGCACATGGACATTCTGCCGTAAATACATTTAAGAGAGAATGAGGTATTTCTCCATGCTACACTGAGAGAGTAACAAGACTCGGGAAACTTGAGATGAATGAGTCAAACTTACGTGTGTGTCTCCTTCCCACAAGCATCTGCTGGTCATAAACTGTGGTATCAGGAGCCATCGTAGTTCCCGAGGGTACAAAAAGACACATTCCCTGCCTACAGATAGCTCCCAGGCCAGCGTGCCATCCTTCGGTTCCTTCCAGGAAGGAGCATCGGAGACTGGGGAATCCGCTGGGTGTGATGACTTGTCTGAGCCCGTTAGTCCTGGAACAGTGGCCAGAGGGAGGAGACCCTGCTGAGTCAGGTCAACCTCTCTCCTGCAGATCCTTTTTCTGCAGACCAGGCCCCGCCTGCAGCACACGGCTGCCTTACTGAGCAGCTGCATTGACGGTTTCATCTACGCCTGGTCCATCCATGGGAATGGGGGTCTGCTGGGAAAGTTCTCTGTGGACCCTGAAGACACTGGGAATGTTGTGGGTGCCATGGCCACTGATGAAAAGGACTGGATCCTCCTCACGGGGGACAGTAAAGGAAATATCAAGGTGAGGAAGGACCGGCAGCAGCCCCGGTTTGGCCGTCTCTGTGGGGCATGTGGTCCTTGTCTGCCTCCTACTCCTGCTGGGTTTCACTAGAGGCGGTGGGGACAAGGTGAGTTATTAACCAGTCTCCTGCTTTACCATGACCAGTGAAATGAACTAGGCCTTGTTGCGTTGGTCCCTCTAAGACTCCCCCCCCAACTCCCCCACAGTGGATCCTGTTATCCATCACTGTTACGGTGCAGCTCTCACACTGGCCAGCCATCTGTCTCATCATCTGTGAACAGCTGGCTCATAGACAGTTTTGTGCTCTGTGGTGAGACATGGAGGCACGGCAGCCTCATTCATCTAAGTCTACCTGCTAACCACAGATTTGGGCTTAGGAGACCCTAAGGCCCATCTGTAGTGGGTAGTCACTCGCCTCAGAGGTGTAAGCATGAAGCACACCTGAAGCTCAAAGGAACGGTGTGGGAGGAACTCTTAGCATGCTCCAGGGTCGGGGCTTGGGTGGGTGGGTAGGGCGGGCTGTTAGGCCACTAAGTCACACTTTGTACCTAGATCTGGGACATCAAGCATTACTGCTACTTTATTGGCCAGCAACCACTCCAATCCAGTGGGAACTCGATCTCCGTTGACACAGAGAATAAGTTCCGGCTCTTAATTCCTAAGCAACTCCAGGTCCACTCCGAGCACCACTTGCTACAGAAGAAGGAGGTAGGAAGATGGGCAGGAGGGTGGAGTGGGAAAGTGCTTCTGGGCCACACAAAAGAACCAGGATTGCGGTTTCCCACGGGCATCATTCATCTCCGTGCTCCCTTCGTGATATCTGGCCTGTGTGGAAAAATCTGTTAGTCAGATTGTCATCATTACCACAGGAGACAAGGGCCAAGTATACCCGCAGATGCGCATTGCACACGCGTGCGTGCGTGTGTGCGTGTGTGAGCATGCGCACTCACACATACATACACACACACACACACACACACACACACACACACACACACACACGCACTCACTGTCCCCTTTCCGTGCATGTTGATCTTTGCACAGAGGAGCCCTAGAATTGTGAATTTAAGATTGTGATTTAAGATGAAAACGACTGGGGCCTGGTCTGCAGAAAAAGGATCTGCAGGAGAGAGGTTGGCCTGACTCAGCAGGGTCTCTTCCCTCTGGCCACTGTTCTAGGACTAACGGGCTCAGACGAGTCATCACGCCCAGTGGATGCCCCAGTCTCCAATGCTCCTTCCAGGAAGGAACTGAAGGATGGCACGCTGGCCTGGGAGCTAATTTTAAGTAGTCAGCACTTTCACATGGTTCAAAGGACTTAGTGTTTGCTTGGGGCCTCGTGAAATCAAGCCCCTTTTCTCTGGTTACCGAGAACTAACAAGAGCTTCTGTGGGAGCAGGACCAAGGATAGGGCACTGTGAGAGGCAGCAGTGTCCCAAGATGAATCCTGGGAAATATGACACTGGAGACCAGCATCTGGGTGTTGACCTGAGTTTATTGCCCAGCATATGTGCTTATGTAGTGTTTGAGCCAATCCCAAGTCCCTAAATCCTTGGCCAACTATAGCTTTGCCACATTATCACTGTGCTCCAGGGAAAGCCCTGTCTGATGAGGTAACTCAGAAGGAACTGTGAGGGGAGCATCGTCACCTGTTAGGACTTCTGTGAAGTCGGGGGTCAGGAGAGGAATCAGCCCTTGGTTCTTTTATGCTGTCTCACCGGTATTCCAAGCACCAACTTAGATCTAATGCCCTGTATGGCAGATCAGGTCTCTTTAGGGAGTCGTAGGAGCCTGTGGTGCTTTGCTCTCCAGCCCACTTTATCCTTCACATGGTTGACCTCCACCACCCCTCCCACCCACACAGTGATGTAGTGACAAGGTTGACCTCCACATCCCCCCCACAGAGTGATGTCACTACATCCTCACTAGGATGACTAAAGCCAAAATAACACAAGCCAGAGTCTGCAGGGATCCAGGCCAAGTGGATTGGCTACTGCAGTCAGGCTTGGACTATTAGTGCAGTCACTTTGGGGGATTATTTGACAATAGCTACCTAACCTGAGCATGCATGCCCTTCAACCTGGTAGTCCCACTGTAGGCTTACACCTAGAGATTCATGTAAAGCATAGGACAAACGATGAGAGAATTCCCACTTATAACGGCTCCACACTGGAAACAATTCACACACACAGCAGCCCAGGCTGGAATCATCTGTGGGTTCCATACACAGGGCAGTAGACACCTGGTCACATCTACTCACTACAGAATCATTGACTCTTCAGACACTTAAGTCAAGTCAGACCCCAAAGCACGTACGTTGTGTGTGTTATATAGTTCTGTTCTATACAAAGCGAAAAGGTAGAAAAATGAGCTTGTCCTGCTTGTCCTGGGTGTGTGGGAGGAATCTTGATGTGTGTTTAGGGCTGACAGTATTGCACCTCATTTTCTGAGTCTGATTATACATTCATGTTTAGTTTGTGTATTTATGCTTAAATATATTTATTATACACATAACTTTTTTATGGGTGCATTAAACATAAGTGAAAATTTTAAAGGTGCCCAGGCAGTATAGAGAGGTGTGGTTGCTTGTGAAATAGTGTGTCCCTGAAGCAGACACTGTTACTGATTTATGGTTCTTCTGATGTTGAGTTAGATGAGTGTGCGTGTGGGCAGTTATTTCTCTCTTATTTTTACCCAAAGGTGTGGCGGCTCACACACTGATGCCCCCCTTGCTTTTCCCATTCCATCATGCATTTTAGAAATTTTTCTAGATCTGTATAGTAAGCCATAGGCTGTTAACAAAATCCCTTTCAAGGGGAACGGTGTTTTACTTTTAAAAGTGGATCTTAGTAGTGCATTCTATTTCATATGTGTTAGTATGTCTGAGGGATACATTCCCGCAAATGGGGTACAAGGTCAAAGTGTTCAATATATTTGCAATTTTGTTAATCTTCTTGCAACCCCACATATTTTGAGACAGGGTTTAGCCATGTAGTCCAGGCTGGCCTCAAAGTCACCATCCTCCTGCCTTAGCCTCCGAGTTCTGGGATTACAGGTTTGCACTGCATGCTAGCTACCTATGTGCCTTTTGACTCTCAGTGTTCTACTCAGACTAGTGTTAGCATAAAGAAATTGCAGCTGTATGCTGGGAACTGGCCATGCATAGATTCAGTACACGAGGAGCATCTGATGTTAACATAACCATGACCATAGTGACAGTTTACTGATTGACGGCTTGCTGATGTTTACTGACTGTCTTTAGTGAGTGCCGACTGCCCTTGATGTCCTCAGAGGCTCTGCGGAGTGGAATTACTTTTCAGAGTGCACGGAGTGGAAAGGTGCCAGTGCTCATGTCTAAGCCTGTGGAGCTGCTGGCACTGGGCTTGAGAATAGAACCCAGTCTGTGAAGGTCAGCATGCTCATACCCATGTGACCGTGGCTTTATGGTGAGGCATTTAGGAGATCGTGCTCTGCACAACTATGTCATCATCAAGTGGTCTTTTTCCTTAAAATTTTATTAATATTGTTTTATCTGAAAAATCAAAATCATATGCATTTATATGGTACAGTGTAATGTGTGTTTACAAAGGAGAATGTAAATCCTGTTGATTAACATCGTCACCACCTGCTTGCTTATTTTTGTGATAAGACATTTGAAATTTACTCTTGCTGAGTCTCACATTAGCTGAGGGTTTGCTGGCGCTGGTGCTGCCCTGCTCAGTGACCCTTTCCCACGCCTAAGCACACCTAAGTGGGTGAGAGTTCTTATGTTGGAAGGGCACTGGACTTTCTCAAGAGATTTCCCTAGATGTAGTAGAGTCTCAGATGGCTTTAGCCTTTATTTTGTTAGTGGGCTACAGACTATGTATGGCACACCATGCTCACATCTCGGGGACAGCACATCACAGTCAGACTTTCCAGTAAGATGACAGCTCACTTTCTAAAGCCAGCACATGGAATCACCGATGTTTATTTGAGTTGTTGCTTATTATTGACATTAAAACAGTTTCTAATTTTTGTTTTTTTTTTTGTTTTTGTTTTTGTCTTTTTTGAGATAGAGTTTCTCTGTGGAGCCCTGGCTGTCCTGGAACACTCTCTGTAGACCAGGCTGGCCTCAGACTCAGAGATCTGCCTGCCTCTGCCTCCTGAGTACTGGGATTAAAGGTGTGTGCCAACACGGACTGGGTCTATTTTTTTTTTTCTGTAAAAAAATAGATAAAATCTAAGGAAGACATGAAACCAACTCAATAAGAGTTAGAAACTCTGGAGACATTGTGAATAAATCAGGTAAAGAGATGGAATCAGGGACAGAACGCTTCACGGAGGGAAATGCTAGGCACAAGTACCTTTGTGGGGGAGTTCCACTGGGTAGTGGAAATACAAACACCAGTTCTGTAAGCTCTCCCAAGAGTCTCCTATGAGACAGCCTTAATGCCAGCGGAGGCTTCATGAGACCTGAAAACCCAAACTAAAAGTTCTGATTTTAGTTTCAGATGGGACAGTGGTCAGTTTTCTTTCAAAAGCCCTTCAGTGTCTCGGCCCTGTTTTTGAACCACACTTATATACCAGGGTTTTGCATATGCTCAGGATGGTTTCTGAGCTCTCTGCAGTCTTCTGTTGTTGAGTTATAGTTTGCATTCGTCTGGCTTACCATTCCTGTTTATAGCTGAAGAAATGTCCCTTCCTTGGTCTTGTTTTATCTCGAGACGGTTGGGGCTATGGAGATGGCTCAATGGATACAATACTTGCTGCTCAAATTCGAGAGATGGATTTTGAGTCCCTAGAACCCATCTGACAGCTGGGCAGGCGCTTCCTGGGCCAGAGACTGGGGACCCCTGGGGCGAGCTGGTTAGCTAGACCAGCTGGGATTGACAAACTCTGGGTTCAGCAAGAGATCCTGAGAGATCAAGGACACCAGAGGTCAACTTCAGGCCTCCACCTGTGCCATCTATATGCATGTGCACTTGCATACATATGGGCCAAACACAGGCAAACATGCAAATACATATGTGCACCATATACATGCATGCATGCGCACGTGCACCCCCCCATATACACACACACATACATGGTCCTGGTCACTTCTCAGTTACATAGAGTCCTTTTCTCTCACAGTGTGACACCTTTCCTAGTTTGATGTCAGCTGTGTCCCCAGTTACCCCACGCAGTCAGTCTTTTCAGTGCCTGGCTGAAGAGAATTAGAAGGCATGCGGGCTCACATGCTGGTCCATCACTTTTTTAGCTCTGTGGCTTCAGGCTGATTTCCGAACATCTCTGATTCTTCCTTCTCAATAAAGTGGTGGATATGCTCTACGGCCTATAAGGTTGTGAGGATCCAATGAGGTGGTCAATGCACAGGCTCTCAGCTCACATGTCCGCAGTGGCAGGCTAATGTGAAGTGCTCAGAGCTGGTTCCTTGGTTGGTGTCCAGGTGCCCTTCCTTGGACTATGCTGCTCTGGATCCTAGGTACCTAAGGCACGGGTTCTCAACTTTCCTAATGCTGCAACCCTTTAATATAGTTCTTCATGTGGTGATCCCCCACCACAAAATTATTTCCCTGCTTCTTCATAAATGTAATTTTACCACTGTTCTGAACCATAATGTAAGTATCTGATATACAAGGTATCGAATATGCGGCTCCCAAAGGTGTTGCAACCCACGGGTTGCAGATCTCCGTGCTAAAGGGTTTGTGGGATAGCGCGGTGTAAGTCGTTCTCTACCGCCCCCTACAGGTTGTGGAAGGACAGACCATTTCTCTGGTTCCACCACCCCTTCTGATCACCTGGAGTAGCCACTTGGACAACGTGACAGATATCCTGTATGTGGATTCCTTCCGGCTGGTTGTCAGTGCGGGCGAGGACCGGGATGTCAAGGCTTGGAGACTCTCTGGTGATACCATAGGTATGGGTGGGTGCTGCTGAAGCATGGCCTTTGCTGTCTCTGTCCTTGACGGAACACACCTGGCATAACCCAATGCCCTGTGGGGAGAAGGGTCTCACAGCTGCTCAGAGAATCTTGCAAGATGACAATCTGCCCAGTCGTATCCAGGTAGCCATCAGCCATCCTCCCATGCGTTCACTCATCCGCCCGGCTTTGCTTTTGTTGGTGAGCTTCAGGAAATTGTTTATCTGGTAGGGTCTGTTCTTTTCTCTCTTTTTTTCCTTCAAAGATTTATTTATTTATTATTTGTAAGTACACTGTAGCTGTCTTCAGACACTCCAGAAAAGGGCGTCAGATCTCATTACAGATACAGATGGTTGTGACCCATCATGTGGTCGCTGGGATTTGAACTCATGACCTTTGGAAGAGCAGTCGGCGCTCTTAACTGCTGAGGCATCTCTCCAGTCCTGTTCTCTGAAGAAATAAGCATAAGCCAGGTGGTAGTGGAGCACACCTTTAATCCCAGCACTTGGGAGGCAGATGCAGGCTAGTCTCTGACTTGGAGGCCGACCTGGTCTACAGAGTGAGTTCTAGGACAGCTGGGGCTAAACAGAGAAACAAACATACCAACATACAAACAAGCCCCCAAAACCAATCCCCTCAAACAATGAAAATAAGCACAGTTCTGGGGATCTGACTCCAGTCTCCAGGCTTCTGTAGCAAGTACTTTACCAGTTGAGCCATCTTTCTGGAGCTTGATTTTTTTTTTTTTTTTTTGAGACAGGGTTTATCTGTGTAGCCCTGGCTGTCCTGGAACTCACTCTGTAGACCAGGCTGGCCTCGAACTCAGAAATCTGCCTGCCTCAGCCTCCCAAGTGCTGTGATTAAAGGCGTGCGCCACCACTGCCCGGCTTGTTGTTGTTTTTAATATAGCATTTCATTATGACAGCCCAGGTTGGCTTTGGACTATCTTAATCCTTTTGTCCTTTCCACACTGGGTCCTAGGTGGACACCACTAAATTCCTGGCCTGGCTTCTAAATTCACAGATTGTTTCTGGACTTTGTACATTGGGGATCATGTGATGCACTTTTCCCTATTTCCTTTCTCCAAACATTTGAGCTGTGAAATTCATCCCAACAGTCTACTACATTAGCTATGCTTGCTCAGCCCTGAACTCTGCCATCCTGCAGCGTCTCTCTTCTCCTCAGTGCCTGGTCGGTTTCTATGAGTTTATTTTAGACATGAGATCCTGCAGTTTGCCTCATGTCTGGCTCATTTGGTTGAGCCTTGAGGGTTCATCCCCGTTGTCACAGTCACAGAATTCTCTTCTCTTCTAAGTCTGAAGAATATTCCGTTATAGGTGAATTGCCTGAATTCATCTGTTGGTTGTTTACATGTTTTGGCCACTGGCAATAACAGGCCAGATTGGCCCCAACTTTCCAATTCTCCTGCCTCTGCCTTCCAAATGGGTTAACTACATGGTTTCATTTTTTTTTTTTTTTGGTAGGAAAATAATCAATGTTGAGTGTCACAGTTTTCAGAGTAGTTACCCAGGTTTATATTCTCACAAGGTCTCTGACCTCTCTGCATGCTCTCTGTCTGCCTGGTTCCTGTCTCTCTGATAACAGCTATGCTGATGAGTGTGAGGTGTATTCCGGCTCCCTATGTAGAGGTGCTGAGCATCTTTCCGCAGCCCTCTGGCCATTTGCGTACCTCATTTGGATAAATGTCCATTCAAGTCCTTTGTCTAGTTTAAAATCAGCTGTTTCTGCTACGAGGCTACAGGAGTTATGTAGTTTAGTAGTTAGCCCGGGTTAGATATATGGCGTCTTTTCCCATTTCACAGGTCGCCTTTAGCCTGCCAACTAGCTTTTAGTCCATGTCATCCTGCTTTTACAGAGCTCTGCTAATCTGTTTTGGCTTTTGTTGTTGGTGATTTTGGAGTTCTGGCCAAGGAGTCATTACTAAGACCGATGTTTGAAGCCTTTGCCTGGTTGTTTTCTTGGCTTGCTAAGATATGTTCTTGTGTATTGTGTGTGTTTGTGAGTGTGCACGGGTGAGTGCATGCATGTGGAGGGCAGAGGCCTTCTGAATCAGACCTCTCATAGGTCTGGTGCTTGTCAACTTGGGTAGACTGGCTGGCCAGCAAACCCCAGGGATCTGCCTGCCTCAGCCCCACCCCCACCCCACCCCCACTCCCATGCACGGAGGAGTTGGTAACACAACTTTCAGTGTTGGTTCTGGGAATTGAACTCTTGCTTATGCAGTGAACGCTGGCTTTGTTGACGAAGCCATCTCTGACCAGGTGGAGGAATTTGGCATTTCTGTTCACCAGGAATCCTGGCCAATAGTTTTCATTATGTGGTACTGTCTCTGGCTCTGGTGTCAGAGCCATGTCTGGTGGCTGCATGGCTTTCTTGGACCGTTTTGCTGATCTCCTGTTCTCCCTGCAGAGTTAGGGGACCTGTGTGACTCAGGACCGGGGTCTTGGAGGATCTTCTGAGATAAATATGCCTGAGTCACAACTGGGGTAGTGTTACACAACTGGGAGTGGATCACCCTGCTTCCAGAGCCGGCTTCGCAGTGAGCTCAAAATGACAGTTTACCAATAATCATTAAAAACAAACAAACAAACAAACAAACAAACAAACAAACAAAACCAGAACACGACGGGGGTTTTCCTGGATGTTGTGTTGAGGTTTTTCTGGATGTTGTGTAATTGACCCATGAAGATGGAAGGTGGCATTGTTCCCCCGCTCCGCTCCCGCCTCGCTCCCGCCCCCTCCCCCAGCATGTGTTTTCTCACCTCCTTCAGCTGCCCCGCCCCCGCCCCCGCCCCCACCCCCAGCATGTGTTTTCCCACCTCCTTCAGCTGCATCTGAGCTGGGGGTGCCGGAGAGTGGCCTTAGATAGACCTGGCTTACCTTATCTTTGGGTGTGTCAAAGCAGACTTGGCTGGGCTGCTTCACAGCTGCATCCTTGCGTCCAGGCCAAGCTTGGCTCTGGATGCTTAGACACATACCAGGAACTCCTGGAGAACAGAATGTCCAGACCAGTGTTTCCTGCAGACTTCTCTGTCATGTTTAGTGGCTCTTATATTTGTTGTGTTTTATAAAAAGAGGAGGAGAGAAGGGATATGTTTGGTGGACGTGCGGTCAGGTGTGGGGGTAAGGGGGTGCCTCCATGGGCCCATGTTGAGGCATCCCTTCCCCCTGAGGGACCAGCCACAAGAGGGTATAGTATATAGAACAGAGTTTATTCAGGGTATGGGGAGGGAAGTTGAGAGGGTAGTAGAGCCTGGCAATGGTGTTGCATGCCTTTAATCCCAGCACTTGGGAGGCA
>NW_022196897.1:139679889-139685777 GCF_008632895.1 Mastomys coucha
GAGAGAGAGAGAGAGAGAGAGAGAGAGGAAGAAGAAGAAGAGGAAGAAGAAAGAGGAAGAGGAAGAAGGAGAAGAAGGAGAAGAAGAAGAGAAAAGTAGAGGCCAGCCATGAGCATGTGGAAAGAGAGGGGGAAGAGGAGTGGAGAGAGAGGGGAAGAGGTGAGAGGACAGAGTGGGAGCAAGAAGGCAAGAGAGCAAGAGAGCAGAGGCGGCAGCAGCTCCTTTAATGATGAGTCAGGCACACTCGGCTGTTGCCAGGTAACTGTGGGGTGGAGCCTAGACAAAATGCTAACAATATTTGCTCCTATAGCTCTTTGGTATTTTCTCCAAAATGGGATTTTACTATCTGAACCTTTTCTGCTTCTTAATTTCACAATTCCATAGCAGGAGAATGGCCTACCTTTATTTATTTATTGTGTGTGTTGGGGAGGGGTGGTTTCACACGTGGCATGACATGGCCCGTGCCACTGCACACACGTGGTGATTAGAACTCACAGAAGTTGGATCTTTTTCTATCACTCCGGTTTGGGGGACTGAGTTCAGGTCATCCATGTCAGAGCAGAACTCTGACTTCTCTCTCTTCTGCTCCACCCGAGATCTCACCTAGACAGGTCCCAGCCATTTCATGCCCTTGTCATTTCACACGTAAGCTGCTGGGAACCTGCCTGAGTGAGGGTCACTGGGACCTCTCCACAGTGTTCTTCCCATATCAACTTACACATGGCCCAGGACACTTTAGGCCTGAGCTCCAGGTGTTTCCTAGGACTGGAGTCTGGGCATCACTAGTATGATACCTGGTATGAGGCAGGCACTCAGTGTTTGGCTGAGTGGGTGGGGTGGAGGGGCATGGCCATGGGGTTCAGAGTCCTGGTCCTGAACAGGGTCTGGTGTCATGGCAGGAACATTTGGTCTGAGTCTTTGGATGGCTGAGTGGGTGGGGTAGAGGGGCATGGCCATAGGGTTCAGAGTCCTGGTCCTGAACAGGGTCTGGTGTCATGACAGGAACATTTGGTCTGGGTCTTTGGAACAGACTGCAAGAGGCTACGGTGACAGATGAACTGGAGCAGGCGGCAAGATTGGAGAAGGAGCCTGACTTAACGGATGCCACCATGAAACGCTCCTTCCTAGAGCTGGAGTGAGTCCCTGTAGCCAGCCTGGGGCTCCCTGGCCCCGACCTGGTATGGGGTGAGAAGCTTAGGGTCTGAACACAACCTGGGCCCTATTCAGCCATTGCAGTGCCAAAACCAAGCAGTCAGGAATGTTGTGTTTTATAAAAAGAAAGGAAAGGCCAGGAATATGTTTGGTGGTGGTGCGGTATGGTTTGGTGGCTCTGCGGGCCCATGCTGAGGCTACTTTTCCCACTGAGGTACCAGCCACACGGTATAATATAGAATAGAGTTTATTTAGGGCATGGGGAGGGGAGTCGAGGGAAGAGAGAAAGAGAGAGGGAGAGAGAGAGGAGGAGTAGAGGCTGGCCATGAGCACATGGAGAGAGAGGGGCAAGGGAATGGGGAGAGAAGGGGAAGAGAAGAGGGTAAAGGAGCAAGAGCAAGGAGAGAAGAGAGCGCGAGAGTGAGAAGGGGGCAGGCATCCCCTTTTATAGTGAGTCAGGCACACCTGACTGTTGCCAGGTAACTGTGGGGCGGGACCTAGACTAAATGCCAACCAAGAAGAGCAGCCCAGATGGAGCCCTGCTTAGTGGCACCTGTAGAGGTCATTACCATATGACAGGGGAGGGGGGGCACCCAGGCCTGCCAAGGCCCTGAGCAGACATCTGTGTGATGCACTGGGGAGACTGGGCTACTCCTTCAGGTACTGCTTCTCCTCTGGCTTCCTTCCCACCATCCTTACTCTTCAAATTTCAAATGATTTCAGTGCCTTCACATTTCTTTTTTTTTTTTAAATTGGGGGCATGGTTTTGTACACCTTTAATTCCAGCAGCCAGGAGGCAGAGGCAGGCTGATTTCTGTGAGTTCAAGGCCAGCCTGGTCTACAGAGTTCCAAGACAGCCAGCCAGAGCTACGACAGAGGGATTCAGCCTCAGTTTTTTTTTTTTTTCTCTCTTTCATTTATTGATGGCTGGAGTTATGGCTCAGTGCCTCTCACGACAAGGCCTTCGGTTACATCTGGTACCATCATACATAGGTCTAACCGTAGAGAAGCCACAAGGGGAGATGGATATGTAAATGCGTAGCTGAGGTTCATCTGATAATTGTTGGGAATAGTAAGAACAGTGGTTTAGACGTTGGCCTCCTGAGGGAATTAAATGAGGAAGCCTTCCTAGGAGATATTGTGGAGGAGTTGATTTTGATATGTGAGGAGGAGTTTTCCATGTACCCATAGCATCTTTATGGTTCCTGTGGTTTCATCAAGGTGTGCTTCTCTTTGGAGGGGCAGGATTGTTGTGGGAAATTAGAGAACATGGTGAGAGACAGAGCTTCCCTGGGCTGGGGATGCTTAAATATCCCACCAGGGAGATCTAGTTGAGCCCGAATGGAAGAAGACACAGAAAATCTTGGGCCAGTCCATCTGAGCCTTGCTCATGTTACACAGCGCTTGCTCAGTCCTGGGCCCTGGGGGCAGACCCAGAAAGGGAAGGCCCTCTGCATGGGGCATGGCGGGCAGATGGTAGTGAAATGGGAGGTGCATGTAGTGAAGGAAGCTTTCCACAGCAAGGAACTGGCTGAAGCCCTCGTGTACCAGCGGCGAGAGCAGGCAGCGCTAATGGCCCTTCTGCATGGGAAAGCTGAGAAAGAAACTGAGGCGTGGTCCAGGTTGCATCAGATGTCCCTCACATCCCCATGGACCAGAGAGTCTTCTGTTGAAGACATCGAGAAGAGCTGGACTCAATGGATTAAGGACAAGCAGGTGGGGACAGTCTGGGGAGGGAGGAGGACCCCAGCTTCTGGCCATTGTTCTTACCTTGTGACTCCTGCAGGCAAGCAAAATTGTGGGAGCAGCATACAAGCCCAAGGTGCGTGTTCGAAACCCCAAACTCCTGACCTCCAGAGCGCAGTTTAACTGGATGAGACAGCAGGTGAGGAAGTGAGGTTGCTTCTGAGATGTCAGGGTCATTGGAGGCCAGCGGACCCCATTAGGTCTTTGTCTTCTGTTTCTGGCATAAACTGGTCAGGCTGGGATGTTTTCTGTCAGCAAAGATCTTGTCTTTGAGAACACAGGCCACTGGACTTATGGAGGGTTGGTCCTCCTCTGGCCTTTTCTGTCTGTAACCCCTGCGCACCATTATAGTCTTTGGCTACTCACTAACAGATTAACTGTCCCTCTACCCATGAGTGTAGATGATAAAGAGTAGATGTGAGGTGTATGGGCACAGTCAGTGCACAAGTGGGGATACATAGGAGTAGCTCTCTTATGTTGAGAAGGGGAAATCAGAGACCTTAAAAGGCTGGTCAAACGCCACTGCTTGCCTGCACAGAGCCTGCCTAGTTTCTCCCACCTATGTGACTTAGGGCATTATGGAGGCTCTCATGATGCCAAAGACTGTGTGCCTATTGTATAGGTTTGTAGGAGAGGGTTCTGGAGTTTTCATAAAGCACAGCTTGGGGAGTGCTAATGAGAGATCTAAGGCTGGTCCAGAGAGCTCTGGGTTAGGCCCCACTGAGGTCTGACTCATTGATTGGCCTTGCTTGAAAGTTCAGAAAAGTCCTGGTGGCAGAACCACTTCACAGAAAAGTATAAGGAGGAGAGAGTGGGGAGGTGGGCCTACTGAGGGCTATGTGTTGGATGGGGGTCTGTAGTGCAGCCACAGCACTAGAGATTTACTCTGCCTGGGAAGACCTGAGGGCACTCCCTTGCTGCAAGCCCCTTCTTGGCTTCCAGTCCTGCCAGCTCCTGCAAGCACTCACCTCCTGTTCTGCTCCCAGATCTCTCCTCAGATCTACCAATGCCTGTCCTTCACTGACCTTACACCGATCCAACAGCCTGACTTCATGATACATAAGGTCCTGGACCAAGAAGGCCGGCACATCCGCTGGGTGGCCAGTGATGTCCGGAGTGACCAGGAGTCTTTCCGGGGTCAGCTCTTCATAGACCTGTTAGCTGGCTCACCTGCTGCCACACATTCCTCCCCCTCCATGGTTTCTGTGGGACTGTCACCGTCCAACTGGTCTACCTCCCTGAAGCCTCTTTCCTCTACCTCCTTCCTGAGGCCTTCATCAGCCTCTCCGGTCCATTCTAGTTCTTCTACACCACCGAATACCTTGGGTCTGCTGCGAAGAGGTCAGAGACCCCAAGGCCAGATGTTATCTCCTTCTTGTAGCACTCGAAACCTGGGGGAGCCACCCTCATGTCCTCTGTGACGTGGAGTTCCCACCTCATGGATCGAGGTGTACATTATTCTCTCTGTTCTGTAGCACGGGACCTATAGGGTCTTGCATGTCCCTGGCTCACTCCCTGCCAGGCTGGGAGGGTGCGGCCCTTTCCTCCCCATACTGCTTCTCTCTGGAAAACTCCCAACTGTCTTTGTGGTTCTGCACAATTTTGGAGAAGGAAAAAAAATAAATATTCCTCCTGCACTAGAGTCCTACAGGTGACATGGCTGGGCTATGTCTCTCACCCTCTTAGGTCCCTGCTATGCTGTGGGACAGGTCACGACGCCTGGAAAGGCCTTACACAGACAGAGAGGGGCCTGGATGCCTGGGTGCAGGCCCAGTGTGCTAGGGCTCTGTGTGGCATGACAAGTAGAGCATATGGTAGGGATGCCCATCGGATAGTTCAGCAGCCTGATTCAACCTCACAGAAGTCAGTCTGTGCTGAGTGTCTGCTTGTCCTTTGTTTCTGCTGTCTGTCTTCCTTGGCCATCAGCCCCAGCTCTGGTTTGGAAGCTGCTCTGTGCTTTGTATCAAGGATATCTGAGTAAGTAAGCTGATAGCTCCTACTCTGGATTTGCAGCATCCTTCTTGACCAGAAGCACCCGTCCCAAGCTCTGCCTGGTCCGTCCCTTTCAGAAAGCTAACTCTGGACCATATGTGGAATCCTAGACACAGAAGAGTCCATTCAAAGACTGGGAAGCACGTGGTCCCGCCAACTTGAACAGGGGCCCTTTGGGGATCATGGCTTGTGGCTCTGGGCAGAGCAGAGTCATCAGAGGCCATCCTTGCTGGGGATGTGGCACTAGGCCACCTCCCAGCAGCCCCAAACATCAGGACTAGCAGAGCTGAGGCCGCCTTTGGAGCCAACCAGAGGCAGTGGGCTTAAGGCTCAGCTGTAGCACAAGTAGGAAGGATCAAAGAAACCAGCACCTCTTAGACCTCGGGGTTTGGGTTGGGTCTCCACAACCCACAGGACTGGAGGACCTAGGTCCCCAACCAAGCTCCTCACAGAAGGTCCCTTTATGTGCATTTCTTAACTTTTTATATGTGTTGTGTTGTCTCTATATATGTGTATGTGTTCTTATGTATGTAGGCACACACATGTGTGCCAGTGCTTGTTCATGTGTGCATGAGCACATGCAGGCCCGAGGTTGATGGGAGGTGTTTTCCTTCCTTTATATAGAGACGAGGTTGCTCACTGATCCCAGAGTTCACTGATCGGTGGGTCCTGGGAATCTGAGCTCTGGCCCCCATGCTTGCATGGCAAGTGTTTTACTACCAAGCCATCTCCCAGCCCCTCATGTATATCTCTTATGTGTGGAATGTACTGGATCAAGTGGAATGTACTGGGTCAGGTATTGTTGGAGTGGGTTGCTGAGACAGAAGTTCGAAACTCTACTCGTGGCTAGCATACCAAATGGTCCTGGGGGCTTCTGCGCAGCCTCAGTGCCTCAGGGTGGCAGTACTCTGAGGCAGACCAGCTTACACTTCTGAAGGAAACTGGCCCGCAGTTTCACTTCATTCCGTGGGTGATTCACGAACAGGGGAACTCGAGAT
>NW_022196897.1:139687037-139687443 GCF_008632895.1 Mastomys coucha
GTATCTCTCGGGAGCAGGCATTTTTCGGGAAATGCCTGCCTCTCCCTCCCTGCTTTGTTCGGGAAAGCTGGTACCAGCGATAACATCTCTCAGAGCAGGCGGTCGGGACACGCCTGCCTCCCTCCCTGCTTTATTCGGGAAAGCAGGTATAGCGATTGACTTAAGCAGACGAACGAATGCGTACACACACACAACAAACACTGACGAAACGAGTAAAAAAAGAAAATTTATAAAAGATTCTACAAGGCAAAACTGGCTGGTAGAAGCATATCTTAATGTATCAGTTTCTCCGAGTCGATCTGACGCACCAATCTTTCTGCCAGCCAGCGGGCCTCCTAATTGACTCAGGAAAAAATGCAGACGGACCCTCTGCCCCAGACAAGAACCGGGTCTGGGCCATTCCACA
>NW_022196897.1:139691088-139694860 GCF_008632895.1 Mastomys coucha
GAGTCGAGTCGAGATGCTGTCTCTGGTGTCGGTTGAGACCCCTCCATGAAATCAGCAGGGCTGCCACACACTTCAAGTCTAGAGTAGGGGCCATTTACATTGTAGACCATTGCTTAGGAAGACAAGTCTACGCTAATAGATCCTTAAAACGAGGCCCAGGGCACTGGTGGCTTGTGCCTCAACAGGCGCTTGAGAGTCTTCCACTTTTGAGCAAACTGACCTTTATCGCCCTTCCTTTCATGTGTGCAACCATACTCATAAGTAACTATTAATCTAGAAAAATCTTCCTCAACTGGAGGTGTATCAGAGTTCTCTAAAACCTGTTCTTAACCTTTTCAGTGCTGCAACCCTTTAACACAGTTCCTCATGACATGGTGACTCCCCAACCATAAGATTATTTTTGTTACTACTTCATAACTATAATTTCAATACTGTTATGAATCATAACTTAAACATTGTATATGTAGGATATCTGACACATGACTCCTTTGGAAAGGTCAGCTGATCCCCTCAAGGGGTTGGGACCCACAGGTTGAGAACCACCACATTAGTGGCCCAGAACCAATAGAACATAAATACAGGATTTATATATGGTTTTACTCAATCTTGTCAAAATAGTCCAACAGCAGCTCACTCACACTTGAGGGAGCTGAGAACCTGGTAGCTTTGGTTAGTTACTTGGTCCTTGAGGATAGGTGCCTATCTTAGTCAAGGTTTCTATTCCTGCACAAACACATATAAATTTCACAAGCCAGGCCTCCATCTCTGCACTGTTCTCAACATGATCTTCCAAGCTCCTATAGAACATCCCACAGAGTTCTTAGCAACCAGTGACTCTTCTAGCTCAAAGTTCCAAAGTCCTTCCCAAAACATGGTCAGGTTGTCACAGGAAAACCCCACTCCTTGTACCAATTTGTCTTAGTCAGGTTTCTATTCCTGCACAAAACATCATGACCAAGAAGCAAGTTGGGGAGGAAAGGGTTTACTTAGCTTACTTCCACATTGCTGCTTATCACCATAGGAAGTCAGGACTGTAAGTCAAAACAACATGGCCCATGACCAAGAAGCAAGTTGGGGAGGAAAGGGTTTATTTAGCTTACTTACACATTGCTGTTTATCACCAAAGGAAGTCAGGACTGGAACTCAAGCAGGTCAGGAAGCAGAAACTGATGCAGAGGCCATGGAGAGATGTTCCTTACTGATTTGCTTCCCCTGTTCAGCTTGATTTCTTGCTCAACCTGCTCTCTTATAGAACCCAAGACTTCCAGCCCAGGGATGGCACCACCCACAAGGGGCCCTACCCCCTTGATCACTAATTGAGAAAATGCCCCACAGCTGGATCTCATGGAGGTATTTCTCCAATTGAATCTCCTTTCTCTGTGATAACTCCAGCCTGTGTCAAGTTGGCACACAAAACCAGCCAGTACAATTGACCCCTTGTCAACTTGACACACAAACACAACACTATTAAGCCTTATCCCTTACTTTTGTATTCATCCCCAAGATCTACAGTCCCACAGTCTTTATGTATTAAAAGTTCAATCAATTTAAAATGTCTAATATCTTTTAAAATTCAAAGTCTCTTAACTGTGGGCTCCACTCAAATACTTTCTTTCTTCAAGAGGGAAAAATATCAGGGCACAGTCACAATCAAAAGCAAAACCAATGTCTGGGATCCAACTCATGATCTTCTGGGCTACTCTAAGGGCTTTGGTTACTTCTCCAGCTCTGCCCTTTGTCTTCTAGGCTTCAGATGCCTGTACTCAACTGCTGCTGGTGTTCTTGGTGGTCATTGCATGGTACTGGCATTCCTAAAACACTGCTGTCTTCCACTGTAAGTAGGCTTCACCAATAGCCTCTCATAGACTGTCTTCACAGTGCCAAGCCTCAACTCCTTTGCATGACCTCTTCAGTCCTGGGCCATCAATTGCAAACTGAGGCTGCCCCTTCACCAATGGCCTTCTGTGGCCTCTCACTGTGCCGAGCCTCAGCTGCTCTTCATGACCCTTTTATACCTTTAAAACCAGTACCACCTGAGTGACTCTTACACATTACCAAGTCCTGCTGCAGCACAAGGTACAACCTTGGCTATCTCTGGAACACAGCCTCTTTGTGCTCTCAGAAAACACTTCCCAGAAGATGTCACCTCAGTGATGCTGGTCTCTTTTTAATCACTGCTAATTTCTTAGCTCCAGCTAACCAGTATTAATAGTCCCAGCAATGCAAAGTTTTCGCTTTAGTAGTTCTGGTATCTTGTTAATCACAGCTGATACTTCAGCCCCAGCTAACCAAAACCACAGAATCTTCACAATCAAAACAACATGGCCCTGATAAGAATCTTTAATCTTCCCTCTGAAATTTCACAAGCCAGGCCTCCATCTCTGCACTGTTCTCAACATGATCTTCCAAGCTCCTATAGAACATTCCACAGAGTTCTTCACAACCAGTGGCTCTTCTAGCTCAAAGTTCCAAAGTCCTTCCCAAAACGTGGTCAGGTTGTCACAGGAAAACCCCACTCCTTGTACCAATTTGTCTTAGTCAGGTTTCTATTCCTGCACAAAACATCATGACCAAGAAGCAAGTTGGGGAGGAAAGGGTTTATTTAGCTTACTTCCACATTGCTGCTTATCACCATAGGAAGTCAGGACTGTAAGTCAAGCAGGTCAGGAAGCAGGAGCTGATGCAGAGGCCATGGAGGGATGTTTCTTCTTGGCTTGCTTCCCCTGGCTTGCTCAGCCTGCTCTCTTATAGAACCCAAGACTTCCAGGGATGGCACCACCCACAAAGGACCCTACCCCTTTGATCACTAATTGAGAAAATGCCCCACAACTGGATCTCATGGAGGCATTTCCCCAATTGAAGTTCCCTTCTCTGTGATAACTCCAGCCTGTGTCAAGTTGGCACACAAAACCAGCCAATACAGTGCCTCAGCAGACAGAGTGGTCCAGCAATGGCTGACTTACATCAGAGAGCCTGAGAACCCCATTATTTCCCAGTCCTGATCTACCCTAAAGGGCCTGGAGAGTTCCTGGAGAGCCACTGGCTCTCAACCATGCTAGATGCCTGGAAAAAGCCAATTTTATTATCAGCAAAGGAGCAAGCAGCAGCACATAAGAACTTAAGTCAGTGTGAGAGGGAGGAGCCAATGGTTTCTCTTTCCTCTTCTCCATCCGGGCAGCTGTGTCACTCACATCTGTTAAGGCAATCCAGACTTCCTCACAGGTGTACCCTACGTTAGGGTGACCTGATGTAGACAATGGGCTCCTTCTACATGTGACAAGTTGACATTTAAAGCAAACCATCCCAGCCTATCCCTTGTCAGTTTGACACAGAAACACTTCACCTTAAACACCACAGCCTTCCATGCCTCAACCCCAAAATCTCATGCTTATTTTATGTGAAATATAGTCTAATGTAAAGTTATTATTATATATCGATGGATGTTTTGCCTGCATGCATTTCTTCCATGTGCCGTGTGTGGGCGGTGCCCATAGAAGTCAGATTCCCCCAGGACTGGAGTTAGAGATGGTTGTGAACCTCTGTGTGGGTGCTGGGAATCGAGCCTGGGTGAGCACTCCTACTGCTGGAGCATCTCTCCAGTCCCAAATATAGCCTAGCTTTAAAAGGTCCCCAGACGGTCCCAAATTGCTGGACTATAAGCTCCTAAGGATATATAAAGAACAAATTACATTCTTTCAACATATATTACCAAGTAAATTACATTCCTTATTCCAAAAGAGAAAAGGAAAGCCATAGCAAACGAACAAACACA
>NW_022196897.1:139694870-139707811 GCF_008632895.1 Mastomys coucha
AAAAAAAAAAAAAAATTCCAGCAGGGGAAAGACCAAACACTGCTGCTCTGGTGACCAGCAACCGTAGCTTAGAAGATAACGTTCAGGAGCCAGCGAGCTTGGCTTTTCAATCCCTTGAGAAGTGCTTAGTCTTTTAGTGTCCCACAAGTTAAGTATGATTATATAATCTTACAACACAATCACTAATGTCTCGATTAACATCAGCTAATAAGCAGAAGAAAACACAACCATCTACTTAATATATGCATAAACGTATTCTCTACAGATAGGATGGAAACATTCATGTCAATCCTCATTGTTGTAACTAGTCATGTGACTAGCCATATTTACTCTACTCTCAGTAAGCAGCTCAGTAGGTCTGGGCTTTTTAGTCGGAGAGTTTTCTCAAATCTTCATTCCTTAAAGGCTCTAGGCTATCTATCATCCTTCATGAGTTGGGTTGTTCTAGCTTTTCAGTGATCCTTAATTGTAGTTCTTAGATCCTTCCAGTGTGGAGAAGTAGTCCAAGTCCACTCTGTTAGTCTGGATCAATGACACTGCCTAACACCATTGACTTGAGGGCACTATGAGCCCAAAGTGTCCAGGAAGTCTTAGCCTCCACTTCAATGGTATGTTTATCGTGCCTCATGGTGGAAGCATTATGTGTAGGAAAAGCAAATCCATAACTAGAATAGGAATCTCTTCCAGAAAGGACAAAATGCTGCCCTTTCCATGACAGAAGTGGTCCAGTGTAGTCAACTTGCCACCAGGTCATTGCCTTGCTCCCTTTCCCACCTCTGGACAAAGTAAGTAAAAAGAAGTGAGTTCAGTGATAAAGCTGACCAGCTCTGAATGGCCGTAAGTAATCCAAATGTTTCTAAGTGTGCCCTGGAAGAGAGTGGTCTTTGTAGCAGTTAAAGATCTCAAGTTTCAGAAAACCAAACCCGAACCCTCATTAGACAGCAGACGTTTTTGGCTGACTCACAATGCAAATTAATTACCAGCATTAAAGGATGTCTGCAGTTAAACTGATTTAAAAAGAATGGGATCCTATAATCTGGGACTGGGAATGTGTGGGAAGACTCTGAGGAGGTTGGAGGTGGTCTGATGTGCTCACCCTGCTGAAAGAAATAATCTCCCCACCCCCTTCACAGAAAATGCATTTCACCCCTCCCCAATTCCTACCTCCTGCAGTGTTGCAGCTCTCTGCACTCGCCTGAGGGAATTATCCTCCGTGTCTGCAGAGCGGGCAGTGACTCCAGACAAGTGAATGCCTGCTTCCCTCAGGCCCCACCCATCATTGCCACCAGACCAATAACCAGACTTATGTGAACCAAGAAGAGGTGAACTAACATCCCACTTCTGGTTTTGCTGAACTAGAGTTTTCTAGAGGAACAGAACCAACCAACCAGCGTGCGCACACACACACACACACACACACACACACACACACACACACACACAGTTATTAAATCAGCTTATGCAATAGAATAGTCAACAGTCTCAAGCCTGAAAGGCCAAGAGTCCAGTGGTTGCTCAGCAGATGAGGTTAAGTGTCTCAGCAGGTCCTATTCTGTCACCAAAGGTCTGGAGTATTCTTGAAGAGCCACTGGTCCTCAGCCCATATTGGAAGCTGACCAGAAAAACTGCTTCTAATATCAGCAGAGGAGTTGGCAGTGGAGCAGTGGGGTGAATTAACTCCTTAGCAAGAAGAAAGGCCAAGCAAGCAAAGTGAAGAGTCTTCCCTTTCCCTTTTGTGGTGGTTTGAATGAGATGGCCTCTAAAGGCCATTCTCTTGTGTTTGAATGTTTGGCCCCTAGTTAGTGGAACTCTTTGGGAAGGATTAGGAGGTGTGGCCGTTTTGGAGAAAGTGTGTCACCAGGGGTGGGCTTTGAGGTTTCAAAGCCTTGGCCAGGCCAGTCTGTCTCTCGATCTCTGCTTGCTGCCTGCAGATCAGGAGATAAAGTTCTCAGCTCCAGTGCCACACACTTTCTGCTTCCCTCCACCATGATGATCATGGACTAACCTTCTAAAGCTGTAATCAAGTCCCCAGTTCAATTAAATGTTTTCTCATATAAGAGTTGCTTTAGTCATGGTGTCTCTACACAGCAATAGAACGTGCTAAGAGAAGGTGCCACCCATATTCAGGGCATGATAAAAACAATTCCCCATAGGTTGTAGAAAGTGTCTCCATTGAGGCTCCCTAATGAGGAGATTCTAAATTGTGGCAAGTTGACTTTTAGGACCAACCATCCCAGGAGGTGAATAAGACCACCTTTGACTTTTAGGACCAACCATCCCAGGAGTGAATAAGACCACCTTTGGGTGGTCTAGATCAGGTCTCTTCTGGGTATCGCAGAGGCTCATGACCACTGCTCCTTGAGCCCCAGTGCCCATCAGTCCCTGGCATAGATACTGAAGGGTAGGCATGGCTAAACTCAGGGGTGGATGGCTCTGACCAGACCCTCTGGATCTTGGCTCCTTCTGGCTCCTATGTGGAGATGCTAGCCTCTGTCTTTGCTGTCACTCAAGCCTGGCCTGGGTTAGGAGTCTGGGATCACTTTTCCAGGGTAGGTTTCTCCTGGGCCGGGTCAAGGTGTGGCTCTGAGCCATAGGGCCCAGGGGAAACTAAGCCCCTTCCTACCCTCCTCTCACACAGGTAGGAATAAGTGACGGTCTTAGCTGTGGTGACAATAATGACAGACACTGAGTGCTTACTGTGCAACAATTCTTAGACATTGGGTCTGATTTATCCCAATCTACCAGGTGACGAGGCCAAGGGACAGAGAGGCTGAGGCTTTTGCCCAAGAGTCACATAGGTGGTTCAAGGTAAGGCTGGGATTTGAACTCAGGAAGAAGACTGACTGCAGAGTCTATTTAAAAAAAAAACAAACAAAAAACAAATAAAAAAAAACCTTTGCTAGTCTTTAGTGCCTGTCTTTAGTTACAGTACACAGGAGGCAAAGAAAGATCTCTGAGGCCAGCCTGGTCAACAGAGTTCCAGGACATCCAGGACCACTTCACAGAGAAACCTTGTCTGGAAAAAAATTTTTTTCTTCACAATTTTATGTGTATGGACGATTTGCTTGCATGTATGTTTCCACACCATGTGTCTCTGCAGTGCCTGAAGAGGCCAGAAGAGGGCGCTGGGTCCTCTGGAACTGGAGTCGGATAGTTGTTAGTAGCCATGTGGGTGCTGGGAATCTGGGGTCTCCTGGAGAAGCAAACAGTGTTCTTTACCACTGAGCCCCCAAACCTTAAAACAACTGATAAAAAAAAAAGCAAAACTTATAGTCTTTGTTTTGCCTCTCTGGGGCAGAATGCGAGGGTGGGAGGGGTGGGATTGTGGAGAGACAAAAGCCCAACAGTTACGGGCTGATGTGATGGCAATCTAACAGATAACAAGCATGTGACGTTAGGGCACAGTTGCATCAGGCCAAAACTGAGATAGCTCTGTGCTCAGCCAGTCAAGGGTGTTACACTCCTCCACATGGCCAGATGAGGGAGCCATATCCTTTCAGACCAGGGAGATGAGGCAGGTATCAGAGCTGGGCTCCTGAGGACAACAGACCTGGGAGCACACAGCTCTCAGGGTTGCTTGCTAATAGCTCTCTGGTGTCTATTGATGGTTCTATGCCTCCTGGCTCAGCCAAACCACCTGGACCTTTTCAATGTTAGAACGCTGTCTGCCAGGCAAGACAGGCAGCTACATTCCCTCCCCCTTCCCCCAGGGCCTGCCTGGAGTTTCCATACATACATATATATGTGTATATATATGTATATATTTAAAAGATTTATGTATGAGTATACACTGTAGCTGTACAGATAGTTGTGAGCTTTCATCTAGTTGTTGGGAATTGACTTTTTAGGACCTCTGCTCACTCTGGTCAGCCCCGCTCGCTCCAGTCCAAAGATTTATTTATTATTTTAAATAAGTACACTGTATCTGTCTTCAGACGCACCAGAAGAGGGCGTCAGATCTCATTACGGGTGGTCTTGAGCCACTATGTGGTTGTTGGGATTTGAACTCAGGACCTTTGGAAGAGCAGTCTCTTCCTTGCTGAGCCATCTCACCAGCCCTGAGTTTCCATATTATTATTTGTGGTTGTAAGCCTGTGGCCTGTCAGCCTCAGAGTTGCTGGCCTCTAGCGCCACCTGGTGGCTCTTCTCATCAGGGACTTGAGCTTTCTACACTGAGCTAACATTCCCAACAGATCATTTTTATGAATTAGGAGACAAGCTCCGAGGGCTCCTGTAATTCACCCCACAGCGCACTCTGGATTCAGAGGCCGAGGGATGCCGAGAAGTCAAACAGGCCCTCTGGGGTGACCCACTGGTACTGAGGTGTGGGACACTTAGTCTTCAGTGGAATTATGGGAAAAAGAGAGTCAAGGAGGCTTCCATTGCTTCTATACGTGAAGAAAAGTCTGACCTTGAAGTTTATTTTAATAAACTAGTCTCTGTTTTGTCATGTTTACATTTTGTTAATAAGTCAGGCTCTCCCTCCGGAACCTAGCTGAGCACTGAACCTGCCGTTCTCCTCCTTCAGCTCCTGAGTTGCTGGGGTTGCGGGGCATGCTGTCATGCCTGTCTTAGCTGCCAGTTCTTCCAGTGTCAGTTGGCTCCTTCATATTTTTTTTTTTGAAAAAAAAAAAACCCAACTTTTTATTGATTTTTTTAACCTTTCTTTCCTGCAAAGAAAAAAAAAAAAAACCAAACCAACAAACCAACCGTCTCCTTGTGGAAGCAGTCGTGTGCCACAGACATCCCACTGAGGCCCAAGCACTCTGTGGCATTGTTTTATTTCCTGAGTGCTGATTAGTTATGGGCCTGTCACTGCAAAAAGTCACCATCCACTGCAAAAAGAAGTTTCCCTAACGAGAGCCAAGAGACGTGTATAAGAAGTCGCTGGCTTACTGCTGGGTCCATTTAGCAGAATCATATCAGTAGCTTCTCCCCAGGCTTGTGTCTTGTCCGGCTGCAGATTCTTGACTCCATATGGGTTTTGACCTTAAATCCAACCAGAGAGTGGTTGGTTACTCTCACGACATTGACGCCATGGTTGTAATAGCGGGCATGTCTTGTCAGGCCAGTCTTTACCACAGGTTCACACACGGGCAGGCGGGGTGACTGCTTTTCAGCTCTGGTAGTGCGTACAGCCGCCTCCGTTCCTGTGAAAGCTAGCCAGTGGGCCTGACACTTCCGGGTGAGGACCAGTTTGATTTCTCTGAGTTGTGATGACTCAAGTATGTGGTGT
Source organism: Mastomys coucha (assembly GCF_008632895.1). Classification (NCBI taxonomy): domain Eukaryota; kingdom Metazoa; phylum Chordata; class Mammalia; order Rodentia; family Muridae; genus Mastomys; species Mastomys coucha. Next base: position 139,700,107 of record NW_022196897.1, read on the forward strand.
CTGCAGCAACGGGACCCTACATCAAGTTTTGGAAGGTAACTTAGAGTACTGACTATACTCTGTAATGTTAGGGGTAGCTATGGGACCTTGATGGCAATGGCTTCCCAGAGAGGTAACTGGTTCCTGGGCTAGGCTTTTTATTTGTTAGCCTGTGGTATCTAGTGGGGATATTGTTGTCCTGTTGTGGACATCTGAGGGTGGCCTGACTCTCCTTTATTCTACAGGGGACAGCAGAGGCTTACAGAGGAAAGGGGACCTAACTAAGGGTACACATGCAGAACCTAGAGCAGGATTGATCTCCCCAGGCTAGGCAGTTCCCTGAACCGGTCTCATCTCTGCCATTAAACTCACTAGGTACCCTACTGGCTCTCCATACAGACTGGTTGTAGCACTGGTGTTTTGACTTCTCTGAGTTTCATTTAGAAAATGAGAGAGCCCCTCCTGGTAATTCAGATGATAAAAAGAAGAAATAAGTGGTACACTTATCCAGCCTCCAGCTCAGAATTCCTCCAAAAGCAGAGGCGGCTATCTCAGAACCAGGGAAGAAAATCTACAGACCCCTATCCTCCCAAGCAGCCTGACCACCTGGGCACACACACATTTACCAGAGACTCTGAGACCCCAACCCCAGACTGCCCAGGGCTGGGGTGTCAGGGTGGACAGTCCAGAAGATTCTATAGGCTGCTGGGAGCAGAAGCTGTTTCATGTGACCATAGTCCCTGGAGGAGCGTGGAGTTTTGAGTTTTCTGCAAGTCCTGGGGCCTTGAGTGTTGAGAAAGGAGTGGATGACCATCCACGGTTGATCTTAGAATGATGGACAGGTAACCACTAGTAGTCTCAGGGTCTCTATCCAAAGCTGGTATGGAGGGGACCGAGACGGGAGGAGTGGGAGGGAGGGGACTTCCTGCTGTCATCGGTGTGTGCAGGCTCTGAGGCAGACTTCACTTTGGAGGAACAAAGGCATGGCATCTCCTCACTGTGCTCAAGGCAGCTCCCTCACTATCTTTGGACAGGGTCTCATACAGCCCAGGCTGACCTTGAGCTGACTGCGTAGCTGAGGATGACCTTGAACTTCTCAATCCTCCTGCCTCTACCTCCCAAGTCCTGCCAAGCAGCCCATTCACCATCTCAGCTGCTGGTGACCTTTCATACCACACCCAGGGCTTCAGTTCTCTGCACCAGGAAGTGGAGAAAGCTAACATCTCCTGGTTCAGACAAGGAAACTAAAGGTCAGAGGGTGACCTTCAAGGTGACACAGTGAGGGAGGACAGGGAAAGGGTGGAGCCAGGGGCCTCCTGTCTGTCCAGGAGTCTGTGTGTCTCAGTCTGCTCCAATCACACTGGCTTGGCTCCAGAGATTAAGGGCATTAGCTAAATCCCTGAGACTTGATCTGGGTTTATCAGAGGCGCCACTCTGGGGGCCTTGAGGATGACTTGGCGTCCTATACCTCCGGGTCTGTCTCAGTGGCTTGGGACACCTGACTGCTGCCCTGGCTCATGGCCCACACGTCTGAATCAGGCTTGTGAGGTTGATTGGTGAGGACCTGGGATGACAATGTCAGGGGGAGCCTTAGGGGACACTTTTGTTTCTCTGACAGAGGCTTCCCCTAAAATAAGGCCTACCCCTGTGCCTTGGTGGGCACACCAGCTGCACTGTGGCCTGTATCTTCCACCCCAGCACCACTGGCTTCGGCAGATGATTGGGAGTGAGCTGGAGGGTAGGGTGAGGAATCAGCAAGCCTGGCTACCTGGGCAGTGCTAAGTGCGGTGCAGAGTGTCTGCCGGCTGTGGCCTGTGTCTTCCTATCTGGGGAGGGGTCAATGCTCTGCCTCCCAGGGTGGAACAGGCAAAGCCACCATCTTCTCCATGCACAGCGCCATAGTGTCAACCCCCCCACCCCCACTCTCTGGAATCTTCTGTGACTGAGAGGAGTTGTGGAGGTGTCCTCGAGGACTTCAGGCCCTGGCAGGTCCCAGGTGACTGGCATCCGCACCACAGCTCTCTGGCTGACCCTGGAAAGTGCTGCACCGGTGGGTTATGAACACACAACGGATGATGCTTGTTTGTGGACCGTGTGAGTGTCCACTTAGAGCATCTCAGGGATTGAACTCGAGCCCCAGGAGGGTGTGGGAAACAAGGTGAGACAAGTGCAGGGGTGACAAGCAGTACGAATTACTCCTTGGAAAGTGTCACTGAGGGTAAAGACTGGCTGACAATAGTCCTGAACATTTAAGACAGCCAGGACTCAACCTGCCAAGAAAAATGCAGGATTTAGATGAAGCAAGAGATGACTTTTATTAAAAGATGTTGAAATTCCAACGAGCTGTGCCCCAAGTTGCTTCTGGTCTGTCTGGAAAGGGCACAGAGGGACCACCAAGAAGGTGCTGGAAGGATAGAGCTCCTCACTAGAACCCAGGTGGGACACATTTCTAGGTGACACTAGCACAGAGTCGGGTGTTTGTCACACACGGACAGGGCACACAAGCTGAGGACGTAGCTCAGTTGGTAGAGTGCTTGCCCAGCACACACCAAGTCTGGGGTTCCATCTCCAGAACCACACAAACAAGGAGTGTCTTTAATCTCAGCACTCAAGACACAGAGCCAGTGGCATCAGAAGTTTAAGGTCATCATTGGCTATGTAGCAAGTTCAAGGCCAGCCTGGGAGACATGGGAGCTTATTTCAGGGAAACGCAAAAGAGCCAGAGAAACGCTCCACACATTTTGGCTGCTGGGCTGACTGTTGGGCGAGGCAGGGGGCAATGTTAGAGTTGCTTTCAGAAGTCCCTTCCACTGCGGAGACCCTTAGGGCCCTGAGGCGGGTGCTGGAGAAACCAGGTTGTCTGGAGGTTTGGCACGTGGCCCAGGGGCAGCATCTCCAGCAGGGCAGGGCTACCCACGGTGTCCTCCCTGGAGATAAGCCCATTTCCAACTTCTGTACCATGCTAATGCCCAGCTGAGTCCTTGCCAGCCTTTGCCCCCCTGCCCTTGTCTGCAGGCTCCAGTTGCCACTGCTCCCGTTTTCCTGAGACTTTGTTCTGAGTCTTTCCCTCTGAGCGGACTGCCTTTAGTGCCTGCCTGCCGCCAGAAGTTGATGGTCACCATCCAACATCCACTTGTGCTATGATATGGGCTGGGGCTTGTATAGTCCAAGTCACAGTAGACAGCAACAGTGGGTACTGTCCCTAGTACTTCTATATGCTCTTAAGTAAATGCTAGCACAGGATCAGGCTAAACAGCCATGGTGAGGATACGCAGGCAAAAGAAGGAGTTTGAGGACCAGGTAGGTCTATCTGTACTTGGAAAAAAAATGAAGTCCAGAGTGGGTATGCATCTTACCCAGCAGCACATGGCAGATAGTTTGTAAGATCTTGGAACATCACAGGGTGGGCAGGGTTGGGATCTCTCATTTGCTACCTCATATGTTGAAATAGCTGTCATCCTGTCCCTATTGTCCAGATCTGAAGACTGGGGCCCTAGGAGGGTGGGGTCTTGCTGAAGGTAACCTATAGGTAGAGACAGAGGTCTGTTTGAATCCAGAGAGATGTCGTCTGGCAGGGGCTGGATTGCTTGGGGTTTGTTCCTGGGACTACCATTTGCTGACTGTAAATTCCCCTCAGTCACCTGATTACTCTGAGCGGTCACTGTCGTCCTGTGTAGAAAAGGGACAGTTAGGGCCACTGTTATGGGGATGCCCAGGTGCCTGGCAGGCAATCGATGACCTGTGGTGGTGATCCCAAGCCAGACTTCCCTACTTCATCATGGCTCAAAGACACTCAGACTTGACTGGGACCCAAGAATAGACTTCTCTCTAGGACAGGGGTTCTAGGTGTGAGTCTTTGAGAGGGGTCATGGAGTCATGTACGTGCACATTCAGATTTGGCTTGGACCAAATAATATACTTTACTGTAGGATAGGGATTCTAGGTGTGTGTCTTAGGGAGGGGTTACAGAGCCGTGCACACGCACACGGTACATGCAGGTGAAGCAAGGGTTCCCCCAGTTGCTGGAGATCTTCACCTTGACTGCAGCAAAGCTCCTGGGTGGTAGGTTCTGGAAGAGAGCCAGAGAGTGACAGCTCCCCCACAGGCCTCTGCTCTGCTCAGCAGAGGGGCCTTGGGGGAAGGGAACTCTCCCATTTCACAGGTGTGAGAGTGGAGTCCTAGAGAGGGGAATGACCGTCCCAAGGCCACACAACAACTCAGTATTTGGGGGTGAGGATGGAACCAGAAAGCACGGACACAGTGTTGTAGGGAAGATGCCTCAGCCTTGGAACCAGGGCAGTTCCTTGCCTGTGGCCCCCTCAGGAAGTCACGGTGCCTCTCTGGGCCTCAGTTTCCCCTCTGTAAGATGGGAGTGCTAATAGATGTTCACCAGGATTACTGCGGACATTTTCCTGGGGCTGGAAGCTTTTGGGGCTGGATGGATCCTCAGCCCCTGGCAATCATGGCTTCTCTGGAAGCTTAGCCCCCTCCATTTCCTGTGCCCAGAGTGGGTGGAAGTGGTGATTCTCAAGCTGCCTGCCCAGTACAAAAAGGCAGGGCCAGGCTGGTGGCTCAGGCCTATAATCCCAGCTATTGGTGGGGCCAGCCTGAGCTACATAGTAAAACTATGTCTCAAGATTAAAAAAAAAAAAAGGGCTAAGGATATAGCTTAGTGCCAGAGCACTTGCCAAACGAATGTGAGATCCTAGGTTCACTCCTCAATTCTGCTATAAAACCCAAACCAAAATCCAGGACATATTTTAACCCCCTAGGTAATTACACAAGTCCTGGAGCCCAGATCTGTGGCAAGGTTGAGATCAGGCCAGCATTAGCCAGATCCCAAACTTGGACAAGTCATGTTGACAGCTCATCCAGTCCTGCTTCTCTCTGTCCCCAACTTCTTCCTCTCTAGGCCTCAGTTTCCTCTCTCATAGCCAGATCGGGTGTCACTCAGGGCTTCTAGGATAAAGGCTTTAAGTCTGGAGCCAGGAGCCCCCCCAGACGGGTATTTTGTGTTCACATTAGCTATCCAGGAAGAGGATGAAGCAAGAGGACTCCTGGAGGGACAGGAAGTCAGGGAAAACGAGCCGGGGTCAGAGGGCTTTCCCTGGGTGCTACCCTGAGCAATGGGTGCTGCTCTGTGTCTCTTTAGTTTTCCAGTAGGCCCATGATGACTGTGCACCTCTTGGGGTTGTAGGGGACTGGGAAGTTGCACATTGGGGTACACTCCGTGACTTCCCCAGGTACCTGGAGCGGAAACATCTGGATGATGTTTTCTGGCTGAAACTGGAATGCTCCCAGGAACACTTCCTCCCTGGGCGGGTTCTCCATGCCCTGTGGAACCAGACAAGGGAGCCGCGAAATGCAGCAGGCTAAGAAGTTCAAACTCCTGGAATGGGGGAGGGGCTCCTCATTCAGCCTAGTGTCTGGGACAGGAAGGAACAAAGCCCAGGGAGCTGGAAGCCGAGGTCTACATCTAACATCACCAGTAAGGATCAGAGTGCTTCTCAGTCCCTCTCTGGACCCCATGCTACTGATAACCCTATGGGATGCCAAAGTATAATGCAGCTCAGTAGTTTCTCTTTTCTCAGAAAAGCCTTAGTTGGACTAGATAGCTGTCTATGTTGGTCCTGGAAGGCTGACATGTGCCACCATCTGGCCGTTCCCAACCTAAGACATGTCACCCCAGCTATATGGATAGGTACTCTCAAGGTTTGGACTACCACTTTCCAAAGTGGTCCTTTCATCCCAGCCTCCCTGCCCTTGTGTGCTCACGTAGATGACAAAGTCCTTTGGTGCAGTGTCCAGGCTTCCTGATAATGAGATCGTCTTAGGAATGTGCTGCAGTGTGATGTTGGACAGGTAGACTTTCTGGGGCAAACGGATGGTCACCTGGCCACGGTCACCGGCAAAGGCCCAGCAGTTCCCAGGTGTCACATTGGGCTAGAAGAGGCAGGTTTGAGGAGGCTGTGCTGTGTGGATGGGGCCCCTCTTTCCCTGCTTCCTACATTTCTTTGACCACCCAGAGGTGCCCATTGTCTCACAGAGCTCAGCAGCTCAGGCAGGCCAGGTCCCGAGTGGGGCCTCCAGCGTTGGACTTCTTAAGTACCTGCTCATCTATCATTCCTTTCCTCATTCATTCATCCCTCACTCCCAGCATTCCTTACCTGCTCTCACTGTCACCCCGAGTCCTAGACTTGGATGTACCTTCTATTTACAGAGGAGGAAACTGAGGCACAGAGCACGGGAGTGAGTGGCCTCGGATTGTACAGAGTCGTAAGTGTAACTTGGTAATCTGGCCCTGCAACTGGCTTGCTGTTAACAGCCATGATTTGACCCATAAAACAAGAAACAGAAGTTCAGGATGGAAAGAGGACGGCTTCATAGCACACAGGGAAGCTACTCATCCAGGAGGTGCTGGGCTTTGAAAGACACAGTATGTCCCATCCTGATCTGGAGCTAGCTAGCAGTTGGGTGGAGGGCAGTGCCTCCTGCAGGGGCTGGGACAGAGCAGTTAGCTGGGGGAAAACATGCCAACCCAGGGAAAGTCAGGTGGGGCTGGTGGCATGAGAAGCTGGAGTTGGCTGGGCATGCTGGCAGGTTCAGGAACCTGGCAGAGGCTTTCCCTCAGACCTGGCTGCAGCCAGTCTTTTGTAGTCAGATTTGAACCCTCTATTGCCTGGGCTGTACCACCTGTCTCCCTGGCCAATGATCTCTACATTCTGTGATTCCCTTTTCCTGTCCCAGGCCCTCGGTGCTAACTCATTGCCCTATGGACCTTGCTTGTGCTTGTTCACCCCAATAGGAGGCTTCCCCACTCCTGGGGTGCCACTGTCCTAGATGGACTCAGGAGTTCTTTGAAGATAGGACGGATAGACAGATGGTCTGTGGCTGTGGCTAGGATGGGATCTTAATGGTTTGAAGCTGCTTTGGGGGCATGGACAAGCTTGTTAACCTCTCTGGGCTTCAGTTTCCCCATCTATAGCAAGGCAGGATTGCCGAGGGGTGAGTGTCTAAAAGCTGGCTCTGCCAAGAATTGCATGCCCAAATGATCTGGCTTCTCAGCATGGTGCCTTCCTCTGCAAAGGAAGTATAGCAAGCCTCACCCCAAGGTTGCCTGAGGGTTTCCATACCCCAAAGTGTCACAGTTGGGTGGGGTTTGGGCCTTCTCTTGCCAGAGCCCTCCACATGGCTCCTGGTCTCCATCTTGTCCACCCTCTCCTCCAGCTTTCATCCTGTCCGCTGCTCCCCACCTTAACCTTGGCCCATCCTTCTTTCTTGCTGCTAGCTTCAATCCCACCCCTGACCTCCGCTGCCAGCTCCTGTTCCTAGCCCTCTCCTGGCCACCTCCTACTGGCCCTTGCCCTGCCCCTGCCTCAAGGATCACATCCGGTGGCTGCGCGTAGTTCCACAGTCGGATCCAGTTCCAGTAGGAGCGAGCTTTGTCGTAGTTATACGTGGCTGACGTGTGCTCGAAGTCGATGCTGGCCCCTGTATGGAGTGGGATGTCTCAGCCTCTGATGGAGGGAAGCTTGTTCTGAGGGCACCCTCCTGCTTGGGCAGAATCTCTACTATCTTTGGAGCTCAGTTGTCACTCTGGGCAATGGAATGGACACTGTAGAAAGTTAGTGTAAGAGCATCTCTCCCAGGCTGTGTGCCTGGGAACTACCCCTGGTTCTTCCCAGATATTGGGCTGGTAAGCGTGAAACAGCTGCCATGTGTGTAT
>NW_022196897.1:139707821-139708867 GCF_008632895.1 Mastomys coucha
TGAAAAATGGTGTTTCTGCAGAGGCACTCTTCCCTGGGATCTCACATTTCATTGAGGTCTGAGGTGCCTGGGTCAGCCGGTGTTGCTGGTTGGGCCCCAAATCCCGCTCTCAAGCATTCCAAGATTCTTTTAGCCCCATCCCACGGGCAACTTACAGGTTCGTTCTCCTGGCTGGAACGTCTTTCCTTCTTCATTAGGTCTCGACCCAAACGCCTCCCAAGGAAAGGGGTCTCCTCTTCCCTAGCCACCTTTTCTAATTCCGTCTGGAGCCAAGTTCTGACTGCCATGGATTCCTGTTACCCCACCCCCCCCTCACCCAGACCCCATCAGAGGAGGGAAACTGCATCAGGAAGCCAGGTGGAAGCCGTGGTCAGTTTCAAAGTGGCACTTCACAAGAGTAGCAGCATGTTACTATGTGTTATGAGGGGTTTCTGCGATAGGTCTGTTGGGGGGGACAATGGGGGAGGCAGGTCACTCACCTATGGACTTCAGGGCAAAGTCTGGCTTTTCAATGTAATCACCTTGAATCATCTTCATTATTTTTTGAGTCATTTTTTGCTGAGAGGGCAGAAAACACAGGCCATGCATCATTGGCAAATGACAGGTGGTCTTTGGACACCTCTGTCACCTTCGGAGGCTGTGGATGGCCCCAAATAGGATGACACAGTCGCTGTACTGTGAGAAAGCTCTGAGACACAAAGTCACCCCTACCCTTTGGGACTGTTGTGAGCTTTCAAGTGCATGTTGCAAGATGTCCTGTAGAAGTCCTGGAGACGTAGCAAGGTTATGGGCAGGATGTCTGGGAGAAGGTGGACCCTTACTGCTGTAGGTCTTGGGCAATGTGGTTTACATTTCCTAAGTCTGTAAGATGGGGCAAAAATCCTGTCTGAGGCCATGGCTGTGGAATTCTTTTAAGGGATTAGAGAACTGTGTGAGGCCCTACTATGTGCAGAACTGTTCTCAGCCCACCATGTTCTCTGTCATCCTCTATGGCTTTCCAGAGTGATTGGGCAATTGTCACTCCACTTTCTTTTTTTTTTTTTTTT
>NW_022196897.1:139709429-139723128 GCF_008632895.1 Mastomys coucha
TCCTTCAGTCTCTGCTCCACAGTTAATCTCTGCAACTCCTTCCGTGGGTATTTGGTTCCCCCTTTTAAAAAAGGTCACTCCACTTTCAAGGTAAGAGTAGTCCCGCACATAGGAATAAAGCTTCGGAGCCCACCCAAGCTGTGAGAAGCAGAGCCAGCAGCTTGCAGGTTCTGCGCCCTGAGCATTCTTCTGGCTAGGTAGGGGAAGACTGAAAGAAAGACTGTGTACAGTTGGTGCTTGGCCAGCCAAGGCCAGCTACTCCATTTAGACTGCTGTAGTGGAGGCCACTTCTGTTTCCATAACAGCTGCAGTAAGGTCTCCTGTGTGTGTGTGTGTGTGTGTGTGTGTGTGTGTGTGTGTGTGTACAAGGACCCCTGCTCATCAGTCTAGACTAGGGCAGAAAAGATGCTTTATGACTGAGTCCTAAGGGCTTACAACATTGCTTGTATCTCTGGGGTCTCTCTCACAAAGTCAACATGTGAGGAAGTCAGGTTAGGTGACAGGCCATCTGGGGGTGATCTGAGTGATGGTGATGGTGGTTTGAACATGGCTCACATGATGAAAACATGGTCCATCAGCAGGTGATACTATTTTTTGGAAGTTCTAGAAACTTTAGGAGTTGGGTCTAACTGGAATAATTAACTCATCGAGTGTATCCTTGGGCACTATATTTTGCTCTGGCTCTTCCTGTTGCTACTTTGCTCTGCTTCCTGTCAGCCATAAGGTAAATTAAACATCCTCTAATGTGGTCTCCAACTGCCGTGGTGTTTTGTCTAAGCACACTAGGCCAAGCAAGCAGAGTCTCCTGAAACCCTGAGCCCCAAATAATCCTCTTTTTAAATGGTCAGACTATGTATTCAGTCTACAATGACAAAAAAGTAAACACAGAAAATTGATGCCAGAAGAATGAGGTTGTTGTTGTGGCTAAACCTGACCATGTGGATCTTAAGCCTTTGAAATTGGTTTGTGGGAGGAATTTGGAAGAGTTTGACAATATGGGCTAGAGAAAACCTAGAACGCTATGAGGCTTACAGCAGAAGTGGAGCTTAGTAATACTGAAGACAAGAGTCTGGCCAGGGTCCTGATCTTCCAGATGGGACAAAGACTCTATCAGGATTTGGACCAAGGACATTCTGTTGTGTTCTGGTAAAGAATGTGTCTCTGTTTTTTTCCCATGTTCTACTCTATGAAACTTCCATTTTGTGGAAGGCTGAGTTTAGTTGTGATGGGATTATTTATCTATTTGGAGAAAGTTCTAAGAAAGTGCAGTATGTAAGCAGTGGCATAGCTATTGCTGGCTGCTTTTCAGTTAGGTTCACGGAAAGAATTGGGAACAGAGAGTAGAGCAGAAATATTTGATTTGTCCAGAAAAAGAGCACACTTAAAGTTGTAGGAGAGGGTAGCCCTGGATTTTAAATAGATTATCACCATTAAAAAAGAAATCCAGTACCTTCCATCAGAACAATAGGAATGGCATCTTAATGTCTTAAGGACTGACTAGACCTCACCACAACAGGTACAAGGGTATGAAGGAATGAATTTATTTTAAAGATTTATCCTTTAGAAGAAAGTGCTTCTGGGATACCCTGATCACAAAGGATTGTGTAAAAAAGTGTTTACCAGGATTGGTTTTTATATGTCCAGCCACTTAAGCATTCAGAGGCCACAATAGCCGTGGCCCAAGGAGGCCTGGCTTCTTCTGGAGCTAGCAGCAGACCCTGGCACCATCGATACGATGTTGCACAGAATGAAAGAGTCACAGAATCACAGAGGTTTCCACCCTGATTTTAAAGGTGGGTCTTGGAGGCTAGGTAAAGTATGGTGAGCTGAGAATCCCCAGAAAGACTGAAGGTCGAGCAGCAGCAGAGAGTCTAGGAAGACAGAGGTGCCCTGGTAAAGAAGGTACCACCGGGGTCAGGAATTTTATATCCATGTGGGACTAGAAGATAAAGTGCAAGTCTTAAGAGCCCTCAGATGCATGGTTAGGACTTCCCAGTAAGGTGTTTGGCAAGTCTTTGAAGATGAATGGGCATGAATCCAAATAAGATGAAGACTTCTAAATAAGTCATAAAATAATTCAATCTAGGTCTGTCTAAACCAGCTTAATTCCTACCAAGAATGAAGTGGTACTTTTGCTTCATCTCTCCTATGAAGCAAAGGGGATTTCCTGACTGATAATTATAACTATGTGAAATAATAGAGCTCTTTTATATCATGTTGAGAAAAACACTTAAAATTACTAGATATTAAACAGCAAGATAACAAATGAGAAAAAGAAAAACAGAATGCCATAGATAATCTATATATTGAAGTTAGCTGACAAAGATTTTAAAAATAACTATGATTAATATCTTAAATAAAGGAAAAGGTAGAAAATATAGACAAATGATGAGTTGATTGTAGAATTAAATCTCTGAAATTAAAATATATTGAATACATATTATAAATTTAAATATAATCCATATTATATATTTAATCCATATTATATATTTAAAATTCGATATACTATATATTTAGAATTCATGTTCAATATATAATATGAATGGTTGATTTTATTTACAGAATACTATTACAAATGAGTCTCAAGAAAGTTAAGAAGAAACTGTCAAAACTCAGGTCATAGAGAAAAAGAATGAAAACAACCACAAATGAATCATGTGGGAAGCATTTGGAAGCTACTCTAACAGTCTAACACAGATACAATCAGAATACAAGCGAGAAAAGAATTTATAGATAAGAAAAATATTTTAAGAGGTAAAAGCTAATATTTTTAAGAAGTTATTGAAAAATACTAATAAATATATTCAATAAAAGTAACCACCCCCAGGCAGGTTATACTGAACATACAAAAATTTTACAGAAGTCTCTAGAGTAAAAATAAGGCCAAAAACCAAACACCATATTAGACTTAAATGGTGAAGTTTAAGAATGGTGAAATTTTCAATAGGCAACAGTAAAAGTAGAATATAATGATGAACTTCCTTCAGAATTTTCAGGAGAAATTTTCCTTTCTAAAGTTCTATACCCGGCAAAACTATCAATTAGGTAAAAGGATAGAATAAAGATATTTAAAAACACACAAGCTCTCTCTCTCTCTCTCTCTCTCTCTTTCTCTCTCTCACACACACACACACACACACACACACACACAACTCTCTTACTCTTTTGCAGGAAGTTATTCATGGGGGGAAGGTACACTCCATCAAAATGAGTGATGAAACCAAGGAAGTAGATAACTTGGGATATAAAAAACAGGGCCTCAACAAAGACAGTGGGTGGTAAAGGGCCTAATGACAGCACTCACCTCATCAGACATAGCTTCCATCTCCTGGAGTTTGGCAATGAGCTGGTTCATGCTACCTCGCAGGTCCTGGATTTCCCCGGTGTGGTGTCGTACCTTCTCCTGGTACATCCTTATCAAGGAGGTAAAACAAGAACTGAATGTTTTATGATGCTGCTACCTTTTCATGAGTAAGCTTTCAAAGAATAACCTTTAAAACCTTCCACTCTCCTGGGTCCACCATGCACAAACCTCAGCTTCTTATTCCTAAAACAGTACTCCTTTCCTTCTTTTTGCTTGGAATATTTGTTAAGTTCAGCTCATTCCTTCCAAAATACTCAAGAGTAATTTTTGTCTAAGCAAGAACACTGTCACCAGGTAACAGCTTGTTAGTTAACATTTCTTTCCAGAAACCATTTACTGAGCACTGATTGTGAGCCAGGAACTATTTAAGACGTTTCACATTTTAAAAGATTTCTATCTACTCAGAACAACAAGAAAGCTATGCTTTATTTCACAAACAAGGAGTCAAAGATCCAGAAAAAGGGGCGGCTTGCCTAAGTTCAGTCATACAATTCACAGGAGTTAGGATTTAAGTCCAGGCTGGTCTGAATGTTGTGCCCCCATTGTTGGCTAAGGATACACCCCAGATTCCAACTATAGCTGAGCTTTTTAGAGGAACATTGAACTAATTAGTTTTTTCTTACCTCAGGCTCTGCAGTGGACCATTTATGCTGTCATCCTGATGGAGTATTGAAGAAAGAAGGGATCTTTGTCAGGTGGTCTATTCTGAGCCTGATGAGAGCCTCATCTCTGTGCTCTATCATAGTGGCAAATCCATCCATTCATCACCTTAATTTTTAATCTCTCATCCATCCACTCACTATCTATCCAAATTTGAAGCTTTCCCCCTGCCCATCCATCCATCCATCCATCCATCCATCCATCCATCCATCCATCCCCCTATTCATTTTTTTTCCCTATTCACACTCCCATCTAGTAACCAGCCACCCAACACTGATAATGGCAGTTCCCTGTGCTTAGAACTGAAATGACTGTTGCTTGAATCAGCCCTGTCTGCTCTCTTTAGGGGTTGCCAGTACAATTGGGAGATGCTCACAGTTACAGACAACAGAGGAGAGAGGAAAATGTGACCTCCTTTGGAGTGTCTGGAGGTTGTGATCTTTCAGCTAGACCTGAAAGAATTACACACACACACACACACACACACACACACAAAGAGAGAGAGAGAGAGAGAGAGAGAGAGAGAGAGAGAGAGAGAGAGAGAGAGAGAGAGAGAGAGAGAGAGAGTGATTCTCTTCATCAGGAGCTCTGGCCACTGGTTTTCTCTTTCTTTTTCACCAGAAAACAAAGCCTGTTGACTCACTGAAGCAGAGAGAGTAGAGAGAGCAGTGTAGTTCCTCAAAGCCTTATTTTAGGTAGGGGTCTAGAGGAAGGGAGATGGGCCACTGCTAGGCTGAGTGACAGATAATGGTGAATGGCTGTGTGTGGTCCTTGAGAGTCACACGTGCAGGAGAGAGGGATTCCTGGTGGTTAGAGTGGCAAAGGTAGCAATCTGGATCTGGGATGAGAACGAATTTCCAGATTTGGTGAGAGTAAGAGAAACTGCAGAGAGGATATTGATTGGTTTAGGTAGGTCAGTCAGCCATGGGTCCTGGAGGGGCTTCCACTTACCTGCCAGACTTCCACTTTTGATGGTAAGTGCATGGAAAACATCCAGAAGCCTGTGGGTCACAACAATAAGAATGGCCCACTTAACTCAAAGGTTGAAAGCTTGGGTTCAGGAGTTGAGGCATCTAGGTTAGGTTTGTGTAATTTGGAGAGAAGCCCATTAATCTCTGTATAGCTCAGTGTCCTCGACTGTAAGATAGGAATAGCATCATATCTGCATCACGCTCAAATGACGTCCTATGTGAGATGCGTGTCACACACCTCCTTCCACCTCCATTTCAGCCTTGCTGCCTTGTGGGCAAAGAGAAGGCAGGATCTCAATCTGCATTTTTTTTTACGAGCTCTATGCTGGCTTGAAAAAGGGCTGGTTTAAAAGCCCTTAAAACATGTTTGTTGTTCTTAGCTTTAAAAGTTTTCAAGGCATGTCTTGGCCTCTGCAACTAAATGTTCATTTCTCTTAAGCTACAGGGCAGCCCTCCCAAAACAGGTGTGGGTAACCGGCAGGATGAGAGACAGAGTCATGACTGTGCTAGAGCCCTGGGCCTCCTCTCCCATGATGGGCCCAAGCCTGGGGACCTCTCCACCTAGGTAGGGCCCTGGAGACTCACCAAAAACACAGAGGACCAGAAGGCCCATCTTTTCAATGAGTTTCTGGCAGAGCAACTTGCACCTGAGAAGGGAATGGCCACGGTCAGGGTCAGCGGCAGCATCTGGCAGGTCCCCCTGTCTTTACTCCATTGTTCCATCTATTTGCCCATTGTCTCTTCCAATTCCCATCCTTATCAAACTTGTCCTTCAGGGACAAGCTCTAATGCCCCTCCTTCTAGGCCCTCCAGACTCACCTACCTCTTCCTGAAATCTTAGCCTGGCTGGAAGCCCATGGTGGTGGTGGAGGGAGGCAAGGCTCCCAGAGGAGCCATGCAGGAAATATTTAAAATGTAAAATTTAACTAGATGAATGAGGTGGACATCTCAGAAGAGGGATTTAGGTAGACAAAGCAAGCTCAGGGAGACAAGTGGACATGGGTGAAGTCATTCTGGACAGGAAGAACACTGGCAAAAGGTCTCATGTGGGAACCTGGGTAGGGGTGTTCGGGGACCGAGAACCCCAGACCTGCAGGCCCTGTGGGTCCCCAGAAGGAAGCGGAATGAGATCAGCTAGAAGGAGAATGGTGGGCCAAGGTTCATGCTGGGGAGTCGAGCAACAGAGAGCCACAGCAAGTCTGGGATGGGAAATGTGAGAAAAGCCTGATTGAGGGTGACTCATCTGGTCTGACTAGTAGGGAGAGAGCAACGAATGAAGGCACTGTCACTGACCCTATGTTCCCCTCTCCCCTGTTTACCTGCAGGTGTTAAGGAAAACTTGCTGGGCCTGAGTCCTCATGAAGCAGGCTAGGTAGGTGAGCCAGGCTGAAGAGGAGACAGAGGGCAGCAAGCAGTCGTATTCTCATTCGGGTCCCATGGTGAGTACTCACTGTTTGTCCTGGGCCTGGGGGATACCTTGACTCTCTCGGTTTGGTGGTTGAGCCCAAGATAGCCCCTGGCTCAGCTCATGTAAACCACCAGAAGTTCACGGCCTATGAGTAAGCCTCTCTCGAAGATGGCAGTTATTAGAGCCTGGCACACTAGGTAGCACAAAAGATTGTGTGTGTTAATATCATCCCTGGACACTGGGGGCCTGGACAGGTCTGGGTCCTTGTAGGGCTCATCTCTGGAGTGTGCAGTGTGGTTTAAGTTAGGAAGTGGGTGGGTTCAGGATAGATGAAAAGGTAGGTATGTGCATGGGGGAGAGAAGAATGGAGAAGAGGGTGGGTGCATAGCTTCAAAGGAAGATTGGTAGATAGTAAAATGGAGAGCCAGAGGACTGATGGATGAACTGAGGGTAGATTGTCTATAGTAACAGATGAAAATATGGGGAAAGCAATGAGTGACTCAGTGGTTGAGTGGATGGACAGAGGATGGATGGATGGATGGGTGAGTAATGAATGGATGCTGGATGGAGGGATGGGTGGGTAATAAATGGATGGTGGATGGATGGATGGGTGGATTAATGGAGTCACAGTAGAGAAGGTCCTGGAGACTTTTCCTCTCATGTCAGCAAGCTTTCCTTTTACTTCCCTCTTCCAGGGAGGCCCTACTTGGATTGGGTGAGGAAGCCTATAGCTCCTCAAATACACTGCCATCCAGGGCAGCCTGAGTTCTAGAAGAGCCTGGTTTGAAGCTGCTACCTGGCCCTGTACCCTGGTAGTCAAGCTAATTATTCCATATATACTTACACATACATCCCAGTAGGGATTGGACTAAGCCGAGGTCCCCATTGTTCATTCGGAGAGGCAACAGGAGAGGGTCATCTGCAGGGAACATAGATCACAAGGTCCCTGCCAGCCTCAGGCCATGGGCTTGCAGAGACCTGGGGTCCCCGGGGGTCCCTGGATCTGTGCTGTTCTACACCCAGCTTCTCACTCCAGGTCCCAGTGAAGTCCCGGGACTCTGTTCTTGCTCACTCATGTTTGCTGGGGCTGCCTCTGCCATTCTGCTGATGCAGCTTCTTTGGACGCCCCTGAGGATGACAAGGTTCACAATCAGGTTTTACACTGTATGAGATCCGTGGTGTCACTATGTTCCAAACTGTGAGCTGTGAGCTGTGAGCCAGGGACAGACGAGGTCTGGCTGACCTAAAAAAAATTTTTTTTTTCTTTGCTGAAATGAGGCCCATTCCTACTCTCCTCCTCCCTAGACAAGTCATGATTCTCCATGACACTACACCTGAGGTAGCATGATGACAAGAAGGAAGAGCACAGCATAGCAGGAGCCTGGAATTGGGGAAACAACAGAGAACTCTATTGGCCCTTCTTGGTTAGGAAGATAGAAACATCTTTATTTTGTAAGAGAACAATCCCTAAACTTTTTAATTTGACTCTCTGTGTTTTTTATTAAGAAATCACACATCTAGCTGTTGTATTTTGGATACTAAATGTCTCCAGATGGGTTAAAGTATTGGTTTCCAGTGTGGTGGTTTCCAGTTGGAGGTAGGCCTTTAAGAGGTGAGGCCTAGTAGGAGGTCCTTAGGTCATTGGGTACATATCCTGGAAAGGGACAGTGGGTTCCCGGTCTTTTCCTCTTTCTCTCTTTGCTTCTTGGCTCATGAAGTGATTGCTCTTCTCTCCATACTTTTGCCATGTCATGTTGTCACACACACACACACACACACACACACACACACACACACACACACAAAACCCCAAACAAACAAACAAGCAAACACTAGGTCCTTGATTATGGCCTAGAACTGCCAAACCTTTTGTCTTTGTAAGCTGATCATCACAGGTGCTTTGTTATAGTGATAGAACAGTCTCACCCAGTGCCCAGCTGTGCTAACGCAGCACTGGCCTTCCCCAATGAGAGGATTCATGCATGCCCGAGGCCTAGGTGGCATGCATGTCAGGGTGATCAGTGCACCTCAAAATAACCAGAATAGAGGAGTCTCTAACTTCCCAACAGAGAGACCTGCTCCTTACCGTGACCTCACCATCAACATGTATCACATGGTCTTATCAGGTGACACCGCACCTGATAAGACCATCCTATGCCAACTTAAAAACTAGGGATGAGACAACCATACAAAAGGGTGAACTAAAATGCCCAGGACGTAGAGATATTCTTCCTTTCCCTGTGGTTCGCGTTTTGGAAAAAGCTGTCATTTCAAATGGGAATCCCTGTTACCTGCAACTGCGTGGCTCTTGAAAAAGAGGGCACGGATATTTGTTTCCTTGTTCCCAACACTAGCCTGAGGTACAGTAAGGCAGTGATCAGGTGGGGCTGATGCGATACTGCACCCCCAGCTCACTGTACAGGCTACAGCACACAGTAGGTACACAGTAAATACATACTAAAATAATGATTGCTTTGTGGTCTGCCATTGCCCAGGAGACCTACAGAAAGCTAGTTACTTTGAGCCTCTCTGTCCTCAGCTTGTCCTCACTTGTGTAAGGACAGTTAACAAGGCCTGCTTCCCCCCCAAGGAACTATAAATGGGCTGGGGAAAGGCAGGAGCTGGCCTCACCTCCTAGGCCTGCCACTGTGGGTTGTGTCTTTAGGTAGGGCACACAAGGCCCCGGTGTTCCTTGTCCGGGGCATTGATTTTCTTTTTTAAGGGCCGAAGATGAGGATGGAGGTCTATGGAAGTCAATGAGGAGGAAGTGGCTGCCACTGCCGCTACCACCATTGAGTATTCCCTGGAAGGCGACATGAAATTTACTGGGTCAGGTGGAACTGTCAGCTCTATGACCTCATAGAGCACTTGGATAGATCTCAAGCCTGTAGCCTGTCTCCTGAACCTTTGTCTTAGTTAGGGTTCCATTGCTATGAAGAAACACCATGACCAAGGCAGCTCTGATAAGGACAATGTTTAACTGGAGCTGGCTTACAGGATCAGAGGTTCAGCCCATTGCCATCAAGGCAGGAACATGTCAGCATCCAGGCAGGCATGGTGCAGGAGGAGCTGAGAGTTCTACATCTTCATCCAAAGGCAGACAGGAGAAGACTGACTCCTATGTGGTCAGGAGGAGGGTCTTAAAGCCCACCCCCACAGTGACACACTTCCTCCAACAAGGACACACCTACTCTAACAAGTGCACACTTCCTAATCGTGCCATTCCCAGGGCCAAGACTATTCAAAGCAGCACAACCTCCCCTCAGAGGATGCTGTTGTGACCTACTTTCTCTATGGAGGATGGGAAGGTTGAAACTGTAAGCCAGGGAGGGCCATGGGCAGAGGCTGGACAAGAATGGAGGTACCCACAATCAAGTCACCCTCCTTGTTTCTAAGCTGCCTCAAGCTTCCTGGGCTTACTGCTTTTTCAGGCTGCACGTGAATAGCTTTTCTAGTGCCGAACTCACCGCCTGGTGTTTACATCACAAGATAACATTCTTCACGCTGTTGTTTTAATAAAGTCCCACTTTTTTTTTCCTAGGGAAAAAGAAAGCACCATAAGTGGAAATGTCTGGTTAGATTCCAGCACACACACACACCCCTCCCCTACTTATCCTTGCCCGAAGACAGCCTGACCTTTCCAGTTGTGGAGCTGAGAAGAATTCACTTTTACTCCCTGGTGGCCAAGGCTCAGAACTGCAGGCTAAGGACCTATGGGAAATGGCATCCCAGGTCTCCATAGCGGTCTGCTGGCTACAACCTGACCATAGGGATCTGTTACGTTGCATGGCGTGGGGAAGCTGGAGCTAGCAGATGGAACTGCTGGTCAGATGACCCTGAGATGAGGAGAGTAGCCTCGATTACCCAGCAGGTGGAAGGCTATCCCAGGGTCCTCACAGGTGACATGTCAGAATAAGAAATTCACATTCCAATCCTACTGGTTGGAGATGGAGGAGGGGCCAGGACCCAGAAGACCAAGAAACAACCCTCCCCAGAAGTCTTAGCCTAGGATGACCGTTCTGCCAACACCTCTAATCCTCTCCCAGTAAGACGTGTTTAAACCTCTGACCTCCAGAGCTGCATATGTGGGAGTAGGGAATGCAGTTCAGTTAATAGGGCTGCTTGCTTGGCATCCACCAAGCTCTGGCTTCTACCTCCCAGTGCTCAACAAAATGAGGCATGTACCTGTATTCCCAGAGCTTGTTAGGTGTAGAGGCAGGATGATCAAAGTTCAAGGTCATCCCTGTCTACATAACAAATTGGAGGCTAGCCTGTGCTATAATGAGACCCTATATTTAGAAAAAGAAGAAGAAAGCTGATAAAAGTCTTTGAGTTTCTAAGTGTGTGGCAATTTGTCATTGCAGCCCCTGAGAAGGCTCAGTGAAGGGGAAACTCAAATCCTGATACTAATTCTTACAAGGCTTTCTAATAGTTCATTTACTCAACATCATTTAGCGTTCTCTATGTTCCAGCTCAGGGCATGGGGTTGAGCAGAAGACTCCCCTCTTGGGGCTGTCGGCAGAGTGCCTTGTGTACTGGAGGTGCTCTGCTAACAGGGCTTCTGTTGCTGCTCGGAAGCTGCAGGTTCTGGACAGGGTGCTGGTGAAGAGTCTCCCTTTGTTTCACCTGGAGGCTACCCAAGTGTCCCTTGTGCTGGAGGCATTGAAGAAGAGGAAGTCTTCAGGTCGAAAGCAAACACCGAGAGTGGCATTGGTCAATATTTGTACGTCTCTTCACTGTGTGTGATGAGTGTGCAAAAGGCCCTGGTCTTGGGCGATGGTGGGCAAACTGACGTTGAGAGTAGGGTGTTAGCAACCTTGGATGCCTCATTCTTTCTGCCTCTGAGATTGGGCTCAGGGGCACTGGCTCAGGGGCAGGGCTATTCTGGAAACACTTGATGGTGTCTGGAGCCCATTAGCTCCATAGGTATCAGACCTCTCTGGTACCATCCCCAGGCTGGTCTGGGCTCCAAGCCTGGTATTTGGACTGGTGTGGTCAGCAGGAGTCATATGGGGCTCTCAAGTAGGAGAACATTCTCCAGGGCACTTGTGTCTGTGTCCCAGGTAAATCACTGAGAGAGACAGAAGGGAGCTCCTGCAGCCAGGCCATTGTCTCTGTGCATATGTATACACATATGTATGCATGTACAAGATACCTCTACCCCAGAAAGCAGCCCATTGAATTCATGTACACACAGGTACTTCAAATCGCTATCCTAGACTCACAGTCCCTTTCATTCAATAGCCCAACACACCTGTCTACAGAATTCTTCACGCCTGTGCCCATGAAATGACATCATTAACCAAGATGTCACCGTGCCATGCCACCTACACACCCTCAGACACCCTCTGGTACCAGTCCCCATGACCTTATGTGTGCACATACATGATGGTGCATTTGCAGCCTCACACTCACATATATGTCATCTGTTCTCTCACACAGGATGGCCTACTTCTACTGTGGATGGCCTACTGTGACAGATGTGAGTCTGGAGAACCCTGGGTCAGCCACACTGTCTTCTGGTCCCTTTTGAATGAAGGCTCAGTGTGTGACCAAGATCAGAGCTCAGAGCTGGGGATCAGGGCTCAGACAGTCTCCTGCCCTTACTTAAAGAGTTATGTTTCTGGAAGAGCTTGGAGACACAAGGCTATCGCCCTGCCCTTGGGCACCCCTTTGCTCCTGGACTTTGCCTGGGCCTGGATGGTATGGTGAGAGAACTCTCTCTGGAAAGAGTTCTCATTCCAGAGAGCTACAGATACTTGAGCGGAAATGGCCAGTTCCAGGGTCTCTCAGCAGTTGGCAGCCATGCTTGTACGTGGCAGATGCATCCCACAGGGGAATGGAGACACTTGACAAGGCCATGTTTGCAGGGAAAACACTTGCAACCACAAGCAAACTGGCCACTCCCTGGCTCCTGCTTCATGGTCTTCAGGCTGCAGTGGGGGAGCCTTATAAAGCAGCTGTGCACTTGCCCTCTGGGCAGAACATCTCAAGGCTCAGCATCCACCGCCTTCAGAACCTCTGAGGTAGGAATAAGCCGCATAGCTACCTCTCCCTCCGGTCCAGCGGGATACCATCTCTAGCTACTCCCTTGCAACAGGCTCTGCCTGTTCCCGGCTTTGCAGGGAACACTAGCAAGTGCCATATTGACAGGTTTCAGCTAGCCCATCAGAGCACAGGCTCTGCATTTAGGCAGTGGGGGTGAGACCCATCTCTTCCAGAGCTGGGTACAAGTTACCATTTGGCTGGCCTGGTCTCAGGGGAGCTAGGTCACTCTCAGGCTATTCTTCATTTGGCTAGATTGACACAGAGATAGGAGTTGCCGTGGGTCCTCCCTGGTAAGATCTAGACAGCTGAACAGAAATCTAGTCTGGCAGAATGGGCTGGATACTTGACTCTAGATAACTGGACTGTAGGATACTAAGGCCAAGTCCTTTCTGCACTTGCAGGTAACTGCCTTCCATACCCCATCACGACCTCATCATTGTCTTCTGATACTGCTTGGGTCTTGCTCTCCTACCTGTGCTGTCTGCCTCCCCCGCCCCCCATCTCCATCTGCTGTGTCTATTCAGGAAAGGCTACATCTTCTCAAGGCTAGTGCTTGGCTAATTTTAGACTCTCTCATGGTTTCTTACAAAGCAAGTAATTCCCAACACAGAAATGCAAATTGTATGTGTTTAGGGTTTGGAGCACGCATGGGCACAGGCTGGGCTGAGACATGAATGCCTGAGGGTGGGATGGACATTCTGGTCAAGCTCCCTGATGCTTGTCCCTATCTTGGTCCACAGATCGTGGTGCAGTGGCTGGGGTAGCCATGGCCTGGGCATGCAGTCTAGGCCTGCGTCTGCTGCTGCTGTGGGCTGTGGCCACTCTCTCCTTGCCTGTCATTGTGGTCCAACTCAACAAGGCAGCACTGGATTATGGTAAGAGACCTGCCAACTTGCCACCCAGGGTGTTGGTGAGAGCCAGTTCTGAATGAACACAAGCATCTCAGAGGACCGTATATTTTTAATTTTTGTGGTGCTTGCCATGAGACACAGAGCCTGGTGCATGCTGGGCAAGTGCTCCACCACTGAGCTGAATCCTTGCCCAGGCTGTCTTAGAACTTGTTGTGATACTGACATTGCAGGTGTACCAGCAGAGAACCTGGGTTTGTAATTGTCACTGTGTCCTGCTGCCCAGTAGCTAATTAGGGAGTCTGTGGTGATCAGTAGTATGAAAAAGCAAGTGTAAACACACAGTTGTGCCCTTGTGTCTTGTGTGGGCATATGCTTAAAAACAACAAAACAAACCAAA
>NW_022196897.1:139723313-139724830 GCF_008632895.1 Mastomys coucha
AAAAAAAAAAAAAACCCAAAAAACAAAAAACAAAAAGCCCAAGACTTATTTTTAAACATTAAAACAAAATTGTGAGACAGAGTCTTCTTAGGTAAGCCCAGGCTAGCCTTTAACTCACCGTCCTGCCCCAGCCTCCCTGATTGCTGGTATTATGCACCTGTCTCTGGACCTAGTCCAGCCAGCTTGAGTGGCTGACTTTATAAAGGTGAGTTCTTATGAGTTTGGAGTGTCAGGGAGATGTGATTTGAGCGCTGGGGAGGGTATGTGCCTGTGGCATGTGTCTGAATGTGCATGCAAAGGTGTAGTGTGTACCTTAAGTGCACACAGGAGCATGTGTGGTGTGTCTGCTCACATGTGGATCCAGGAGAGGTACGTCAAGTGCAGTAAGGCAAGGAGCATCCTGAAGTTGGATCTCTGCAGGGCTCAGCCACTCAGGAAGGCAGTGGTCAGGGTTGGGGTATGGGATTGGGGAAGGGGGGACACAGGTCTCTCCCTTGTGACTTTTCTTCTAGATGCCTTTTTTTGGGGGGGGGGCTTTTCTGAGACAGGGTTTCTCTGTGTAGCTCTGGCTGTCCTGGAACTCACTCTGTAGACCAGGCTGGCCTCGAACTTAGAAATCCACCTGCCTCTACCTCCCAAGTGCTGGGATTATAGGCATGTGCTACCACTGCCCGGCTCTTCTAGATGCTTTCAAGTTCTACCCTCTCCCATGGGAAAAGGCACATTGAGGAAACTGAGGTCTACAGGGAAGGACAAAGTCACAAAGGTCAAATATCCCAGCACAGAAATCTTTTATTTCCCACCAGCTGCCTCTCAGGAAACTTTTGGGGTTCCATCAAAGTGGGGTCTGGAGATGCTTCCAGAAAGATCAGCTCCAACTTGATTAGAGTGTGAGGGCCTCCATCCAGACCAGAGAAGGGACTTTAAGGGCCATGACACAAAGCCAGCACCTTTTCCCAGGGCATGAGCACAGCTCTCTAGGCCCTTACATCCGGGCAGATGGACAGACAAGGAAAGTGGTCAGTGATCCGTGACACAGTATGATTCACACACAGCAGCAATGGATGCCTGGGACAAGGACCCGAGGATGGCCTCCTGGGATTCTGCCCTGCCCTCTGCTTGCTCTGTGTAGGGCTCCTTTGTCCCCAAGCCTCCCCGGCTCATCTGCCCGTGTTTGTTCTCAATGGGTGTAAACCTGGCAAGAAACCTCTGCAGCCCACAGTGCTTCCAGGCCTGGATGGGTGGCTTCTCATGGAGTCCTCCCCACATCCCCCTGCAAGGCCCAGAGTGCAGGCCCTGTGCCAGGGAGCACTGTGAATGGAGTTCACATCCCAGGTGTGAGTCTCCCTCAGCCAGGCTGGAGTGGGCATTGGAGAAACTGAGGCTCAGATGGGATCAAAGAGTTTTCATTATGCTAGCGAGTCTGAGGCAAGTTCTAGCCTTGTGGCTTAATCTCAGCTTCCTTCTAGAACCCTCGGCTCTTGGTCTTATTCCATTGTCTTTTTTTTTTTTTTTTT
>NW_022196897.1:139724936-139769936 GCF_008632895.1 Mastomys coucha
CCCCCCCCCCCCTTCAAACTGGGCCTATGAATAGAAGAAAGTGCTCAAAATAGTGCCTGGCACACCCAGAGCACTGTGTGGGGACAGCCACTGTTAATGTTAAGGCCCGCAGCATCAGCATGAGGAGCATGCATGCACACTGAGTATTTACAGTGGCCCCAAGAGATGAGCGTTGTAATCAGTGCTTGTGTAGCGATGGAGAAAGCGTGGCATGGAGCAGCCAGGAAGGCAGTGAACAGTAGGGCAGGGACCTGCATCCAGCACCTGGGTGCAGGTGCTCAGGGTAAGACTGCCCCTCCTATTTCCTCTCAGGGGATGCTTCTCAGAAACCAGGATTAGTTAGTTTAGTGGTTCTTTCAGGTTGGTGACTTGAGAAAGCTCTAGGGCCAACTGGCACTCAGATGAAGCCTTGCAAGAGGACTAAGGGTTTTACTGTATTGGAGGAATGGGGTGAAGAAGGGGTGGGAGGGAGGGCATGATGAATCAGGCACACTGTGTGGTCTTGCCTGATGCAGCCATTCTCCCTGCGTGCCACTCCAAGCTTGTCCCATCTGGTACCTGGGTGCTCTACCAGAAGGGTAGGGCAGGTGATAGGTAGTGGGTCCTTCATGCTTGGTGGATCCAGGAACTTGACCTCACCTTGCCCTGACCCCACAGTGTCGGACATCGGGAAAGCCCCTCTCCAGCAGGCCCTGCAGGTCACTATCTCTGATTTCATGGATCCAAGTGGCAAGGTGCTTCAGTCTACCAGGTGAGTGTTCCCATCCTCCAGAAAGAGTGCTCCTGCTGCTAGTTGGAATGTTTGGCTGGCCAAGGGAGTGAGTGCTTTGGCTCACTAGGAGGGGGATCTTAAGTGAGCTTTACAGGAGAGTCTCAGCTGGCACAGTGTTCTGAACTATTGGATGGGCCTATGGGTCTATCGGGAGACCTCTCCAGGTCAGGAGGTGTGAGGTTATAAGAAGACTTGGCAAATGGGGTCACCTAGTAACTCTGTATTAGTTCTTAAGATTCTTCTCTCAGGGGCTCAAACTGTGGCCCTGGGGGCCACAGATCTGGTAAAAGTATCAGATTCTTCTTCCAAATGCTTGATACCAAATTTAAACACAATGACAAGCCCAGTTTTATCCTCAGCCCCTTAATGCATAAAGACCCAAAGGGGTGGAGACATCCCAAACTCAAACACAATAGCCACTGCGCCTATCCTTGTGGGTATACCAATAGCTACTGCAAGGGTTCTGGGTGTTCAAGAAATCTGCCTATCGAGTTATCAACAAATCTATCTACTTACCTATCTAACAACTATAATTTTCTCTCCCTTTTTTTTCCCGCTTCTGTTTTGTTTGAGACAGGGTCTTGCTATGTAGCCGAGGCCACCCTTAAACTTGCAATCTTCCTGCCCCTGAAACATGGGGATCAAGGCCCTGAAATACTGTGCCCAACTTATCATCTATAGTTTTGAATGCTGGAAATTAATTAAAAAACTCAAAGACACCAGAACAGAGCACAGGTCAACACACAGGGAGCTTGGAACCACCGGTTTGAGACTCCTAAGATAGAACTGTAGTGCCAGTTTTAGTATGCTAATGGTTTGGATCTGAATAATGCACTGGATAGGGACCCAGCCGCCTGGAAGTTGCCTGAGAACCCTTGCTTTCAGCAGCAGGAGTATATCCAGGAAGGCTGTGGCTGGATTCAGTAGGTTTGATGCTGGGCTGTGTGGTGATCTTGGATCCATATCACGCCAGGCTAAAATGAGCATTTGAGAGTGGGGCCATATTCTGATATCTGAATTGTCCTAACCCTACCCCTGCCAACTGCTGGGCATGGAGAAAATGACTTTCACTTGTGTAAAAAGGAAATCACAGAGTCGCTGGGAGTGCCCAGCAGCTTGGAAGGGAGGGTGTTTCCTGTTGGTGAGCGCCAAAGGTGATACTAGAATCTAAGGCTAAAATACTCTGGGAATTTCTGAGTTGCGGGGACCTCAGTGTCTCTCTCCTGGACTTCGTGTTTACAGGGATATAGTTGGAAACTGTTAGGAATACACACAATCATCTCTCTATGTCCTACCTGAGGCCAGGCCCCTCTGTTTGCCTTTGTACCATCTTGGGTGTCTTACATGCCTCCGGTGATAGAGAGCTTTTCACCTTTCTCTTGCTCATCGGGAAGCCCTTCTTTATAACATCAGCATGTGTGGTTGGCTCAGGAGAGACTCTCTGGAGTTGGTTCTGTGCTTGACAAGAGTTCCCTTGTCCCTCGGATTCCAACCCCACAGGGTTCAGATTCTGGACGTCCACGTGCCCTTCTTCTACTTGAAGTTCATTGCTGGTTTTGGGGTACATTTATCAGCGGCAGCCAATTTCACCATCAAAGTCTTTAGGTAAGTGAATCTCTTTGTTGTGTGTGTGTGTGGGGGGCAGGATTTCCAGGTCTCTCCCAGGGAAGAGCAAGGGGAGAGGGCTAATGGTATCTCCATGGCCCTTGCCACCCTCTGGAGGAGTGAGACAATAGAGAATCCTGGAGACCTTAGTCCTGTCCCAATATCTGTGTAGCTGGTGGAGATGTCTCATGTTTCTTCTCCTGACTTAAGGTGGACCTTCACAGGTGGCTGTGAGGGTCTCACTGAATCGATTTGGTGTCCTGATTATGGTGTTTCACCTCTTCCACAGTGCCAAGTACAGAGGTGGTGCTCAATAAACTGTGTTAGCAGCATTATTTCTCTGCTCCAGGCAGCTTCTGTGTAACTAACTGCATTTAATGCTAACATCGTGCATTGACATTTCAAGGAGTCCTTTGTCTTTGTTGTTTTGCCCAAGCACTGTGAGGTTAGGCTGCTCCTCAGTGTTTTGACAATGAGTGCTCCTCAGTGCTGGGATGTTAGGGTGCTCCCTAGTGTTATGGTAGTGAGTGCTCCTCGGTGCTCTGTTGTTGGAGTGCTCCCTGGCCCTATATTGGTATGCACTGTGCACAGTATGCATTGTGACAGTATGAGTGGCCCATGGCATTGTAATGTGTACCTCCCAGCACTTAGATGTGTGTTAGGGGTGCTCTTGGTGGCTGGGCACACAGCTGGTGTTCTCACAAAATGAGATCTTGGAGAGTTCAGCACAGTGCTGTGAAGCAGGGACCACCCGTTTCCTGTCCATCTCACAGAAGGGAGAGCTGAGGCTCACCCTGGCCAGTATCTGGCCCAGAGCCCTGTCACAGGAGCTACAGGAAGCCCGAGTCATACACATCAGCTGTGCTGTGACCCTGAATGGGGGGCTCTGGAGGGATGACCCAGACTGGGGGATCTGTGCAGTCTTTATACAATGGGGTGGGCTCGGGTCTGTCTTCCTGCAGTGTCCCAGAGCCCATGGAGCTGGTGTTGCCTGTAGACTTGCTGGCTGATGTGCACATGGCACGGGACTCTATTGGGACCCTTGTGCTCAGTGTCCCCACCTGCTCTTCAATCTTCAATCCAGCCAGCATGCTGGATGGCAGTAACAGGTAGGTTTCTGGGAGCCCTGGGTCTCAGGGATTCCTGGTACCAAAGCTGTGGCGCGGTTACTTAGGTTTCTTACTCAAGCCTTCATGGATGGCCACAAAGGATTGAGGAGATTCCGTCATCACACCTGTTCTATGATTTAGCACAATGAAGCTCAGAGAGGACCAGGGGCTTGCCTGATGCCTGCATCTCGGTCACTTCCCTGTATCAGTTACCAGCACACACTAGCCAGTAGTCTCTCCTGAATGATATGAAGCCAATCAGCTTGGCTGTTGAGGCCCTTACAGGCCATACCTCCCTGCAGAGGTGGAGAGTACAGGTTTGGGAGGTGGGGTAGGACCAGCCAAGCTCTCTGTGGCAGGTGGCTGTTCAACTCAGCATCTGAGGCTAACAGCAGCTTCCACCTCCAGTCCTTATGTGAATGCCACTCTTGGACTTTCACAGGAGCCATCTCCATGAGCTCTACATTGTCTGACCAGGGGTGTGCCAGGGTTCCCCATGCCACAGGAAATAGAGGTCCAAAGTACAGATGATTCAAGGCAGATGGCCTCACCAACCCATTGCTTGGGTCCCTCTTCCCGTCCACCATTATGCTTGCTCTTTCCTTAGCATCTTCCGCTCTGAGGTGGCCGAGCACTGGGAAGCCCTGAAAGAATTGCACCAGTCCCACAAAGCTTGACCTTTCTCCCCAGAGAGCAGCGAATGCACAGAATTCCACCCATGCTGGGTCCCTATTGGCTGCAGAAGGGAACCAGGTGATATAAACACACAGAAATAGCTTTTCCTCTAAGAGTAAAGAGGCAGAAATAGCTTTTCCTCTAAGAGTGAAGAGGTCCAGAGCTAAGCAGATGCTCTTCTAAGCATCCCAGGGATTGGAACCAAAGTGACAAGTAGACCTGGGACCCCAGCTCTCCTCCTAACTCCTTCCCACCTCAGTAGCCCTTGGGCCAGCTGGCTGAGCATACAGACGGCCACAAAGGGCTTTTGCAAGGTCCGATGTCTGCCTTCTGTCTCCTCTGAGCCTGGCCTCAGTTATCACCATTTTGGCTGCTTCCAAACCTTGAGAGGAAGGATACCCTTCTCATGCTCCTCTGCTGTGGGAGTGGGGACCACTGTTCTAACACTGCCTGGAGCAGCATTATCTCAGATGTGCATCTCTGGACTGCTGACTGAGGACAGACACTTCTGCCCCAGCTGTTTGTGTGGTTCAGCCAAGACCCATGCCCAGGGACTCAGACACTTTCTGTGTCACTTCCACAGTACCTCCCAGGAGCTGCTGGGCCTGGTGCAGGAGCACATCAAAGCTGACCTGAACAACAAGGTAAGGGCCTTCTGGTAGATGGATTAGCTTGGAAAGCCTGAGACATGAGCAGTGGGGCTCCGGGTCCTGGAGGAGGAGACATTGTATCTTGATATGCATTTGTGTGCATCTTCTTCAATGCATGTAAGTGTACATGTGTTTCGTGTGCATGTTCATACATGTGTGTATCCAAGTATGTGGTGGTGACCTCAGCTCCTTTACCCCAGGCTGTATAATGGACAGGCCAGCCCTGGGTGAGAGTGCTGATGTGTGAGAGGAACTTAGAACTGGGGGGCTGCAGAGCTAGTCTGTTGTGATGGTTGAAATTGTAGATCTGATCATTGCATTCAGCTAATTTGGTGAGAGACAATACCCACGGGCCCTGAGCCCCACTGCCAGAGAGTAGGCTCTTCCTCCCCAGCCTCACTTAGCCCTTCCATAAGGGGCAGCAGCAGGAGTCCTATCTATCTAGTGTGTCATGTCCATCCCAGAGGTGACGGCAGTATTCACAGGCTATGAGCGCCCTGGCCTGATCCTCTCCAGCTGTTGGCAGTTTCTCTTGCCTCCTCAGCACCCTAAGGGGGGTGGAAAGCCAGTCACTTCAAGGAAGAAAAGGAAGGGATCCTTGGTGGCACATCCTGGGAGGCCTCTGAGGGGTGATGACAAGGACCTGCAGCCCGCTGTTCCTCACCCACACCTCTAAATGGCCCTCACCGAGCTTCCTTTATTTTCCACAGTTGTGCTTGCGTGTCTATGGCCTGGTCCAGGACCTCAATGTTCACTTGGGCACTTTAATCGGTAAGACCTGGAGCCCAGGGAGTGGGAGGGCTGGGCCATTGAGCCCTAAGAACCTTCAAAGATGTCTCCCTGCACCTGGAGATGGTGTGGTCTTCATTGCTGGCTTCTGATTCTAAGTAGTAAGAGAAAGGAGGCCCATGGTAAGGCCACTGACCCAGGACTCTCCAAAACACATGGCTGTTCACAGAATCTGGCAACCTCCAGATGTCAAAACCAACTCTGTGATTCTAGAATCTACCAGTTGCCAAAAATGAAATAAAACCAAGTGATCAAATAATCAATGAGCATTATTGTTAGAGAAACTAAGCCCCGTTGACTATCAGGATCTGGAGCTGTTCCCACTGTCAGAATCTCAGTCTTTTAGAGGACAGCAGATCCTCAGAACCTCTTGAAAAGGACACATAGGTGCCTATTCCCCTGGGGGCTGCATGATTTAGTTCTGAGTTCTGAGCCTTGACAATGAAAGAAGGAGGTGAGGAGGAGGAAGAAAAGGAGGAAGAGAAGTAGAAAGACGAAGAAGGAGGAAAAGGAGTAGAAAGAGGAGAAAGAATGAAGGAGAAGGAGGAGGAGAAAGAAGAAGGAGAAGGAGGAGAAGAAGGAGAAGGAGGAGAAGGAGGAGGAGGAAGAGAAGAAGGAAGAGGAAGAGGAGGAGGAGGAAGTTGTCATTGTTGTTGCTACTAATGAGCTGAACTGTGTGAAAAGTCTCTCACTGGATACCTTTTGAAACTGGGTGGAAATGCCTTGATGTGCTAGGAGCTGAGTGCTTGCTTATCCACAAACTCCAACGGTCACAGATCCATCCCAGTATTCCTCACTGTCCTCATACTGACCTGTACTTCTGTTTGAGGACATTGGAAGGTATCTATGTGGCTTCCTAGACAAGTTGTGGTAGGATCTGAAGGCTAAAGAGCAGGACTGTCCCATCCTCTTAGCCACAGGCACCAGTAGTTAAGGCCTAGTAGCAGAAGGCATTACATGCTGACTCAAGGACACCTTATTTGCTTTTAAATCCTGCACAACCTTTTCCTTCATAGAACCCACTCAGCCAAGGCTTGCCAAGTGTGTTATCACTTTCCTCATTAGCCATTTCAAAGCTTCACCTGTTTGGGGCCCACCAGCTTTGCCCTGACTCTGGTGACCTTTCCATGACACTGTGACTCACTTTGTCGGTCTGAGCAGCTGCAAGGATGCTGAGTTCATACACACAGGGACAGAGTGAAAGTTGAGGATGGTCAGAGTATCCAGAGGCTCTGGCTAGTTGAGGGACACAGGGCAGGACCTAACTTTACTTGAAGTAGGTTCTTTAGAAGATAGATAGGCTCTGCTGTCATCTACCTGGGTTATGATAGGAAAGCATGGCTTAGAGCTATGTCCTCTGAGGTGACAAGCCCAGGCAGCTTTTCCCTTCTCACACATCCATCCACTTCTCTGCTCACTTTGGAGTCATCTTGTCTCCTTGATTTCTCCTCTCCACCTAACCTCCATAACACCTTAAATAGGAGGAGGCAAGAAGCTAAGGCAACTGGCCTGGACTTAAAGGCCACACATGGGAATTATAGTCACACCACTCCTATGATGCGTGATCTTAAGGAAGTCACTCATCTCTGTGAGCCATGCCATTCCACCCAGAAATTAGGGCTGGGAGTCCCTAGCTCTCGCATGTGTTGGCATTATGAAGCAGCACATGTTCAGAGCATGGGGTCCAACAGGCTTAAGAGGCGGGCTTGCCTTCAGCAAGGTGCCCTGTGTTTGTGTTTATTCCAAAGATCAGCTCTTGCATTGACTTTGGTGAATTAAAAACATCTAACAAGGGGATTCTCTGGGGCCAGCCCTGGGGAATAATGGCATGCTTGCATAGAGTGCATGGTGGGAGAAGTTGTGAGTTCTTTATTGTATTGAAAAAGATGTGTATTGTAAATTGCTGATGTAGGATTATATGTGTTCACAGTATATAAAGTGATGCCCTAGTTTGTAGATGTAATATGGAATAGTTAAAGCAAGCTCATTAATATGTCCATCACCTCAAATGTTTAGAGTCTATTAAAAAGTACAGCTCAACTTGGTGGTGGTGGCCCATACCTTTAATCCTAGCACTCAGGAGGCAGAGGCAGGTGGATCTCTGTGAGTTCAAGATCTGCCTGGTCTACAGAGTTAGTTCCAGGACAAAGAAACTCTGTCTTGAAAAACCAATATCCAACCCAACCCAACCCAACCCAACCCAACCCAACCCAACCCAAACCAAACCAACCAACCAAAACCAACAATAACAACAAAAAAAAGCACAGCTCAAAGGGGTGTATCGGCTAGTCATGTGTTACCAGAAGGCTCTGTAACAAAAATGTCTTTTACTGTGGTGTAAGAAAATATTGAAAAAGAAGCATGCCTGTGCTCCTGGCCTATATTTTCCATTTCCTAAATATCCATATGACCTTAATGTTCTATTCATTTTTTTTGCATACAAATAAGGAGGATCTGTTTATTTTTCTATAAAGTAGTAAATGTTGGCTGAAGATTTGATACTGCAGGATACTAAACATCTTCAGCATTTTTCAGAGTTAAATATTTTGATTTTATAACAGTCAATGCAACAAACACCACATGAAAACACAGCATGTTTTTTTTATGTGTTTAGACCATTTCAGGAATATCTGGAAATTCTGTCCTAATTCCAAACCAAAATTCATTTAACATTTTTTTTGATATTTTCTTTATTTACATGCGAATTTCTCCATTCCCAGTTTCCCCTCCAAAAAAAAAAAAAAAAAAAAAAAAAACAAACTCCTGTTGCCTCCCCCTTCCCCATGCCTGCCACCCCGCCCTCTCCCACTTTCTGGCCCTGGCATTCCCCTACACTGGGGCACAGAACCTTCACAGGGCCGAGGTCCTCTCCTCCGATTGATGATCGATTTTGCAATCCTCTACCATACACATGCTACCTGAACAATCAGACCCCTTAAAAAACATGCAGTAATTTGGCCTCTGTGGTGTCTAGTTCTCTGAGTGTTGACAAATCAGGACAGTCTACTAGTCTCTAGTCCCTTCTTGTTTCTCCTTCCACTTTGTCTCCACACTGTAGACCCACTTGTATATAAGGAAGGGAACCATATTGTGTTGCTGTCACAATAAAAAATAAAATCTTCAGTGCTGGAGAGATGGCTCAGTGGATAAGAGCACCAACTGCTCTTCTGAAGGTCCTGAGTTCAAATCCCAGCAA
Organism: Mastomys coucha; assembly: GCF_008632895.1. Taxonomy (NCBI): domain Eukaryota; kingdom Metazoa; phylum Chordata; class Mammalia; order Rodentia; family Muridae; genus Mastomys; species Mastomys coucha. The sequence goes on from NW_022196897.1 coordinate 139,733,733, forward strand.
CCACGTGGTGGCTCAAAACCATCTAGAATGAGATCTGACACCCTCTTCTGGTGTGTCTGAAGTCAGCTACAATGTACTTAGGTATAATAATAAATAAATCTTTAAAAAATCTTCAAAATATTAGAGAAAATGAAATTAAATCCAGGTGAGACAAAAAGCTGAATGGAGATATATACTTATATATTTATCAGTATGACTTTGTATGTTTTAGTACATATATATTTTCATATAAAATATTAAATATATTAGTTATACAAAAATATACAAAGCACATAATACATATTCATAATTGATATTTTATAATAGGCATATAAATATATATGAATAGATATCTGAAATATCTATTCATATCCATACACATAACTATGTTCCTGAAAACCTGAGCCATTGGGGCCATTGGGGCTAGTGGGATGGCTCAGTAGTTAGGAGGACTGACTGACCTTCTAGAGGACCTGGGTTTGATTCCCAGCACCCACATGGCACACACTTGTACAACTGTTACTTCGGTTCTAGGGAACTAATCACACCACCTTTTTTTCTGGTCTCCCCAGGCACCAGGCACACACATGGTATACAGACATACGAGCAGGCAAAAATGCTTATACAATATAAAAAATAAAGTGATTAACTGCCCCTGGGCCATCCAGGGCTTTGAGGGTGGCGCTCTGGCTTGAGCTAGGCTCTCCTTAGAGGCCTCTGGCCTGCTGTGCCTGCAGCCATCTCTGGCATGTGTGCCTACCTTTGCAAGCTTCCCAGGCAGAAGACTCTGACCCGAGAGGACACTTAGACCCCAGGCCTCTGTGCTCTGCTTCCCTGAGAGCTGCCTTGAGGCTCTGTATGGAGATACATCTTTAATTCCTTGCTCTGGCATTTTAGTTCCTGAAAAGAGATATGTGATTATGTGATGAGACCTAAGTTTGGGGAGCAGACTGACTTATGTGTGCAGACTGGGGCAAGAATGAGCTGGCCAAACTGTGTGTGTATGTGTGTGTGAAGTGTAACTCTGTGGTGATGGAAAAAGAGATGGTGGAAGCTACCTGTCTGGCTGAACTCTCCTTTTTTCCTGTGTCTCCTTCTTGCCCCCATTAGATGGTCCTTGTGCCTTGACTGGGTCTTTCACTTCCGTATTTTGGGCTCAATAGTCTTTCACTGATTTGGAACGTTAGCAAACGTACCTGTTAGAATTGTGTGAACTAACCAATAGGTGGATTCTGGCACATACCTTTGAAGAGGGCTCGCCGGGCTCCTGACTTTTTTGGGAATCCTGGTTCTCGATAAGAAAAGTTGTCAGTAACTTTACTGGTTTAATGAGGGACTTGTGCTCAACGCTTTTCTGTTTTCATGAAGGCCTCAGTCCTGTGGGCCCTGAGTCCCAGATCCGCTACTCCATGACCAGCATGCCCACCATCACCAGTAACTACATGTCCCTAGATATCAGAGTAAGTATCTCCTGGTCAGCCTGGTGCTGGCATCGTTGGTGTCCTGGAAGGGTCCTAAGGGGGTAGAGGGTGAAGGGAAGAAGGTGGTTGGTACTCCAGGTGGGACTGTAGCCTAAGTCTTTTCTGCCAGGCTGATGGCCTGGAGCCCTGGGTCGGTTACAGGCCCTTGGTTCCTGATGTCCTGCATGTGTGCTCCCTCCTCTATCCAGGCTATTCTCTTCCTGCTTGGCAAGCCCATCCTCCTGCCTATGCATGGTGCTCATCCCTTCGTGTTGCCATGGCCTTCGGGTGATGCAGGAGCCATGGCAACTGTGGGGCTTTCCCAGCACCTGTTTGACTGTGCCCTCCTGATGCTTCAGAAGGCCGGTTCGCTCAACCTGGACATCACAGGGCAACTGGTGAGGGCTGGGTCTGCCACCCTGGTCTTGTGTCAGGGTGCCCTATAGCCTATTATGGGGTCATTCTGTAGATGCAGAATCATGGGCAATGGGCAGCTAGAGTGGGGGCTACAGGATGGCTATTGGAAGAGAACATGTGGGTGAGGAACCCTACCCATGAGGCCAAGCAGTGGCCTTGACTGTGAAACTGCCTCAAACTCTGCCACAATGGGGGCTGATTTCAGAATTCGAAGACCAACCCTCTGAACACCTTCATGCTGGGCCAGCTCATCCCTGAGGTAGGTGACGTTTCTGCTCATGGTAGGCCAGAGGTTCAGGGATTGGAGTGGGAGTTCCATGGGCTCCATCTATCCCAAGCATGGTGCTTGAGGGGTGAAGAGGAGTTGTTAGTGGTGATGGTGGTGTCAGCACCTGCCATTTAACCTTCTCTCCTCTGCCCATCTCAGTCAGCTAGAGTCTACTCTAGCTCCTCTCTGCGTCTGCCTAGAGTCTACTGAGCCATTTCTCTCTTTCCTTGTTCCCTCCCTGTCTGTAAGATCTAGCTCAGAGTCAGTGGCACACACCTGTAATCCCAGAGCTGGGAGATGGGAAGATTTCCAGCTCAAAGCCAACCTGGGTGTATAGCAAGACCATGCCTTAAAATCAAACAAAATGGCAGCTCAGGCATCCCCATCTAAGGAGCTCAAGTCTGGCCCAGAGGCCTGGGCTGGAGCTACCTCTGAGTTTAGTCACGACTAGAGGCCGATAGCTTCTTAACAGACAACATGGAAGAAGCAGGGACTTGTGCTACCTCTCCCCCTTTGATGTCCCAGGTGGCTCACCTGTTCCCTGAGCCTATGCCAGTGGTCCTCAAGGTGCAGCTGGGTGCCACACCCGTGGTCACACTCCACACCGGCAACTCTACTCTGCAGCTGCAGCCCTTTTTGGAGGTCTTTGCTGCGCCCCCAAACTTAGCCTTGCAGTTCCTCTTCTCCCTGGATGTGGTGAGTGACGGGCCAGGTGGGGCTAGTCTCCTTGAGACCTCACAGGCCTCTGTGCTCTCCTCCTTTGCTTTGTTTTATTCACATCTACCTCCTGACCTTGCCAAGACATTCTGCCCCAGGACCTTGGCATGTGTGGAGCCCTCTGCCTAGGGCCTTCTCCCTTTGCTTTTGGCATGGCTGCTGCTGCTTTGTTTTCAGTTTTTAGCTTAAGTGTGGAAGTCTTGCTCAGAGCAGCCTTCCTGGGTCAGGCTGTACAAGAAGGTCCCCATCACCCTCTGCCTCTGTGTCAGCCTCCACTTTCTGGAAAACTCCTGTCTCGTTACTTCTGGAAGGTTCCCAGGGGAAGGGCCCTCACCTGTCATCTTTATACAGTTGTTGCTTGTAAAGTGCAGATCTCAGTGAACTCCATAAACACATTGTTTTCCCTGGAGGGGGAGGGGCAGGTGGCTCCCCAGTCTTCCTTCTCATTTGCTTTCTTCATGACGTACAGACGGTGAACCTAGACCTTCAGCTCTCTGTGTCCAAGGCGAAGCTTCGGGGGAGCACATCTATGCTGGGGTGAGAGGACATCAGCATGCTCTCGGACTTAGTGATGAGAACCTCAGGGGAAGCTGGCCCTCCCTGAGCCTGTCCCTCCTTTTCTTTCAGGGGATTCCAGCTCTCTGTGGCCACCTCCAATGTGGGCTCCGTTGATGTGAGTGGGACTCTGGGCTGCCTTAGGCCGTGAGAATGGATATGGAAGCCTGAGAATGGCACATACCCCAGTGTTGCCGTAACTGTGCTTCTCTTGGAAACCTGGGGTCAGGGACCTACCTGGTTTTCATCTGTCCCCACCTCCTTGCCTGTCCCTTTGCCTGTGGGCATGTGATTGACCCTCAGCCAGAGCTATTGGTCTGTGGGACAGTTGGCACTGGCTAGTCCTCTACCAGGTCACGTGGTCAGGCTCCTGCCACCATGTACATGTTCTTTTGTCCCCATGCATCCATGGGATGTGAGTTAATATATCCAAGCCTGCTACCAGCTCTCAGTTTGCCAGCCTAACTTCCATCTGTCATCAAACAGTCTATTGGGCAGTCCTCCTGTTGGTAACTCTAATACGAGGTCTAGAGCTCTCCCTGGGCTGCTTGACCCCCAAGGCTGATCTAGTTGGGGATTTGACTGGGGCTTGGCTGATGTGGGAGATACACCCTCCCACCTTTCCATGTGCCTCTGATGTCTGTTCATCTATATATTTAACTGCGTTCTCTTGATCTTCTCCCATGGCTGCTCCCTCCACCCTCACCCAACCCTTGGCCGTGGCTGCAGATGGATCAAGTACACACACTCATCAGCAATGTATTCCAGAAACCCCTGCTGGATCACCTCAACGGTAAGTCCTGCTCTCCACTGCTTGGCCCCTCCGGTGCCCTCTTGAGCCTATACCTCTGTGCCTGTCCATGTCCCTAAGCCCTTTCAGGCTCAAAGGTTAAGGCAGTGGTCTTTGGGGTCTAGCTGCCTTTGCTTCTTGGTACATACTCATATATGGTACATACTCATATATGGTCTTCACAAAGCTCCTAATCCCATTTTGGTTTCCCTTCCATAGGATAAGGATGGTCCTGCCTCCCACTCTACATCCCATAGTACAGGACTGGCTGGAGGTGGAACTTTCCCTTTCACTAACTTGGACACTTCTGTCTCTCTGCAGCTCTCCTGGGCATGGGGATTGTCCTCCCCAGTGTAGTCAACCTCCATTATGTCCACTCTGAGGTCTCGGTCCGTGAGGTAAGAGCCGCTGAGTGGCCAGGGAGCCTGTTTATAGGGGAGGAAGGGTGACCTCTCTGGGAGCTCACCCCTCATCTTTCAAGATCACACACCAAACCTTAACTGTATGAAGATAGGGGAGAGACTTCAGGTCTTCAACTGGTTCATGTTCCTGTGTCCTGAGATGGGCTTGGCCTCTTGGGATCTAAGGTGAATGGTAGAGAGGTTCATTACAGCTTGGCTGGCAACTCACATGCATCTGGGGGTGGGGGGAGGGACCAGGCAACTTCCTGAACCTTCTGTGATTATTGTCCCTGGATCCGGAATCATAGGCCCAGCCTAAAATTCATCCTGACACAGCCAGGATCACACCCTGTGATCTCTTTCTGTCTCACCTGGGGAAACTTGGAGAAAATTCCCTAAACAGGCTGAGCACAGGACAGGAAACGGGATCCAAGTCCAAAGTGGTGCCTGTCAGCGTCTGTCCGGAGAGAATGCTTACCCTAGCTCCTTAAGAATGGTGGCCTTAATATTCTGATGATCCACTCTCATGAAGATGGATAGACCAGGGTCTGAGGCGATGGCTCAGTAGATAAGTACTGCTGTGCAAGTTTGAACACTCTAGACTCCCAGTATTCACACTGGTCAGGTCTGGTGGTTTACCTGAAAACCCAGCACCCAGGAAGTAGATATAGGAGATCGCTAGGGTGAGCGGGCTAGACCCATCGTGAAGCCCTGCTATGGTAAATAAGGCAGAGAACAAGGAGGGAGACATCAGATGTCTACCCCCAGCCTCCACAGATGTGAATGTGCATATATGCAATGTATGCACACACCACATACACGTAGGCATGAAAAAAAGAAAGGACAGTCAAACCATGGAGGGGTCAGAACTGTCGATGGGAATCGTCACAAAACATGTCCCACAACAGCCCAACACGATGGAATTTTCTGCAGCGACTAGAATCAGCACTGTCCAAAGCTGTCACTTGGCACATGGGGCTGTTGAAATGGGACTCTGCAAGTGAAGACACAAATTTTAATTTTTAAAAAACTTAGCTGGCTATGGTGGTACATGTCTGTAGTCCTAGAACTTGGGAGATGGAGGCAAAAGGATCAGAAGAAATTCAAGGTCACCCCTGGCTATCAGAGGGTTTGAGGCTAGACCAAGGCCTCTTCTTTCTTCTCCTAATTTAAAAAAAAAATTGTTAGCCACAAGAGGTTAATGGTTGCCATACAGGACCACTGACCCTTGACTGAGCTCCTGTGGATGGGAACTGGGCCTCTTTTGTTCTTCACTGACTTCTTGGCATCTACCATAGGGTTTGGTGTGTGGCAGAGGCTCAGTTGAGGTTTGCTAAATGAATGGTTGGATGGATGTAGGCTGACGATGTAGGAATGGTGAGTGGCCTTTAGGAGTGTTCATTGCAGTAGTGCAGCGTAGAAAGTATGGGAGGTACAGGGAATGCTCATCTTTGTTAGGGAGAAGGAACCCAGTGATTCCTAGTCAGGAAACAGCAGTGGCACGGGGCCATGCCTGGAGCGTGGAACATGTATGTGCTGGTCCCATGCTGGCCTGGTTCTTTTTAATTTAATTTTATTTTTTTGCTTAATGGTTGCCATACAGGACCACTGACCCTTGACTGAGCTCCTGTGGATGGGAACTGGGTCTCTTTACTTCCGGCTCACTGCTCCCCTCCCAGTCACCCCTCCCATAATCCTTTCCACATCCCCTCTCCCCTTCTCCTCTGAGCAGTTGGGCCCCTCCCAGGTATCCCACCCCCCCAGACCCTGGCACTTCAAGTCTCTGTAAGACTAGGCGCTTCTTCTCTCACTGAAGCTAGACAAGGCAGCCCAGCTAGTAGAACATATCCCACATACAGGCAACTGCCTTGGGATAGCCCCTGCTCCAGTTGTTTGGGAGCCACATGATGACTAAGCTGTACATCTGCTGCACGTGTGCAGGGAGGCCTAGGCCCAGCCCATGTATGTTCTTTGGTTGGTGGTTCAGACTCTGAGAGTCCCAAGGGTCCAGGTTAGTTGACTCTGTTGGTCTTCCTGTGGAGTTCCTACCCCCTCCAGAGCCTGCAATCCTTCCTCCTATTCTTCCATAAGAGTCCCCAATCTCTATCCATTGTTTGGCTGTGGGTGTCTTTATCTGTCTGAGTCAGCTGTTGGGTGGAGCCCCTTAGAGGACAACTTGCTCCTATCGGCAAGCATAGCAGAGTATCATTAATAGTGCCAAGGATTGGTGCTTGCCCGTGGGCTAGGTCTCAAGTTGGGCTGGTTATTAGTTGGCCATTCCCTCAGTATCTGCTCCATCTCCTGAGCCTGTATTTCTTATAGACTGGATACATTTTGGGTCAAAAGTCTTGTGGGTGGGTTGGCATCTCTGTTGGTCCGCTGGGGTTCCTGCCTGGCCACAGGAGGTGGCTGGCCTGACTCTCGAGGGTTCTTGCATCCCTCCATAGCCTTATGAGGTTTGTGTTGCTACTCAAGTGACAGAGTAGGAGATTGAGAGCCAGCGAGGTTATGGCCTCTCCTGATGGGAATACTACCTATAGGTTAAAGGGACAGCAGCCGGGGTCCCCTATAAACCTTTGAGTTTGCCTGTGATTTTCTTTTTGGTCTTCCAGGGCTATGTTGTGGTATCCAGTGGACTTGCCTACCAGCGCTGAGGCAGTGCCATGAGAACAGCGAGTTGCTCAAGAGGCTTCCCCCACTCCCCCCAACTCTGAGGACAGAGCCACGTAGAATCATCATCAGCAAGCCAGATGGCCTGTCTCGCCTGCTTAATCTTTGCTGGACACCTGGGTCCCCCCTCTTGCTTCCTCTCCTCTTGTGCCTCCTTCTGTGGAGGAGGCTACTGGATGTAAGCTGTGCAGACCTGCTTCCCTCAGCATTAAATGTCTTCTCTTGAGCTGCAACTCCCAACCGACTCTGTATAACCGAGGCTAGCTCTCTGCGTACAGTCTGTGGGTCTTGGCTATCCTTAGAGCCACCCAGGCTGCTCCAGAGAAGAGGAACACAGGGGCCTATTTCTACTTACCATGCCTGTCAGCTCTCACCTCCTTGTCTAGGAAGGTCCTGTTCTGAAAGAGAACCCTGGAGAGTGACAAGGATGAGTTGAAGGTTATGAGTAGTACATGACAGGCACTGTGCCTTCTTCTGGTGGTATTCCAGCGAGGAGGAGGAATACTCAGAGTCCCAGAGCTGGACAGATCCCCAGTTGTAGTCTTCCTAACATCTGAAGAAGATGTTCAGTTCCCCCTCCATTTACCAGCATCCCCTATGCCCATTTTTGTCCCTGCTTCCAAAATTTCAGATGTCAAGTTCACTATCTTTTCAGGCACCCTTTCCATCCTTGGCTTTCTGGTCACCAGTGAGCTGTTTGTTGTAGGAGGCAAGACCTGATTCTGGGCTTTGCTCTCAGGCATGTGTCTAGTTCCTGTTCACTGGAGAGCTTCTGAGACCCAGTGAGGACTCACTGAAGCACGATCTGGGCAGAGCAAGGGACCCGAATGCCTGCAAGCCAAGGCCTCGTGATCTTTTCCTCTGATAGGTTAATCTCTAAGCCACGGATTCCTTCCTGGCTGAACACAGGGCTCGTGTTCCATGTGTTTTCTCAGGCGAAGTAGAAGGTGCCTGGATTTTCAACATAAGCCAGCAAAACCTTGCTGCCCCATCCATCTACCTCTCCCAAGGTCATCTGTAGTCTAAAGGGTGGCAGGGAGTGACCGGACTCAGCTTCGGTGATGAGAGGAATCAGGGAGGTATGAAAGAGCTAAGAGGGCAGGCCACACCATCCTTCTTTGTGATTTTACCTGGGTACCATGCCTTTTATTGAGGGGTGGGATTGCTTAATTAATTAATTTATCAATTCTATATTTACTGAGTAGGCTGTACCCTAAGCTGGGTGGTTGAGGGGTTGGAGAGACAAAAATCTAAGATACAACCTGTGTTGGTGGCTTTTATCCTCAGTGTGAGGAAAGATGTGACAAAAGCCAATTATGGGAAGAGAGTTTGATTCTGTTTCAGGTTTCAGGGAACTTCCCCATCTTGTCAGGCAAGGCATGATGATGGGAGCAGCTTCTGTTGTGACAGAAGCCTGGGCTGTCATTTCTTTATAAGGTGGAGGCTGATAGCGAACAGAGAGCTAATCCGAACAGGCATAACTTTCAAGGCATGCTCCCAGTGGCCCAGGGACCATGCCCCAAAGGTTCTATACCCTTTGAAACAGCATCAGTCAGGGGCAAGTGTTCAAACACAAGAGCCAGTGGGTGTTGAGAGAACATTTAGAGAGTTCACATTCAAGCCATAACATAGCCCAAGGCCTTAAGGAAGTTAATGCCATGGAGAAAGATTGTAAACTCAACATGCAGGATCCATCCAAATGCCCATCATTCTCCTCCATCCTTTTATTTATTCATCATTTCTTCTAGCCACCCATCCACCTGCATTTTGTTGTTTTAGAGCAGGGTTTTACTATAATATTTAGTACAGATTGGCACTGAATTGAAAAGCTTCCTCTTGCCTTCCCTTTTCAAGTGCTGGCATTACAAGTGGTGCCACCTTACCACCCAGTCCACCCATTATTACAACTATTATACAACTATTAATCTATATATCCACTTATCAATTCTTAAACCTTTACATTCATTTGCCCATCCATCCATCCATCCATCCATCCATCTATCCATCCATCCATCCATCATCTACCTGTTCACCTATCCATCTACTCAGCTAGCCACAAATCCTATCTGTCCATCCATCTACTCACCTACTCACTCATCCATTCATCCACCTACCTAAATACTCCCTCATTCTTCCCTTCTCCACCCATTATCTTCCTTCCTAACAATTTATCAATCCATTTATTTCATTACTCTGTCCTTCCCACCAGGCTTTGTGTTCACAGTGCACCCAGTTCTAGAGCATGCTCCGTTGAGAGGAAAAGGATAAAACTGGTCAAACTCTCCATCCAGAAAGATGCTCATGGCCTCCCCAAAAGGAGCCCTAAGTGTCATTGTGTAAGTAAATATTCAGTCAGGTCCTGCTGGGTGAGTCCAGCTGTGTGGGTCTAGCTGGGAGAGAGAGCCACAGAGCACACCAACAGGTACAGTGTCAGCAGGAAGCCTCACTACTGTGCTGAGACTGAGGCCGTGTGATCTACAGGAGGCCCTTTGGAGCTCTGGAGCTGAGAGCAAGTACCAAGGAGCGCTAAACTCAGAGGACTTCACACTTCCTTGGAGGAAAGCTTGCTCTGCCTTCCTGCGCAGAGGCATTTGCTTGGCTGGCCAGGTCAGAGCTGTCTGAGCTGCCAGGCATTCAGCAGACAGCGACAGCTTTCAGAGCCCACAAGCAAGTGGCACAGAGAGGTGGCAGTGGGGTCATGATGGAGAGCTATGGCTTCGCAGCCACAAAGGTGTCGTTACAGAGGATCTGGGCACTGGCCCCACATGGTGGCCTTTAGAGTGGATGGGTTACATGGGTGGTGGAGGAGAGATGTGTCTAAAGTCTATGTGGAAAAGCTATAGAAGCGGCCCTTGCAGGCTGAGCCTGTAAGGTTCAGAAAGCCCCTATTCTGAGCCTGTTGCTGAGGAAAGCATCCCTCATGGCTCTCTCAATCACTTGCTATACAACTGGGAAAGTAGCTTGGCCTTTGCAAGTCTCAGTTTCTTTATCTGTAAAACTGGGAAGCTGCCAAAGTGCCTGCCTCCCCTGGTAGCTTTGATGACTAGTCAACAACTCACACAATGGCTGCGTTTTCCTGTGCACTACCTTCAGCACCCTCTCTGCAGACTCCCTTTAAGGCAGACTCCACAGCTCAGTACTATGGGCACTTCAGAGAAGAGCAGTGGCAAACTGCTGCATGCCACTGTAGGGCAGAGGGCAGCTCAGTCTGGCTCCACAACAAACAGGCCGTTGTCCTGCATGGTCCCCATATAACTTTCAGCCTGGAGCTCACACAGCTCCTCTGAGGCATTTGCTGTCCCTCTTTGCTTTCTGTGGCTATGCTCGCCAGAGCCTGATATCCGCTGGTACCAGCTCTGATGTGGCCTCACCGAGCCACAGATGATGGGTCCTGCAGCATGTTGTCCTTTAGTCCCCAAACCCTTTCCGAGGTTACTCTGATGTTCTTCAAATGCAGACCCTAGTTATTGGAGTAGACAAGCAGGGACTTCTTTCACATTTGATTTTTCATTCTGACCCTTCCCAGAGTTCAGCAGGTGCATAATGAATTGCAGGGATGAACTGCTTGTACAAGTCTGTGCTGCAGCCATGTGCAGGAGCCATGTGTGGGAGCCGTGTGTGGGAGCTGTGTAGGGTTGAAGAGGGGCTGCTGGGCTTGAATCACCCTTGCTGGGTCCTTCAGGGTCTGAGGGAAAACAAAGATGATGCTGATTCTCAGAAGTCTGACAGAGGGGAGGGGAAAGTACAGGAAGGCTCCCTGGAGGAGGAAATCTCACTGGCTGGAAAAGGGTGGCTGGATTTGGAGCATCGATGGGACAAGTTGGAAGGATACTGGCAGAGAACGCAGTGAAGAGATGTCAGAAAGGTAGGCAGGTGTCCATGGGGGCATGTCTTGAATGGTTAGACAGGTTCTGGAGCTCCTGGATGAAGAGAAAGCTCTATCCATCCCACTTACTTGCTGTGTGATTTTGAGCAAACGGCTGTCCTTCCCAAGTGCCCAGGCTAGCCTAAGGCCAGTGGGTGGTTCATGTGCTTAGGAGGCTGTGAGCGGCCTGGCCTCTGTGTGTGGAGTGGAGTGCAGTGGTGGAGGCAGAGATTGCCTTCTGCACTTGGCAGATCAAGGTGGAGCCTGACCAGGTTGCCTGGAGCTGGCGCTTGCCTTGTACCAACCCTGCTGTGACTTCAGAAGGTCTCCTCTACTCAAGACCCCATGTGAACATGGGCACACTGGTTCCTGTCACATTCCAGACTGTGTGCTCTCTGAGCAGGGGATGGGAAAACACCAGGCCTCATTAGCACCCTGGATTATTTACCAAATACAGAGACCGTTGAAGTGGCTCTTGAAGTAAGCCTTCCCAGGAGCTCCTGGAGAACAAAGTTGAAGCTGGGGACCTGGAGACCTGTGACCCTAGAGTCATCTCTGCCTTCAGGGGCACAGGGCTCCCATATCACCAGGCTTCAGGAGGATTCCTCCCAGCAGAATTGACTTGATCATTATCTCCTCAAGGTCCCTCAGAGGGGGAAAATCTCAGGACAGTTGCCCTGGACCCAGCCAGAGTCTAATGGACTTTGAACCCACCCACCCACCAGAGACGTAATTCCCTGCCCAGGCATCAGCAGCAACATCCCTGCTGTAGGGGTCTCCCAGTCCCCACAGCATCTTGTTCTTCCATCTCTAATATACTCCTGATCTAGTGGCTTTTACCTGTCTCATCTCCCTCAGGAATGATGTGGACTTGTGCTGGTGACTTGCTCTGTGCCCATTTCAGGATAGGAATCCCAACTATCCTGTTCACAGTGGTCATCCCAGCACCCTGAACAGGCCCAGAACACAGTAGGTTCTCAATAAGTGTTGGTTAAAGTAGTGAATGTGTACCTACTGTGTGCTCCACCTTGAGGAAGATATGAGCTAGAGAGAGGGAACAGGAGAGGCACTGATGTCCCCTGGGACAGTCTGTCTCTAGCACTGGCCTTAGTGGGACCTTGGGTTCCCCAGCCACCCTCATCTGTGCTATTTATGTTGGAACAGAACAAATACTCATGTGAACCCTGGGTCTCCTGTTCTCTACGCCTCTAGATAATTATCTATCCCTTATTAAGCCCTTAATTATCCAAGCGGCTAATCAGGCTCCTGAATATAAGGGTTTCCTCGTCCCAGGACTGGAAGCAGGGGGCAGTCAGCTGCAGGCCTTCTCCAAGCTTGGCAAGGTGAGAGCAGTTCCCCACCTGTGGCTCTTCCCTGAGTGGCTCATCCACAACTGGCATTTTACAAATGAGAAAGCTGAGGCTACAGGGGGAGAAAGAACTTATCTGTACTTGTTCAGCAAATGGGGGTAGGGCTCGTATCTAGTCCTTGACCCCTGCCAGACACTCTCATCTCACAGGTAGCCCTTGAATACAGCCATCTTCAAACCCATAGGGCTTACGGTATCCAAGGGGGCAGCAGAGTCTGAAGGATGTCAGGCCTCTGTGGCTGCATCTAGGGGCCCAGGGAGAGGAGAAGGAAAGCTTTGCTATGAGAGCTGAGAGCTCATCTGGGGCTTAAGGGCCGGGATGGGCAGCAGGGGTGGCGTATCATGGTGGGTGGCCTTCTGTGTAGGCCTTCAGTTGGCTCCTATGGGTTTTGAGGTCTTTAAAGCTGTAAGCAGCTGCAGGCGGAGGGGAGGCTTGCTGGTGGTGGAGGTGAGGGCCGAAAGGAGGCGGGAAGATGGTAGGTGGACAGAGGGCAGAGATTGTAAAAGGGAGGCAGAGCTCAGGCAAAAGGGCAACTAAAACCAGATTCCTGTTATCGCCATGTCTCCTGGGAACACATCATGGCCTTCTTGTTCTAAAATGGTGAAAACTATGTCTGAGCCACCAGCAAAGTGTGTGGTATTGGCTCTGGCATGGGAATGGGAGCCTTCTGGAAGGGCTATATGCCCACCCTTGGGATGGGTGAGACTGGAGGACACTTGTCAGAGTTCCTTTGTCCTTAAACAGAGCATAGTGTGCCAGGCATGAGAGACTGTTTGGGGAACATGCGTGTGATTGACAGAGGCTTGGGCCCCTGGGCCCAGATGGTTCTATAAATGCCAGGGATAGGGGTGCAATGGGTCTCACGTTTACTTAGGGACTCAAGGGCTGCTGTGCCTCGGCTCAGCCTCTGCCTCTGCTCACCCTCTGGGTCCCAGGCTCAGCCCTCTGATCATAGTGTCATGCTAACCCTGCTCATGAACTTGCTCTCCAGATTTTCAGATCCAGAAACAGCAGGACTGTCTGCTGGGACCACCTTGCAGCAATATGCTATAGGCAAGAGATGGATGAGTGAATGGGCGAATAAATGAATGAATGCTTGAACTAATGGACGAGTGGAGAAATGAATGAACAGAGTGGACAGATTAATGAATGGATGAATGATGGGTAAATGAATGAATGTGTGAACTAATGTATGAGTGAATGAATGATTGGATAGAGGGGGGGAATGGAAGGATGTATGAATAGATGAATGGCTAGATAAAAAAATGTATAAATGAATGAATGAATGAACAAATGAACATAGAAGTGAATAGATGAACTGATGGATGAATTAATGAACAAGTACACAAATGAATGAGGGAATGAATGAATATAAGTTTATACCTGGGCTGGGAAGGTATGCTTAGGAGAGGTTTGCTTGGGGGTCAGAAAGCTGTGGGTTGAGTGTGTTGTAGTGAGTCCGGATGGCACTCCCCTCTCCAGGTAGACACAGGCCAGCTGTGTGGCTCCTCCTTGATTCCATTCAGTCAAAGCTCAAATCAGAACTACATTCCTGGCCCTGGCTGGGAGAACTTCAGGAGTTGGTAAGTAGAGGGACAGGATTCCTGGAGGACCTATATAGAGTGTGGATTTCTTAAGAACAGTGAGGGGCCAAGATAGGAGGCCACTTCTCAGCTTGTTGCTCTCTGGTATGAGGCCTCTTATGTCTCTCAGTTTCCCTATTGGCAAGGCTGTGTCTCAGGGGACACCAGAAAGGTGTGTGGTATTGGCTTTGGCCTGGGGATGGAAGCCTACTGGAAGGGCTATATGCCCACCCTTGGGATGGGTGAGACTGGAGGACACTTTTCAGAGTTCCTTTGTCCTTGCTAGAAGGGACCTCCAGTTCCTCAGGGGCTGAGTTGGGTTTTGGGTGGCCGAGGTAAGTGAGGTTGGGCTGGGGTAAGCGAGAGACCTGGTGGCCATGTGCACACTACAGGGTGAATTCCTTGATACAGATGGGCTGGGGTTTCCCTGTAGGTTCAGCACTGTGGGCATTGAGCTCCTGTGGACACAGAGCTTCACTTGAACTCTTGTGGGCATGGAGCTGCATGTGAGCTCCTGTGGGCACTTGGATGCATACAAATCTGCACTGCCTATATAGCAGGCTGGCCATTGTTCTGTGCCCATAGGAAAAGGGAATTTAGGGAGGATACATGCCCCGAAGTAACTCTGGGCTTTCTACACAGGTGGAGGCATGCTGTGGAGCCTGTGCCTGGTCCTCTGCAGCCTGCTGGCTGGCACTCAAGCTGACCCTGGGGTTCTTCTGAGGTTGGGCATGGACATTATGAACCATGGTGAATGAATGGGCCCTGGGCTGGGGTCAGGGGGACACAGACAGGTGATAGGTAAAGATTTCTCAAGATTGCTGGGCTTGAACATCTAGGATTTGCAAAGCCAATCTAGTCGCAATGAGCTGCTCCTAGGGTTCCATTCTACAGAAGGGGAAGTGGAGGCCCAGAGAAAGTGAGCCAACTTCCCAAGCTCCCTCAAGTTAGATATAGAGTCATAAATCCCGCTCCCTTCCAGTCTCTTCTTTGCTCTAATGGAAGGGGCTGGTGCCTTGTGTGGGCTGTGGGGGTGACGAGTGTGGGTCAAATCTCAGCTCTGACGACTTGCTGTGTGACCCCAGGCAGGTCAGCTGCCCTGTGTGTGTTCTTTGTGTACTTGTAATGTAATGTAGAGAAATACAAACAAGGCGACCAGTGTGTTCCCTGGCAGGGTCAAGTTCTGATATGTGAGGTAACCTTGTCTATGGAATCTACCTCCTCACCCTTTAGCTAGGTTTCTCACTCCCTTCTCGCTGCTTTTACTCCATGCCTGGTCTGTGCCCTGCCCTTCCCCCTCCTTCCCTTCCTTCTCTCTCTCCTCACCAGTGCCCAGCTCTGTGAAACAGTTGAGTTCAGGTGCAAGCGGGTCAATGGTAACTTATTCAGTACACGCTCCCTCTCTGGAAATTAGCCTGTGGCTCTTTTGGGAGGGGGTGTTCTTTTCTTTTCTTTTAAAAAAATTATCTTTAATCATTTTTCACAGTCCAGTCATTATCTCCCTCCTGTTCTGCCCTCAACAGTTCATCTCATTCCTCCTCCCCTGTCTCCAAGAGGATGTCCCCACCCGGCATTGCCCCCTCCTTCACCAGGCCTTCCCATTTCCTGAGGCCTTAAGTCTCTCAAGGGTTAGGTGCGTCTTCTCTCACTGAGGCCAGACCAGGCAGTCCTCTGCTATATATGTTTCGGGGGCCTTGGACCAGCTTGTGTATGCTGCCTGGTTGGTGGCTCAGTGATTAAGAGATCTCAGTTGGAGGAATTTCTAACAGGACATCATCTGAGGTTTGAAACCCCAAGTTTTGGGGACCAGCTCCCAGAAGAGGGCTCCGGTCACCACTATGCTGTCATTCCAGGTCTCCATGGTTGTGTTCCCATATCTACCTCTTTACCCTTTAGCTAGGTCTCTTACTCCCTTCTCCCTGCTTTTATCTCTACTGTCTCATGCCACCTCTTCCCTGGCTGCCCTGCCTTCTTTCTCATCTTTGTCCTTGCCGTGCCCTCGGCCTGACCTGCTTGCTCCGTGTCTCTTCACTTCTACTAAAGATCCCTATTCTTACTCCAAGAACCAGGTGATACTGCTACCTCAACTTCTTCCTGCCTGAACTCTTCACGTGGCTCTTGAGCTTCTCTTTGATGGCAGCTGTCACTCTGTCACTTCTTACCAGGCTGGGAAAGGGCAGGAGCTAGGCCTCTGGTCTGCTGCTTTGTTGGGTAGCCATAAGTGGCCAGGATGCCAGAGAGATTGTTGAAGGACAGAAGAGCAGAAGAAACCGGGCTGAGAGTCTGTTGGTTCCCCTTCCCCTCAGAGGTCCAGAGTGCCATGGAGGAGAGCCACATCCTGGAGAAGATGGCAGCTGAGGCTAGCAATCCGCAGTCAGGGGGAAAGGCCATTAAAGGCCTCAGCAAGTAAGCAGGGGTCAGGGGAGGCTCAGGGAGGACGAGGCATGAGGGGCACTTGGTGCAGGCAAGCATTTCTCCTGCATTATCCTGAAACTCTTCAGTCTGCTTTGGGAACCATTCCTGCCTGGAGTCATTTACAGAAGAAAGTGAGCTCACTGAATATACATGTAATTAAATGGGAAAACATTTTTTTTTTTCAAATGGTAGAGCTGGATAGGTGTCTACAGTCACCCAGTAATGGGAGGAACAGGCTCCTTGTTAGCACCATTGTGGCTAGTTGGGGCTGCCTGGACTGCTATCCCTGGGAGGGTTCAGAGGCACTATCTGGATTGAGCAGGAATAGAATAGATTAGCAATATCTAATTAGTTCAGAAGGGAAGATGGAGGCGTATGTGTCACACCTTTGTAATCCTGACTCAAATGATGTTTCTGAGGCAGAGGTGGCTGTATCTCTAGGGGGATATTTGACAATGCCCAGAGACACGTTTGGTTGTCTCAGTTTGTAAAGGGGGAAGGGCGGCACTGTTAGTATACATGACGTGGGTTCTCTGTTGATGGGAACCAGAGCTGGTACTAAGCTCCAAATATCAAAGGTGACACTGTTGAGAAACCTGGATCCAACCCGACTTTCCTAATCTGTTGATGGGGAAATCAAGGCAAAGAGGGAAAGCGCACAGCCCAAGATCACACTGAGTCAGCCTCACTGAGACAGTCATGTGTCTCACCTCACGCACGAGGGTTTTTGTACAGATTGTTTCATGGCCAAGCCTTTGGTTTACATGTCAGAAGGCCCTAGTGGACTGGGCTAGAAGTTTACTCGGACCTCCCAGTGAGGTGGTGGAGGAGCATGTTGAGGGCCTGGGCCTTGTCTTCTCCATTCTCATCACTATACATGTGTGCCCCCTCCCAGTATGAAGGTAAAGGACGTCCTGGAGCCTGTTATCACACTGAACTTTGTACCTGGAGTGGGCATCTCCCAGTGTGTGTCCACAGGCATGACCATCACTGGCAAGAGGTTGGTGTGGGAGTGGAGAGGTAGGGGGAAGAGACTGTCCCCTCAGTACTCACTGAGTACTGGCTGTTCATTATGTGGGTGCTGGGTTCTGTGTTGATAGGTGAAGTGAGGCACAGACTGAAGGGGATCGGACTGAGCAGTGGGGGGGGGGGAAGAAGTCAGGGAGAGTCTGAGGAGGGGATTGCAGCTGAGCAGTGTTTCAGACACATAATGGGAATGGAAAGGTCAGTTGTGTGTGTGGTTGTGAGCAGGCCCCATCCCGGCTTTTCACCATGTGGGAGTAGATCCTGCTCCTCTGCCTTCTCGGATTCTGAGTATGGGCAAAAAGAGTGGAAATAGAAGCCCTAGTAACAGAGATATCCAGAGTGCTGCCTGCCTGGTCTTCTAGCTTCACAGGCGGGAACATGGAGATCAATGTGGTCCTCAACATCACGGCCACCGATCAGCTTCTGCAAGATGAGACAGGCACTCCCATGTTCAGGAGTGAGGGCTGTGAAGTCATCCTGGTCAGCGTGAAAACCAATCTGCCTAACAAGTAAGGGGTCCTGTGTCTGGGGAGCATGGTGGTCCTCACCGCTCTTCCCTATCACTCCTCTTCCTGAGCCACTGAACTCCTATAACCATGTCCCTTTGTGTCCTCTGTCTAATTTGGTGTCATTGATGCACTGTTCACCTGGTTCCTCCTGCCTGTGTCTCAGCAAGGCCATCAACAAGTTTGTGGACAGTACCCTGCGCAAAGTCCTCCCCGGCCTGGTGAGTAAGCATTTGCCCTTAGTCAGTGATCTTGATATGTTGGTAGTGGCGAAGAGGAGTTCAGAGTCTGTGACTGGTTCAGGAGGACGGAGCACAATGATCATCTAGTGATGTCTGCACGGGTATAGGCATAGGCAACACAGTATGTGTGTTCAACACTGCTCAGATGACCAGTCCAAGGACAGGAATCCTTGGTAATTCTGCACACGGTGAAATAATTTGGATTCCAATCCAGGCTCTGATGTTGATAGTCTCATGACTTGGGCCTCAGCGGCCCCTGCCCCCTGCCTCCTGCCCTGCCCCTTGCTGGGGTTCTTAGGATTCCTTGTGGAGTACTGTGGAGCCTCCTTGTGTGGATAACCCACTTAAGCTGGTGCCTTCTTTGCTTGCAGATGTGTCCAGCCATTGATGCTGTCCTGGTGTATGTGAACAAGAAATGGATCAATTTGACTGGTGAGGACACTCTTCTTCCACACAGGATGCCAGATTAGCTGAATTTCAGTGGCCATGCCCTACATTCGCGTGGCTGCTTCCAGTCTGTCTCCAGGACAAGAAGAGGGTGGGAGATCATGATGCTTCCCCACTGTCTAGATGAGAAGTCTGAAACCCCAAGGGCTCCCTGGGTCCTTTCTGAACCTGAATTCCATGACAGCTACTCTGTACACAACCCCAGTCCTCATGACCCAATGGGTTGTCCTGACTGGGCATTCCTGAGTCCTTTGCTGAAGAGATCTACTGTCTCCACCATTAGGGTCCACAGGGACCTCAGAGTGGGACAGGAAAATACTAATGGATGAGCCTGAAGTCCCTTCCTTGTCTGAGTGTCCTCAGCAGTGGGGTCTGGGAGGAGTCACTTCATTCCCCCAACTACCATTTCCTCATGTGCGGACAGCCCATAATTCTCATCTTACATGTATTATCGCTGTTGCAAGGGCTCTGGTGAATGCCAGAGTCGGGGCTAGCAGAACAACAGATTACCAAGGTCTATGCCACTTCTTGGGTCACACAGAGGGATAGGCAGTCTTAGGAGCAGTGGCTGCTTCTGACTTTTCTAGCTGCCAGATGGGCTGGTACCCATCTGAGTGGAAGTTCTTCTCCACAGATCCTATGCCCGTGGATCAGATGGGCACTGTTAAATATGCCCTGACATCCCCACCAGCCACTACAGCTAACCACATCCAGGTGGACTTTAGTGTAAGTAGCGAGGGTCCCCAGGGCACTGAGCTCAGGCTGGGTGGGAATGGTGTAGCTGCCTCTATCTGACAGGTGGTTGGGAGGTGGTCAGTAGGGGTCTTGCTATGAGGACCCTCACTCTGCTCGAGGTGAGGCTGCTGGGGCTGGTGGCCTCAGTCTCATTTGTTGCAGGATTATGTGTGTCTTTCAGAGTGTGACTATGCTTTGCCACTGTATAGATGGGGACACTGAAACCGGGAAGAGACCAAACTTAGAGAGGCTTCTGCAATGAGTTAGTGGCAGATTTCAGTCCTTACTTACGTGAGCAAGCCCCAGGTGACCGAAGATGCATCTTGCAAGGATGTAGATAGAAGGGCTAGGAAGTCCTACCCTTCCTCCCCCTCCCCCCCGTTGTGGCCTTCTTCATGCTGGGTTCACTCTCCTTGCTTGTGAGAATGATCTGGTAGGACTCATAGCATGGTCTGCACAAATGGGCCGACCCAGAGTCAACAGCCACTAAGATTAATGCTCTTAGGAGAAACTGCCAGGGACCATGTGGCTGATGCTCTGTCCTCTCAAGCCACACTCACCCACCTGCAACCTGCTCTGCTCTATGTCTGGCTGGCTTGAGGTCCGGCTTGAGCCTCAGTGGGTGGAGAACCAAGCCTTCATTCCTGTGTGGCTGAGTGTGCGTCCTATTCTATCTTAGCCTGTGGTGCAGCTTCAGAAAGGCCAACCTATCCAGCTTGCCACTAATGGGTCAGCCCCAGAGTTCCCCGAGGGCCCAGCCAAGGACTCGCAGCTGCTGCTCTCAGCCACCTTCCTCACAGCCGAGCTGGCCCTTCTGCAGAAGTCATTGGAAGTGAAGCTCAAGGACAAGAGGGTGAGCTGCCACCACACCCCACTCGCTTCTGCTCCTAGAGTGCCAGGCTCTGCCTGCCTGGGGCACCTGGGAGTGGTCCAGGAGTCAGATGCTGGAGATGTGGGGCTGCTTGGGGTTTCAATGGCAGTTACCCCTGCCTATCACTCGCTCCTCTGCCCATGTGACCGTGTCTAACCACATGCCTATCCAACCTTCCATACACTCTACATTTCTTTTCTTCAAAGTTAAAAAAAAAAGTGTACAATGTAGAGGTCAGAAGACAACTTTCTGGAGTTGGTTCTCTCCTTCCACTGGGGGCTCCAGGGCCTGGGATCAGGTCAAGGCTTGTGCAGCAAGAGATTTTACCTGCTGAGCCATCCCTGCCCCGCCCCCACATTTCTCAGGCCCTTGAAGCAGTCTCTTTCCTCTTACCCAAAGCATCACCTATCCACTGTGTCTTCATGACCTGATTCTATTCCCGCCTCACATCCTTCTATCCCCTTGTCACCACAGGCTGGTGGATAAGAGCACCTCTATACCATCAACACACATGTCTGGCCATTGTCCTTTCTGCCACTCATGGGTTCAGTCAGCCAGGATCCACCCTACCCACCTGTGCACCCTTCTCTCCTCCATTGCTCCGGCCCACCATCTTACCACCCCTCCTCTCACCAGCCACTCATCTTCTATCCAGTCACCAATCCATTTTCTTCCTAGGCACCATCTGGTTTTCCCTGAGCAACCCATCCCACTCACGGTCACCCACACAGGTCCGCCAGGCTTCCATCCACTCATCTGCCCACCCTCCCCCATTCCATCACTCATCTGTTTTTCTGTCCCCTCTTCCCTTTGCCTACCTGTCTATAAACTTGCCATTGTCCCATCTATCTTCCTGCTTTTCCATTCAACTTTTCCTCAGCATTTGACCATGGTCAGGATCCATGGGCACTGGGGTGTGTAAACTGTGGTTGGGCACTGGAGGTTCCTCCCCGAGCTGAGCACAGAGTTGTGTGTGCAGGTGAAGGGAGACTCCAAGGCCCCATCTTCCTGAGGCAGAGAGATGGATACTGGGATGACTCGCTTTTACACAGTGCCCACTTTGACTTTGATTTGTAGGTTGGTAAGCTGCCACAAACCACTCAGACACTGGCTGGCTTCATCCCACAGGTGAGTGTCCCAGTCACTTGTGACCAACTTCACACACTCTTCTCTCCAGGCAAAGGGGACCGACTTGGGAGGCAGCTACTCAATGTGCATATCCTTTGCCCAATGTGGAGACAGGCCTACCTCTTCAGAGAGCACTCTTTGGATCTGGCCTAGAGACAGCTCATCTTTAAGGTCTTTGAGTCCTGTATCTAGCACAAAAAATAGCTAAAATATGTGTTTTGCCCCTTTCATTTCCTAAGAGACACTGCCCGGCTTTTGCATATTGGACTTCTGGCAGAAACCAGCAACTTTCTGAGACATCCTTTGACTGAAATCCATGGGCTGGCTCTGAGACCATGCCTTGGCCTTTGCAGGTGGCCAAGAAATACCGCAACCCAAAACCTTTGCTGATCAAGGTCAAGATAAACAAACCCCCCAAGGTTACCATGAAGGCTGGAAAGAGCCTGATGCACCTCCACAGCAGCTTGGAGATGTTCACAGCGCGTCGACATGGCAAGCACCCGAAGTCACTCTTCCGCCTGGAGGCTGTGAGTGGGCCCGTCAGTAGCCACTCTCACCTTGGCGACACTTCAGGCTAGAGGGTGCTGGGATTTTAGCTGAGAGTCAAGGCCCAAATGGAGGGACCTGACTTGCTGAATGATGGGTTATTTCCTCCTCTCTCTCTCTCCAATCCTCCTCAGCCCCCAAGGACAATAAAGTCTGCTCCAGGAGAACTGTGGAAGCCCAAATAAACCCACAGCCAGCCTTGGCTGAGATGTTTGAGGTTGATCAGTAGCTATGCTGGCGATGAGCTGGTGCTGAGGAGCCTAGGGATACCCTGAGCAGAGGGCAAAGGTCAGGGACAGTTATGACCATGTGCAGAAATGTCTTCCCACCATGGGCCAGGTGCTTATGAAAGTTCATGTTGATCCAGGAGAAGGAGAGACAAAGTTCCTGGGCTAGGGGTGTGGAGAGGCTGCAGGACTCAGTCCCGGGACAGGAAGTAGAGGTAACAATGAAGGATCCATTGCCTTCTCTGTTCCTTCCCCTATGCCAGCACATTGGACTGGAAATGCACTACTCAGTGCAGGAGAACCGGCTGCAGATGGCCACCTCTCTGGACAGGTAGGAGCTTTTTATCCCATGATGGCATCCCTGTAGTAGCCCTGGCTCTACTCCTGACCTCACACCTTTCTATCTCTCTCCACCAGCTACAACATGAACTGGTGGATAAGTGCATCTCTATGCCATGTCACCAGACTCCCATGGCCACTGTCAGCTTTTCCTCTTGTTCATTCTGGTGACACCTCTTGGATTCCAACTCCAGGTTCTCACCCAGGATCCATCCAGGATCCTACCAAGATCCATCCACTACGGTCCACACTACCAGGCTACTCTGGTCATTTAGGGTGCTCTAGAACCCCAAATGGCTACACACGGCCTACATGGTCGTCTCTTAAATTTTTGCTTGACACTTGGAGCCTTTCTCAAATCTTCTGCCTTCACTTTTCCACTGAGCTCTTCCACAGTGGATTTGGTTCTGGACCTTGGTCTTCTCCATAGGCCTTTGCCATTTCTTCCAAATGAGTCAGGACCCAGCTTAAATGCTCAAGGGCATCTTTAGCTCTATTGCTTCCCCTAGTGAAGCACTGGCCAGGTACCTCACTTCCACATCTTACTTCATTCCAACACTGTGTGGGGAAGGACTCATTACGCCTGGTTACACCCAGCCACTCACTGATTCCTGTTCTTGTCTCAGTAACTCATCTGACTTGAATTATGTCAGGATTCTTTCAATGGCAACAGCAGAGGTCCAGCTGGAACCGCTTTGCAGCCAGAGAGGGAAACTTTTGGCTCCTGGGACATAAAGCTGCTTGTCTGCTTCAGGCATGGTGGGATCCAGGCCCACGAAGTTCTCAAAACTCTGGCTCTCTCCTTCCCTTTCTCTGCTGAGCTCTTTGCTGGTTAGATTCTCAGGCAGATAATCAGAGGTTAGATTCTCCTCCCTGCTAGGCAGCAAAAGGACCCAACAGCAAGAGGTGCTTTGGACCAGTAGTTTTCATAGTCACCAAGGTTTTGGAGTCTCGTTTGGGTCATGCGGGCAAGGCTAGACCAATCATGCTTACCAAGAGATAGACTGTTTGGGTGGCCTAGTCCTGGGCTGTTGCCTCTTCTGGCATTTGTTTGCCCATGTGGCTGGTCGGAAACCTCTGAGGAGATCCAGGGTCTTCTGCTGAGATGGGGTGTGAACATGCAGAATCCAGATGACCGTCCATGACCTGTCCTGGTACCTGGTGTGTCTCCTGGGAGTGGTGCTGGCGAGGGGAAGGGAAAGACTTCCTCGTGCCCTTCGAGGATCCGAGTCTGACCTGTTGGGTTGTGAGTGGAGTGGTGGACATAATCAAGAATCCAGAGTTGGGAAGAGCAGAGCTCATGTGAGGCCATTGAGGAGGGGCCTCTGTGAGGACAGAATGAGTGACAGGTGTCAACTGTCCGGTCACTGTCAACAAGAAGCAGACTGCAGAAGGGACATCTGTAGGGGCTGTGAGGTGAGGAGATCCTTTCTCAGTAGCACTGACTATGCTCCCTCTACCCTCTCCCTCCTTCATAGTTTATTGAGCCTGTCCCGGGAATCTTCTTCAATTGGTGATTTCCACGTAAGTGTCCCAAGTGCTTCTGCTTGGCCATCTGAAGGCAACACTGAGTCTACATGAGAAAGGCCCTACGATAGAGCCAGAGTAAAGAGACCAAGGTGCTCCCATGCTGTGGGGCTCCTGACACACCACCAGACCTTGGGGAAGGCCCTTAACCTTTCTGAGTCCTTGTTCCCTTTCTGGTCGTCTCTATGGGTTGATGGTAGCAGAAGTGTCACCGTGATAGTAGCCTGGATGGCCTTGACTGCCCAGGCTGTTATTTTTATTAGTCTCTGGTCTCAGGGTCCCCATCACAGCATCCAGTCCAGCAGACACTAATGTGACATCAGAAAATACCATATATGGATACATGAGCTGTCTGGAAGCTCGTGAGTAGGTGCTGCTGCCATACTCATACTCATGGGCCCAAGAGTTGGTGGATGTATGGCCAATCTGAGATCTGAGTTTTGTGTCAGACCAGTAGTGCGGGCCACAGAGTCCCCTCCTGACTCTTGAGTGTCCTCGTTACTGCGTCATGACTCAGTGCCCTATTTGTCACCTGAACAAGGGAGTAGGAGCAAGGCGGGGCCCAGCCCCTAGAACTGAGGCTGGCTGGACAAGCTGTTTGCTGTCCTTAATATCCTTTCCTTGTGTTCTTCAGGCCTAGGTGAGGGGAGGCAGAGGAGGGGTGCTCAACTGGGTTGGGATTTTCCCCATCTGTGTCTTCCAGGAGACAGAGTTAACTGGCTTCATCAGTGATTCTCTCCAGAAGGCCTGCATCCCTGTGGTGAACGGTGAGGTGTCTCCAAGAATCAGGATGTACTTCACCAAAGGGGGCTTCTACCTCTGTGGTCCCAAAGCCCTGGGAGTATATGACCAATGCTTAAACATTGAGGCCAATGTAGTCTTAATGTCACCTTGGAGATAAAAGCCCATCTCATCATTGTGGGTTCTGACCCCCACCACCCCTGACCTCCCACTATGAGTGAGATTTTGGCCTGTGATACAAGTACAAGGCAGATAGGTGCTCTCTGCCTGTGTAGCCAGCAGACATCACGAATCGCTCACAGCACTAATTCCTACACGAATCTCTCCTACTCATCTCTATGCAGCCTCTTTATTAATTGCCAAGCAGCTGGGCTGATGATGACTTTCCCTCTCTTTCTTTCTCAGATGTACTCCATGTTGGGCTTCCACTCCCAGACCTTCTGGCCATCAATTACAACCTGGCTGAGTTGGACATAATAGAGGTGAGGGAGAGGCTGGGGGAGGCCATGTCAATGAACACTTTTAGACAATGGGTGGTCAGGAAGAGCTGACCTTTGGCCAACTGGAGGGAGGAGGTAGGGAAAGCAGAGGGCCATCACTGTAATCCCTCAGCCCCAGAACAAGGGCCTTGGGCAGGACTGCACAGAAGGATAATTTACTCTCTAGCTCTGCCACCATGATCTCTCTATACCTCTTCCCCTTTGCTGGGTTTAAATGGGGGTGAGAATGTGCACATCAACCTCATAGAGCTGTCCTGATTTTCTGAGACAATGAACCTGGAGGCATATAGTAAGTGCTCAATCTATACAAGTTTCTCATTGCATGCCAGGCTTTGAGCCTGGAGTGTTAAGTGGACATTTCTCGCATGTCCCATCTCTACTCTAGGATGTTGCAGGGTGTGTTTCTATTTGATAGTTTGAGACAATTAAGGCTCAGATGAGGAATAGGGACTTCCAGGTCACAAGACCTTTGCTTATATGGTGTTGCTTTCCACCTTCTGGCCATAGCTGGTTCCATCTGTTCCTGACCTTGGATGACCCCTTTGCCACTCCCAATACCCTCTTCACCCAGCTCTTTTCTCCCATCAGGATGCCCTGGTACTGGGATTGAAAATGGAATGACCATACAAGACACTGTCAAATGCCTTCATCTGCCGTTGTTCTGAACCAGCAGAGGAGCCCAGATGTGAGCCACATGGGCCTGGCCCTGCCACAATGGTTACTTCCTGTGACCAGGAGAAAGTATGAGGTCTGGTAGACCTCAGCAATAAACAGGAGGAAGACCCTTACACACACTCAGTGTTTCTGTCTCTTTTTGTAGCCAATGAACATGTGGATTTTGGTCCCTTGATGAGTTTTAGGGTCTAGGACAAGCTTGGGGCCTGAAGTGCCACTGACCCAGCCTTGGGGTGAGCTAGGCACATGCCGAGCATCTGCTTACAGTTACTCTCCATGCTTTTCTTGCTCTTGTTCATCTAGAACCCACGGGAGAGACAAGTGGGGTCACCCCACTGTGTGTGGGCACATCAGGGCATACTAGAGCATACCAGGGTACAACAGGTCACCCTACTGCTTCAGTGCTGTGCCCCAGGACTTCGTAACCTGAAAATGTCTCTATTCATGTGATGCTTGCATCCCCCAGGGTTCTCTCCATGTTCCCTCTGTTAGTCCTTACAGCTGAGGAGGTGGATGTCACAGACAGGGAGGTTGAGGTTCAGAGAGTCCTGATTGGCACATCAAGGCATACTAGGACCCACCAGGGGCACACTAGGGCACGTCAGGGCACATCATCAGGACGCACCATAACGCAGGCTGTGATTGAAACGTGGGCTCTGCAGCTGGCCTGCCTTGGCTCGACTCAATTCTGCCTCTTTGCCATGTGTTTTGGTTGACTCACAGCACCAACTGGAGCCTCATTTTTCTCACCTGCACCACAAATGATGCCAGCAGCAATCTCAGCAGGGTGCAAAGCTTATGCAAATGGCACCAGAGGGAGTGCTTGGATAGTATCTGGCATAAAAAAAATGCTAGCGCAAGTGGGACTTTGAGGCCGCAAGAAATGTGAGCATGTGTCTGTGGGCCAGGGTGTAGCTGGGCATCATGGAAAGTGTGAGGGTCTGGCCGTGTACTGTGGCTTTGGGACCTGGGGCCAGCATTAACACCAGAAGGCCATGTGTAAGAGGGGCCTGTGTGTCTGCCTGTGTCCGAATCTAGGTACTTCTCCACTCCAGTCTACTTACACACAACCTGGAAAGAGTGCTTCTGTGTCTCTTCTGTTTTTTCTTGGGATTTTGTGTGTGTGTGTGTGTGTGTGTGTGTGTGTGTGTGTGTGTGTATGTGTATATGTGTATATGTGTGTGTTTCTTTCTTTCAACAAGCCAGACAAGTGCTCTACCATTGAGCAACATCCCTAACTCCATGATTTTTAAATCGACTCTTTTTAATCTAAATGCATATTTAAACATAGCTAAGTTAAATGTGTATATTTTAAATTGATGCTGAAAATTAGTATAACCTGCTAGAGCATAAAGATCACACAAAACCAGCCCCATCTTTGAAAATCACACGTATTGGACACTTCTTACGACCTACTGTTGCTTGGTCCTAGAGATCACGAGGGTGTTGGCTTAGTGTCTGAGAACCCATACTTGGGTGTACATCTGTCACAACACTTGTACCTGCACATGGCAAGTCTTGATGCAGGAGTTGGGGACAGATGGGTCTGGGTGCTCTTAAGTTTGACATCTGCAGGTCTGTGTGTATGCAGAGGCTGGCCAGGAGGCCAGTGTTTCTCAAGCCTGTGGGGCCTAGCAGGTGGCCCTGTTCCAGTCTGGCGTGGATCCATACCACAGAGGAGGAAGGCCCGGATGCCAGGGCCGTGCCCTTGTCCTTCACCGCCACCTAATCCCATCAGCCGTCATCCTCTGGGCTGTGGGACAATAGCAACCTTGAAGCAGTGCTGGCAGGTCCTGATGTCTAGTTAATCCACGGGTGGTGACACTTGACACAGGCATGTCAGAGGCTCCTCCCTTGCTCTAACTCTGTCCATGTGTGTCCAAGAACACACAGCCACTTACAGCCTCACAGCCACCTTCCCAGGTCCAGGAACTGGGAAGCCAAGGTTCAATGCTATTAGAGGGAAGGCCTGGGTTCTGTTGGACCCTACCCTGTAGGCACAGGGTAGCCTCTGACACATGGCAATTCCTGTATGGATCTCTGTTTTGTTGGGAAAGGTCTGGATGCTGCTATGTGTCAGACACTTCAGATTGGCTCTGAGAAGAACAAAGAGCAAGCAAGGGAGCTCTGCCCTATGACCCTACTCGTGCAGGAATCTATGAGAGATGTCCTCTGCCCCTCGACTCTCTCACCTTTCAAGACTCCCCAGCCCTAGCCGATGAAAGGGAGGCTTTGAGAAAGGCGGCAACTTCCCTGAGGACCCACACATGTATGTGAGGCTGGGTTTGAACTCATCTGAGTCCCAGTCTGTTCCCCGCTCCTCTCTCTAAGCTCTGAACATCGGATATATTGTGTAAAGAAACTGAGGTGCGAGGTCCCAGAGCAGGCAGGGAGCTGAGCTAGGCCTTCAGTGCTGAGCCCCAACTACTGAGCTCCAGGGACCTGCCATGTTAGCCAACCTTGGAAGGACACTGTGATGGTCCCACCGATCCTGCCTCTCCGCTCTCTGTCCACTGCTTGTTTAGGTCCTTTCTAGGATGTTATCATCACAGGGACCCAGAGCACTCTTGCCTCCCCCATTCCCTAATGTTCTTGTCCAGACCCAGTATGCAGGCAGTAGTAGCAACCCCAGGAGGTGAGCCCAATGCAGGTGGTGAAAATGACTTTGCAAGGCATGTCCGCCATTAAGGACAAACCCTTGGAAGACACAGGGGCCAATGCCAGGGAGGGAGTCTTTCACCTCCTCTGCCTCCATCCCTTCCATGGTTCCCAGAACCACCTCCAGGCCTGCACACGACCTTCCCTAAAGTGCAGGCTACAACAATAGCCTTCTGCTCTCAGCCTGCTGGGTGAGGTCTGTGAAAAGGAGGACCCAGAGACAGCATTTTAATACATTTCCCCCATAGACATTCCCACTCCTTGATCCTGCATGAAGCAGTGGGGGACCCCTGGGTTGCAAGTAGCGATCAAGATCTTGGGGCAAGGGGCATAGATTCGAGAGGAAAAAGATAGTGAGCAAGCCGGAAACTAGTGCCATTTTCCTGCCTTCCAAGAGGCTGGGCCTGGCAGGTCAGGATGGTGAGTGTGGAATGAAAGGGCTCAGGTTGTAAGCTTCTTTTAGTTTAGGCTGACCTCAGATACACAGCAATCCTTGTGACATCTTGAATAACGGTTGTGCAAGGCAATAGTGCCTGAGCCCTTCTATAAGTGGTTCATTCCCTGGATCCACACGTTCCTTCGTGTCAATGTAGTTCATTGGATGGGCTGTAACGTGGAGGTTAAAGCTGGATTATGATGGTCTTGGCCTAGCTGCTTCCCTCTGGCCTGCCCTTGGTTCCTGGTGGAGCAGGACATGATAATAGAATTAGGGTCACTGGGTCAGGATGGCACCGGATGTGGTTGCACATGGCGGAGACTGTGCATAGTCAGGCAATGAGTGAGGGAGGTGCTGTTCCTTCCTCCTCCTTCAGGATGTCTTCGAGGCATTGTGGTTACCAGGTGGCAGCAATGGTGGCACTCGCACACCTGAGTGGGGGTGAGGGACCACTTAGCACGGCCACTCAGGAGAGGCATGCAAAGTAGTCTCTCGCTCCCGCTCAGGTTTGTGGGCAGATCTTCAGATTCTGCTCTTAACTATTCACCCAAGAAATGAAAACTACAAACACATGTCCATAGCAAGATGTAAGACAATGTACATTGTAGTTTTGTTCATTATAGCCAACTATCAGAAGGCCCCAATGCTCATGAACAGAAGGTGGCCACAGGCGGAGCATCCATGTGTGCAGTGGCACCTGGCAGAGAAATATTGCTCTTCACGTGGCCATATGAAGCACATGTGTGGGCACAGAGTGTGCAGGAGGAAGGAGCTCACAGAAAGACATGGCCATCATTGTACTCTATACCCTCTCCACTGTGTCAGGACAGTGGTCAGTTTGGGTGGGCCATGAAATCATGGGCACCAATGGAATTTGTGAGCATCAAGTTTTAAAGTTCATCAAGCTACATGCTTGGAACCCAGGGCCCTCTTCTGTTCAGATCCCCTATTTCAAGGCACTTCCTGTTCAGAGACACATGCCCAAGGGACATCTTCCTCATCTCCCCAGAAGACTCTGAAGGGCACACCACAGATGCATAGTGACCACCTGAGACATCATAGGCTCTCAGACGGGAAGGACCAGGGGATGGAGATGGGCTCAGAAATGGTACTGTGTTCAGTTTAGAGTTCCAGAAGGCTTCTTGGAGGAGGTGATGCTGGGACAGAAACCTGAAGAACTAAGTGCACATAAAACCCAAAGCCAGACCAGCTTGTGACTAACACCTGGGATCCAGACAGACTTGTGACTCACACCTGGGATCCAGATAGGCTTGTCGCTCACACCTGTGATCCAGACACTGAGTAGGGTGAGGCAGGATTGTCACAAATTCCAGGCTAGCCTGGGTTCCAGAGAGATCCTGTCTTGAAAAATGATTGAAAAGAAACAGCCACATACAGCCCTTAGGTGTACAATATAGCCTGCCAGGACACACCTCCATGATTCCCACTGGCCTCCCTGTTGGTGTGCAGCGGGGCTCAGTACTCCTTTGCCTGACAAGCTCCTCCCCAAGTACCCATCAGACTCCCTTCCATTACCTCATTGGGTCAAGCTGGTTCTATTCCCATTCAGGGAATCTGACCACCATATTTAGTACCCCCAACACCACTTACAATTTCGTTTCATGGCCCTGGCGGCTGCTGACTGTGGTGTGTGTGTGTGTGTGTGTGTGTGTGTGTGTGTGTGTGTGTGTTCCCTCCAGAATTGTGCGATTTACAGGCTGTCGTTGCTTGAAATGCTAATCTGGAGTATTGTAAGTGGATCTGGTAAAATATGAGAAAAGGAAGGAGAGCTCCTCACCCCATTGTTCTGTCCAGGACACATTAAATGGGCATATACTGACTCTTGTGTGGTTAAATGAATCACACTATAAAGATCAATTTTATTATTGTTTGTCATTCTCAATTTATGGCTGCTGAAACGCCAAATGGTGTGGCAGCTCTGGGAGCATGGTTGCTCTTCTGTTCATAGGGATGCCCTACATCTGGTAAACCCCACAAGTGCCTGGTGTAGAGTGACTGACTGACTGACTGACTGACTGACTGAATGAATGAATGCACCATTCTCCTGAACCTGCCTGCTTTGGAGTCCTGGGGATCCCAAGCCATGAGGGGTGGTTGGAGCTGGTGACCCTTCCCCAAGTAGGCCCCACTTCCACTCCCCAGGCCTGGAGTTCTCCGTGCTAGGCTTGTGGCTGGATTAGAGATCAAGAGGGTCTAGTTGCTTTAAGCAGCTTCCTTCTCTCCAGGCCTTTTAGGATGTTGGGCAAGTGAATCAGGGTGGACCTTGCACTACTGGAGTGGCTGTTGGGGACCTGAAGGGAGCTCCCAGGGTGTGCCTGAGCCTCACACATCCCAGCTGGGGAGAAAGGCTGGCCCCTGGGGCCCCTATGCATTTTTTCCAGCCCCTGGGCGCTGACCCCAGCCCCGGCTCTCCTTGCAGAAGGAAGGCTTAATTCAGGCCCTCAGGGAAAACCGCAATTTGCTCCTGACTTGACATACTGACGGGTTTCTGGCGGCAGTGCCCCCTTTGTCTCCCCAAGCTGCTGTGGGTATATAAGGGCCGCCCCTGGGCTCAGGTGTAAAGAGGCTGGCAGGAGGCTGGGAACCCACCTTACAGAGCAGGAGGAACAGGCTGGTAAGGTGGCCCCAGGAGACCTGGTCTCATCCTAATCCCCTCCACAGACTGTGAGACTCTTGCTGTCCCATCTGAACAATGGGCACAGAATGAATTACTCTGAGGGAAAGGAGGCCTAGGAGTACTTAGAGGGTAGTGGGACAGAATTTCTCCTATCTTACAGATTTGGGGTCCTTGCTATATAAGGCCATGGCAGGGCTGGGCTAGGGCCAGAACTTCCCACAGACAGAGATCCAGGCTAGCCTCCCTCTCTCTAACTGGCCTCCTACCATGGTGGTATTTCCTTCTGTGAGAGACCCTAGTGCGACAAGATCACTCAGGGCCACATCCTAGTAAACAGGAAGTACAGTCAAGTTTGTTGCTGGGTCATGTGGTGCCCATGGGACACCTTGTGCCAAGGAGAAGGTGCCTGCTCTGTGTTGACACAGTCTGCAGCAGAGCTTGGTGAATGAAGAGCTACTGGGTCCCACCCTTACCCCATGGCAGGCACTCTTCCAGTGCACATGGAGCCACCCTGGGGCCCAAGACACAGTCTCCTCCTTCCTGTAGCTTACAGAGCAAGGGTATGGATACATTTACATAAATGCAACTTGTGAGAAGTGTCTTTCAATAAACATCCCAGGGATTGGCAGGATTCTCCAGACAAGGCAAATAGAGAGGCCTCTCCCAGAAGATAGAGAACCTGATGGACTAGGAGTCAGCCACGTGGGAACACACAAGAGACTTTCTAGCATCTGAAGTAACAAGTGCAAAGGCCCTGGGATGGGGCAGGATTTAGTATATTTAGAACACAGGTGGTCAAAGAAATTTGTGAATAACGATGAGAAGCCTTGGGCCTCATCCATGGGGAGCGGGAGCCACTGAGGGGAGGGTCCCTCTGAAGCATTTACCCTGGACCCTGCCAGGCTCACAGGGCCATATGACAAATTTTAAGTCACGTGGATTCAGACTGAAATGTTGGTGGTTAGCTCTGTGGCCTTGGTGGAGTTCCTTCCAATCTCTGGGCCTCAGTTTCCCCACCTGATCCAGTTCAGGTACTGGAAGGTATGTTGGCTCTGGAAGCTGACCTTTGGAGGCAGGATAGAGCACTCCCAGTTGTTCAGGAAGGAAGGAGAGCTCCCAAGCAACACTGGCAGTGATGGAGAGCAGGAGGGGACAGGCTGGATGTATAGACCTGATAATGTCTTTCCCCCTATCCAGGTGTGCAGCTGATGATGCTGGGTGTCTATACCCTGCTTCTGCTCTGGGGCCTGGCCACTCCGTGCCTGGGGCTGCTTGAGACAGTGGGCACGCTTGCTCGGATTGACAAAGATGAACTGGGCAAAGGTGAGCCAGAGGCATGTGGGCAGGGTGGAAGGGACCCGGCTGTCACTGTATCAGAGATAGATGTTTGAGCTGAGGCGATCAGTACTCAGCTGACATATTCTGGTGTACTTTGTGAGGATCCTGGAGGGGCCAATAGCACGCATTTAGGAAGCTTAGGCTTGCTCTCCAGTTCCTCCAGTGGTCTCACTAGTGTCCTTCCCTCTGAGCAGAGAACTGGACTGTGTGGAATGACATGGGGCTAGGGACAGGGATGGAGAGAGGACTGGGTGGGTCATATTCCCATGTCATGTTTCTGGGATAATCATTACAGGACAGCGAAGAACTACTCACAGTGGGGCTCCTTCACTCTGCCCTTCCCACATTCACAGAGCCAGGCTGTGGACCTCAGGATTGGGGTCACCCCGGGACCACCACCAAACCCCTGCATCCACTCTCTATTTTGGCTGCAGGGTAGCCCTGGGATCTGGAGCCAAAATGTAACTCAGCCTTTACAACACACTTGCTCGGACCCTGGGCAAGCGTCTGCCCCTTCCTGGGGTGCATGTCCATTTGTTCCTGACATCACTTGGGTGCCACAAGTGGGGCCAGTGGGAGGAGTTCCCACTTGTTGAAGGTGATGTGTCAATCCTAATGAAAACAGGCTCTGAAGCTCAAAGAAAAGGGCGTCAGCCCGGCCCTGGCCCTCAGGGTGAAAGGACAGTTTATTGAGTATTCCTCGTTCCCACCCTCTCTGCAGCCATCCAGAACTCCCTAGTTGGAGGCCCTATTCTGCAAAACGTGCTGGGGACCGTGACATCAGTGAACCAGGGCCTCCTGGGTGCAGGAGGGTTGCTTGGAGGCGGTGGCCTGCTGAGCTATGGTGGCATCTTCAGTCTTGTGGAAGAACTCTCTGGGTGAGGCCTCAGGGCTCTGAAGGTCTCTACAGGAGGGCTCGTCTCTACTTGCTGCAGGGAAGGGGGATAGTGACTGTGATTACTGCTGGGCAGTGAGGATGGTGCAGGAAGGTGGGGGGACATGACTGTGAGCCAGGAATGGTTAGCCACACACCTCTGTTACCTGGGGCTGGGGTTGGAGACAACTATAGCTACCTGTGTGACCCTGCGAAGGTTGCTTGATTTTTCTGGGCTGACCCAGGTGTCTGTCTGGCTCCTTTCCTCATCTCTTTTGGGAGTCTGGTCAGAAGACTCTGCCCTGGTGAACCCCTTCTCAGCCCCTCTCCACCTTCAGGGCCTCTAGGGAACACTCACTCCGGGGGACAACACACATGATACTGGTTTGTCTTTGTCACCATGGCAGATTGTAAATCCAAGGAGGGGCAGAATTTCCATCTGGGCCACTCATCAGAATGCCCTCATATAAACAGGGCTTTGTGATCATGTAGGGATGGAAGAAATGAGCAGGTGGCTAATGTTTCTAGCAGGGGTTCTAGGTGACCTTAAGCACCATTGTTGGTAAGTTGGTTTAGAGATCAGACAAGTGTCGCCACAGTGGATGGAAGCCCCACAGGGACAGTCACCTCACCCCCACTGTGCTCACTCCGTGGTGGAGGGGACCATGTTTGTGTGGATGATTATAGCCCTCACTGTCTGGCCATGGCTGGAGTGAATAAGGACAGTCAGTCAGACGAGGAGACAGTCTTGTGATGACAGAAGAGATGGCAGGTTCCCATGTAGCACCCATATCTACAAAGGGGGCTGGTGACGGCTCATAGCACTCAGCTTCATTGAGACACTCTGAGGTAGATCTCAGCCAGGGTCTGGGCTTTGCGCATCTGGACGCTGAGGCACAGCAGCGATGTGATTCGTCCCCAGTCATAGAGTAGGGCTGTGGAGCATCCTGGTTGGACACCATGGACATGACAACTGTGTGCAGTGGGCCAAACCGTGTGTACAGTGAGCACTCCATAAATGCCATCACTGTTATTAGACTCCACATCTCTTCATACCTCCTTGGCTGAATGAACCTCACATTGTCCTTCCTTCAAGGAGCTGCAGAATGTGCCCAAACTTGATATGACAGTACCCTGGGCTCAGACCTGGGCTGGAAGCAGCAGCCAGAGAACCAGAAAGGAGAGGACTTCTTGGAGGAGGGGATGTCTGGCTGAAATCAGGAGAGCCCAGGAGCACTCAGCTAGTTAAGGGAGGATGCTAGGTTGAATAGAATCAGGAATGGGTGCTCCAGACAGGAATTGTAAGAATGAGCTGGAAGGAGACCTGACTAAGAAATCCCCTGTAGGGTGTATTCTAGATGGAGCCTAACATC
Organism: Mastomys coucha; assembly: GCF_008632895.1. Lineage (NCBI taxonomy): Eukaryota > Metazoa > Chordata > Mammalia > Rodentia > Muridae > Mastomys > Mastomys coucha. Next base: position 139,769,050 of record NW_022196897.1, read on the forward strand.
ACACAAACTAGGGCTGAGGCTTCCAGATAGAGTGATTCTGGGGACACACTGCTGAGCATCAACCATAGGGGGAATCTGACAGTCGGGCTCCACCCAGGACCCAGGTATGTAGGAATGAGCCCACTTCCCCCACTCTCCAGGCTGAAGATAGAGGAACTAACTTTACCCAAAGTGTCAATCAAGCTTCTGCCGGGGTTCGGGGTACAGCTGAGCCTGCACACGAAGGTTAGCCTGCATGGCTCCGGGTAAGTGTGCTTCTGGAAGCCCCCCCCCCCCATTTCCTCTGCCTTACTTCCCTCAGGGTAGTCCCATCTTGTTTCTCTTGGGCTCCTGCTCTATTACCTTCCCCTAGAGGACCCCACCTTGCTGGTGGCCCTCAGGCTCCCATGGGGCTTCCCAGGCTCTCCTCTACTGCCTGAGGTGGGGAAGAGGGCAGTGTTGATGCTTGCCAGGACCCTGACTGACATCCACAGGGCCCCAGGATGGCGTGGGCATGGCTGGATATGGTGAGGTGGGTAAGCTCTGGGAGGTAGGCCATGTTCATTCTGGGGATTTTGCAGTCCCCTGGTGGGCCTCCTGCAGCTGGCCGCAGAGGTGAATGTGTCTTCGAAAGTGGCACTGGGCATGAGCTCGCGGGGGACACCCATCCTTGTCCTTAAGCGCTGCAACACGCTCCTGGGCCGCATCAGTCTGATGTCAGGGTGAGTCTCTGGCTTGGGACCAGCTTGCACACATCCAGCATGGGGTGCCTGTCTCCAGCTCTACCTGAGAATGTCATGCTGTCCTGCAGACCTGTTTTTGTCCCAGACCTGAGACCCAAGCTGTAGCTCACTCAGGGCTCCCTGTCTCCCACAATCTCTGCTCTCAGCATGTAAGAGCCCCAGCTC
>NW_022196897.1:139772436-139775897 GCF_008632895.1 Mastomys coucha
GCTTTCTGACTCTACACTGGGTAGCAGGATGGACCAGCGACCATAGAGGGGGACAGCAGTTACCTTGGCCCAGTGGCCCTGTCATGTCTACTGCTCCTCCCTCACAGTGCACTTTCTAATGGGGCTCATGTAAGAGATGAGAGATTGTGTGTCCATATGCCACTCCCGTCACGTCTTCACGCCTTGCTTTGCTTTGAGCCTCAGCACCACACAGCCATTTTGGAGAGAGGCAGCTGTCTCCTGCCCCAAGCAGGGCACACCCTATCTCTCCAGTGATCTCTGTCTCTTCCTGTACAGCTGTGTCCTGTGGTAGACAGTGTGCTGAGCGTGGCGAATGAGCTCTTGGGGGCTACACTGAGTAAGTTGGGGCCCTACCCCTCCTCCGTGCTCCTCTCACCATTGAGCAGGTGGCCACGGAGGGAAGGGGGGCAGTTTCTCTTCCTCCTTAGACTGTCCATTACACTTTGGGGAATCCTAGGATAGAGACCTAGGAAGAGGTCCAAGGGAGGATGTCTAGGGAGGAGCCCAGCTAGCCCGAGGTGGGGGGAAGGCCTCAGATCCACGTCTGAGATCTCCACCTGCCAGCTGCTGTAGACAGACACCTACTGAGCACTTGGGGCTGAAACAGGAGGTAAATATTCTCTGTGGAGATGAAAGCCACAGGCCCAGAGAGCTTTAGCAAAGCAGTGATGGCCTTGCAGCCCAGTGACCGTCTCTGCCTCGTAGAGACCTCTGCACTCAGGGAAGTATGAACAGACACAGGCAGGATGGTGCTGTGGTCACCCCTCCATCAGGGAGGCTGAGAAAGAGGCAGGGCAGGCATGAGTCAGCCATGGCAGCTCTGAAAACAGGAGTACAGGCTTTCCCAATCTGTGTGCCCTCAGACCGTGGCCCTCCATAAACGGGGTGAAATGGGGGTGACAGCAGTACCCAAATGAATTCTGGGTAAAGGGTAAGCATGCAACAGATGCTCAATAAATGAAAGTGGCACTGTTCCCAGGGGCTGGGTTGAGGTCTTCCTGTCTGCCCTCTTTCCTGCAGGCCTGGTGCCCCTTGGGCCTCTGGGGTCTGTGGAGTTCACTCTGGCTACACTACCCCTAATCTCCAACCAGTACATTGAGCTGGATATAAATGTGAGTGTCCCAGGGCCAGGGCAGTGGGGTCCGTGGTGGAGCCACAGAGGTGGATGGGGATCCCTGACAAGGCCAGGAGGCCCAGCACTCACAGACCCACCTGTCTCTGTCTCCTGCCTGGTAGCCCATCGTGAAGAGCATAGCTGGCGACGTCATTGATTTTCCCAAGCCACGCCTCCCAGTCAAGGTGCCCCCCAAAGAGGACCACACCTCCCAAGTGACTGTCCCGCTCTACCTCTTCAGCACCGTGTTTGGACTCCTGCAAACCAACGGCGCCCTTGACCTGGACATCACCCCTGAGATGGTGAGTGGCTTATGGAGATACTGGGTTGGGACATCTGCTCCTGGCTATGGCGGGGCTGCTGCTGAGTTTTCCCATGTCGTCTCTCATAGCCTTGCTGAGCCTGTTCTCTGTAAGTGGGGGCTGGGCATGCTTCGAGCACACACCCTGTGGTCCACCCTGTTCTAGGGAGCATGTCAATAACCCTCCGAACCTGCATGGCGCTCCTGAAGCCTTCTAACCTCAGCCACAGAAAGTCACTCCCAATAGTCAGAACTGACAGAGTCAGATTTCTCTCTATCCAAGGATGAAAGGATTTTTACCAGATGAACCTTTCTTGAGTTTAAGTCGTTTTATACTAAAGTAGGAATGGCTAACAATCCCATCTACTTTCTCAAGAGTAGATTTGAGTTGAAGAAAAGTAAGCCAAGCTTAGACTTTGCTGAAGGTCACTTGCACTTTCATACTGGAGTTTCTGGAATCTCCTTACTCCTGGGCTGGCCTCTTTGCCCCAGAAGACCCGGCCTCTAGAGGCCCCACCAGAGGCTTCCTCTCCATCTCCTGTTTCATCTCTACCTGGAGCATTGAGCTCTGAGCTATTTGGAGCCCTCACATACAGCTTAGGCCCAAGGCAAGAGGGTTGACTTCTCACCTCGTACAGGATGGGGAGGGCTCCCTAGGGGACAGAGATAGTTTCTGAGAGCTGAATGGAGCCCCAAGCTCGAGGCAGGGGTCTTTAGCTGGGGAGAAGGCAGAATCTGAAGAAAGGAGTGTGTCCTTGAATGACCCATAGATGGGGCTGTGAGCATTGTGATGACTGGTCCTCCCAGGACACATCTGATACTGCAACCATCACAGTGTGTTAACTGAGCCTGAGGATGCTCCTTCAGCTCTGGGGACAGAGTGTGGACAGATCTGTTCTGATAGGTGGTTCGTGTGGGGCCACCATTGCTTAGCAACCTGGCAGGACCTTGGTGACCCCTGCTTAGCTTCCAAGGAGGGAAGGCACATGGGCCCAGTGAGACCATATTTCCTAACATTTTAGCCAGAGCTGGTAAACTTACATGAACCTACGATTTATAAAGACTGGAAGTGGTCATATTTATAAGTGACCTCTGGGGTGACAGATATGAGCAGCTAGCTGGCTGCCTTTCTCAGCGTGGTCTAGCAGCAATGAGAGGACTCTAATACCAGGCAGTTCAGCTGCATATCCTGCCCATCCTGGGCCACCGTTAGCCAAGGATGGAGCCCAGGCAGAGTCTTAGCATCACTGTGTAACGTGGGAGCAGTCTTAGTCTGGCCTCTGAGCTGCTGTGTAGGGTGTGCTAGGGAAGCCGGGAAGAGCGCCTGGTACAGGGTCAGGCTCCAGGAGTGTCTGTAGTGAGCAGAGGTGGGAGGGACACACTCTGTCCCTGTCTCCAGGGACACTAGCCTGGGACTCCAGCCTTCTCCACTAACCTCTTGTTTGCTCTCACATCCAGGTTCCCAGGAATGTCCCGCTGACAACTACTGACCTGGCAGCTTTGGCCCCTGAGGTGAGTGGGCCCTCTTAGGGGCTTGATCAATGCAGCACTTTCCTGGATTGACTCCAGAAACTTTCCCAGGGCATCTCTCCAAATACCCATGACTAATATGGAGCCCAAATTTATACTAAAGTGTGGAGCACTACCACCATACCCTTTTCTGATAGCATAACAGGCTTGTAAAGGAAAGAAGCAGAGTGTCCCAGAAGCCACCTGAGTGCTGTGGTCACAGCACCAGAGACCAGGAGAGTCTTCCCAGGCTTCTGATTCACAGTGGGACCATTCTGAGTCTCCTAGTAACACCTACTCTTTGAGAAGTGACAGAAATCAGGATAACACAGCCACATAGAGGACAGAGGCATGCTAGCATCTGAGGGCCAGTGTGTCCCATGCCCGGATTCCTAAGCTGCTGAATTATTATCAACACAGAGACTCATAAGATCCATCCACAAGGGTCCCTCAGACCAGAAGACGTCCCCAGCATGTCTCGGTCTTCTCTGTCCTGGAGGGGGGTCATGGAGGTGG
>NW_022196897.1:139775999-139791931 GCF_008632895.1 Mastomys coucha
AGTGGCAGGAGAGGGGTCATGGAGGTGGAGATAGTGGCAGGAGAGGGGTCATGGAGGTGGAGATAGTGCCATGATCCCAGGGTTCAGCTTCCTAGTAATTCAGTTGGTACTGGGCCCACCACTATGCAGCTGGGAGAATTAGAAACGATTGGAAGTTGAAATGATTACTATTACATTAGGGATCGTAGATTAGTGGGAGCATCTGAGAGAGGTTGGACAGAGAAACAGAGTGGTCGATGTGTTGGGTAAGGAGGACAAGGTCTGTGTGTCCATTAAGGGGATGGTTCCAGGCAGCCTCAGGGCGCAAGGTGGGACTTGCACCTCCCAGAGTCTCTGGGAGGAAGGGCAGAGGAGGCTCAGGAGAGGAGGGGGCTGGGGATGGTCACTCAGGAGAACCTTTCGAAGGCAGGAGGATAAAGTCCAAGATCGGTTGGGTGGCAGAGACGACTGGGAAATCCCTCAGGACACAGCTGCCAACGTTTGCTGGTTTATTTTGGACACAGAGCTGCATGCAGCTCAGATTGTCCTTGAAATTGTTATTTAGCCAAGGATAGCCTCAACTCTTGATCTTTCTGTTGCTAGCTCCCAAGTGCTGGGATTTTAGATGTGTGCCACCGTGCTCAGCTTGCTTGGGGAAGACTTGGCCTGCGTATGAGACAGAGCCTGATTTGGTGGCCCCGTGGGTTAGTCTTACCACTTGGATGGGGCATGGGGCAAGGCTATAACTTGCTGCCAACTGTGGGGCCTCTCATCTAGTAGATGGTCCATGTGTTTGTGGACTGACTGATTCTGACACTGGCCATCTAAGTGGTCTTCATCCCCATGTTCTTTCCTTGTCTCTCCCAGGCCTTGGGGAAACTGCCCCCTGATCAGCACCTCCTGCTCTCGCTGCGGGTAACAAAATCACCCATGGTCCTGCTGCAGAACAAGAAGGCCACAGTCTCCATCCCAGTCACCATCCATGTGCTGTCTTCTGTCCCTCAAGGAACTCCTGTAGCCCTTTTCCAGATGAATGGGGTAAGTGGATGGGGTGGTGGGCAGGGAGCCCATGTTGCACAGCAAGACCCCCATATCATCGATAAACTAAGCCTGTTGTTTACCCAGCTTCTCTCCAGCCCCTAGCCCCTCTTTGGTCCAGTGGGCCCACTCTATTTCCTCAAGTTCTGGGAGTTGCTCCCCATTGACTTGCCTCTGCTCAGCTGTCTCCTGGGGAACCTGCTTCCTGCCTCAACATGCTGATCCCAGCATGCCTTGTGCTCTGCCCACTCTGGCTGTCTCGTCTGCTGTCTTCCTAGGCTAGCTCAAGTGCCCCTGGGGAGCCTTTTAGCTCCCTCATGGGTTAAACAGAAGGTTCTGGTCTGCAGCCCCAAATACCCACTAACTCTGCCACACAGTAGGACCAGAGCTGCCATGGGAGGAATGGTCAGAGGCTCCCCTGGCATCTGGGTGACTGTCTCTATGTCTTGCAGAGTCAGGGAAAACATCTGCTCAATTCTCCTCCTCAGGTCATGACTCTAAATGCCCACCTGGCTCCATCCACCACCAAGCTGCACATATCCCTGTCCCTGGAACGGTAATGTGGGGTCCTAGGATGGTCTGTCCCCCCACTTTAGACACAAGAATCAGGAGCTGGCTAAAATAGGGGTCACTTAGTGTTGGTAAGCACCACTGAGCTGGGTGCTTAGCAGGTTTGTCTACCTTAGGGCCTGCAGGGAGGGGACCTGGTGGTCACTACAGATCAAGTAGCAGGGCCCAGAGTAGGTGGCCCTGACTAGAGCCACCACCGCTCCCTCTGCTCAGACACTGCCTCTGGCAGTGACCTTGCCCCAGGACACCGAGGCTGTACCATAGTCTGAGGCTGACCGCAAAGGCTTGTGTCCCAGAGTGCTGGCAGATGCTCCCGTCTCATACGCACTTCTTCCGTAGATCCCTCATCTCTGTCTTATGATAACTGAGCATCAAGAGATTCCAGACAGCTAAGATGAAGGTGGAAGACCATTCTTCCCATACTTTCACGTACTACCCAACACAGCACTTCAAAGTTTGTAAAGTTCCCTGTAGTCTAGGCTCAGGCCATGGGCCCGTGATCCCGGCCTCCCTCTCCAACTGGGGCTCTGGCATAATGAGGTCTGTTTGACCACCATCCCGGTTGTAGAGAATTTCTCAGATGTCCCTGAGACTTGTCCTGAGCCGCAGCGCCCAGTCTGCATCCCCCTGCTTTGGAACTTTTCCCCGTGGTTCCATTTCTTGCCCTCTTCAACCGGGTCTGCTGCCTGCTCACCTCTGCCTCCTGGTGGCAGCAGTCCAGAAGTGAAGATAGAGGTCTAGGCTTGCCACAGATGTAGACTGGCCCATGTGCAGTGTTAGGCTAGGGAAAGGCCACTCATACACACAGACAGCTGGGTAACCCCTCAGAGGGCTCTATGATGTCTTACAAGGGAAGTGAAGCCCTCTCAGTCTGCTTCACAGGGAGAGAAAGAGAAAGCCTGAGCGAAGGCTGGAGAGAGATGAGCTAAGTGTTAGTCCTCTTTCCTGTTCCTGGAAAGCCATGACTGGGGTAGGCCAGGGTAAGCTGGGCCAGACAGCCCTCAGCAGGGAGTAAGGAACAGCCAGGACCTCTTAACATTTTTCTCCTCTCTGCCAGGTTGAGTGTCCAGCTGGCCTCCTCCTTTCCCCAACCTTTTGATGTAAGTTCCTGGGAAGAAGGAGCTTGGCAGAGGGTAGAGCATTTGGGTGGGGAGTTTGGGGGCTGAGTCAATGCCAAGGCTGCCTCTGTGTGGGCCCAACTCCAGCAGAGCAGAGCAGAGCAGAAAAACTGAGGAAGCATGGTAGTGTGCATGCTTGTGTACCTGTGCGTGTGTGTGCGTGTGTGCACCTGTGAACCTGTGTGTGTGTGCTTGTGTGTGTATATGTGTATGCGTGTGTGTGTGTGTGTGAGAGAGAGAGAGAGAGAGACAGACAGACAGACAGAGAGAGAGAGAGAGAAAGAGAGAGAGAGAGAGAGAGAGAGAGAGAGAGAGAGAGAGAGAGAGAGAGACTCAACGTCTTAGGAAAGCCAATCCCATGTTCTTACAAGGACGTGGATCCTCACAATTGTAAAACATCCAAAGGCTCCCAAGGATCTGGAACTTCACACAAAATTCTGAGCCTTGAAAGTTCTAGCATTTCAGAACCCCACAGAGCCCTGAAGTTCATGCTTCTCACAGACTTCTTAGGATTTGAAATCTCAGGAAGTTGCAGATTCTAGTACATTCTGAGTGCTCCCAAACTATCTAGATTCTAAAGTCAGCCTTCACAGAGTTCTACCAGAGCTGGGAACATTCTCTTCTTTCTTTCTCAAGCACACCTGCCCTAGCCTACAGAATCTTCTAGAAGGGAATGTCTTGCAAGATCCCAGAGTAAGGGCAAAGCCTGTATTAACCAGAGTCTTCTTTCTGTTGCTGGGTTACACAGCCCAACCTGGGGGACCATTACCTAGTAGGAACAGTTCATTTAGGCTTCAGGAGGCTTCTGGGCCTCTGGTTTCTCATGAAGCCCCTTCTATACCACCCTCTGTTACAGGCATCCCGTCTAGAAGAATGGCTCAGTGATGTGGTCCGTGCTGCCTACATACAGAGGCTCAATGGTATGGCTGAATTGGAGACTAATTTGCTCCTCGCTCCCAGTATTCCCTGATGAGAATACTGAGGCCAGAGAGATGTCAGCGTTTCCGTTCATGCAGCAATGATCAGCACCATCATGCTCTCCCCTGGACCTCCAGAGTTACTCTTGCCTGGACTCTGCTTAAGTGCTCACAGTCAAGTGGAAATAGCTATACCAACCAATGGCCAGACCAGAGATGGCACGGGATGCAGGGATTGATGCCTTCTAGGTGGTGTGGCTGAAGGGGAACCACAAACATGATGTAGAAAAGAGGGCTTTTGTCTTTTGGGGTGTATGGTGGGGTAAGTAGGAATTTGCTAACAAGAAGCTGAGTTTCCAACAGGGAGAAATGTCCATCCATCATCTGTGTTTGAGACACCCCATCTTTGTTTTCAACCATTTTTTTTTCTTCACAGAACACCTGGAGGTTGGAATACCCCTGCCTAAGATTCTCAATGTCAACTTTGCCAATTCAGTAGTAGATGTCATTGAGGTGAGCTTCCCCTGAGGCTATGTCCCCGGATGGCAGTTTAGCTGAGGCATGGAGAGACTTGTGACACCTCTGAGGAGCATGCCCTGCCTCATCCTCTGACCTGCTTCAGTATCATCTCTACATAGCTCAGAGAATCAGGAGCCTCAGAAACAGCGAATATATGGCACATGCATTTCTATCCTTTCCTTCCTCACCTATGGCAGACATTGCCAATCAATCACAGAATTCTGTTAAATTAAGATGTGTCTGGCCTGAAAAAGAAGCCTCAGATATAATCACAGAGTCACAGTTCTTTGGTTCATGGACAGCAAATATTTGTGCTGTCCTTCTTCCCTCATCGTGTGTCTATGGCAGGCATGACTACAAGATCATGATGCTGCCCCTTCTCCACATTATTATTGTTATTATCATCATCATCATCATCATCATCATTATTTTGCCACAAACTTCTTCAAATCAGCACACGTTCGAGTCCTGGGGTAGTTCTGGGAAGTGAGCCCAACAGGCGTTTCTGTATTAATTTTTAAGGTGAGAGGATAAAGGTCAGGGGGTGTCTAGGTTATTCAGTATGTTTTTGGTAAAAATGACCTTTGGACTTAAGTCTGAGTCGGCAACCTGACCAACACCAGACACATTCACCTTCTCACCCCTCATTTAATGCTGGGTCTCAGGCAGAGCAGGAGGCCAGGCATGAGATGAGACAGCCATGAGGGGACTTGGGCTTAGAGACCTAACTGAGAATTCCTGTTCTTTCAGAATGCGGTTGTGCTCACAGTGGCTCCGTGAGACAGTGTGGCTGCTGCTCTCCCTGTTCACTACAGGGTCCTGTCTGCCCACTCTGCCTCAGTTTCCCTCTTAGTCTCCAGCCTGCATTGGTGACAGTATAAGAGCCCCTTGCCCACCCAGCACTTCCACCTTGTCCTCTGTTCCTGTAATTATGCCTGTTTGGGGGTAGGGATGGCTGGACAGCCACTGATCTGCTTCAGAAAGTACACAGCACCTTGGTTCAGTCCCAGTTTCAATAAACTGATCCTTGGTCTTCTGCCTGTCAGCTGGTTTGTTCCCTGCCACACAGGATCACTGTTGGCCTTGGCCTCCAATGATCTTTATTCTAAATGGGTGCTCTTAAGAGGTGAAGTGGGGGGGACCTGGGGCCTAGTTATTAGAGTACAAGGTCCCAGTCCCACCTGGCTGGCTTGGGCAGCCTCTGGTCCTTGTCCGGTCTCTGCCTCTCCCTGTTGTTCATTACCCATCCTCAGAACCTCTGCCTCTGGGTTTTGAAAACCTCTCAGAAGGGCATACAAGCTGAAGTTTTGAGGATTGAATAGGAGTTCTGCAGGGAGCAAAGGAGCCGGAACTCTATGAAGCAAGGCTGAATGAGGCTTGCCCTGTCCTGGAGAGACACCTGTTGACTAAGGAGAAGACAGAGATGGTCTTAGAACAAGAGAGCACTACCAAATGTTGACACATATGATGGTCAGTTTCATTCACCAGTGTGACAACTCCCCAGGAGACTGCAACTGAAGCAGACATCATGGTGCTGGGAATGTATCAGAGGAGATGCTCATCAGCTGTCAGGAAGCAGCGGGAGAATTCTTTTCTCCTCCTTCCTGTTCTGTTCCCTGGGCTTCCAGCTTATGGGATGGCACTGCTCACATTGGTGGGTCTCCCCTCTAGCTCATCACTCAAGCAAATCGACAGTAGGCTTTACTATTCTTTCTGGTGTCACCCAATGCACACAGCTGGGGGCCATCCAAGCTCTTATTCAGTAGTCCAGGCAGCCTCCTATAGTAGCTAAAGAGAGCTCAGATGCCTGGCCTTGGGTTCTGCCTCAGTCCTATGTGTGCTGATGGACTGTAACAGGGCATCTAAGGTTGGCTGGCTTACAAAACAGGAATTTACTGATGCACCCTTCTAGAGAACAGGACATCCAAGATGCAGGGGCTGGTATATGTTGGGGTTCACCTTCCTGTGCCATCCCATAATGCTAGACAAAAGGTCAAAGACAGTAAAGAGATGAAGAGGGAGAGATAGAGTGTGAGAGAGAGTGTGTGTGTGTGTGTGAGAGAGAGAGAGAGACAGAGAGACAGGCAGAGAGAAAGAGATAAAAAGAGACAGAGACAGAGGATCCTTTCTCTAGGAAGCATTCCCACACTGTGAAATCTAGTTCTTGCCTGCTGAAGTGGAATTCATCCATCCACTGGAGTCCCCAAAGCCCCCACTGGGCCTATTTCCTGGCCCCATCACCCAGGGAACACACTCAGACCGAAGCATTTGCTTGTCTGTGACACAGGGAGGTCATGGTTCTCACCCAGGTCATTAGAGGGCTAAATTGTCAGCCCTTGTCAGGTGCTGGGAAGGGGGGGGGCTGGCCCATGTGAGTGAGTAGCACCCTGGCCAGGCCTCTTCATGGCTGCCTGTTCCTGGGACTTCCTCCTGAATTAGGCAGATCCCCTGTTCCCACCCTTGGGACTTTTAGTGTCCCCATCAAGACACCTGGTCTAACTCTCATACGTGACTGAGAGTTCCCCAAAGTCGGGACAGAGTCCGCTTACCACCCTATCACTCACCGAATTCTACAGTGCCCAGACTGGCTGGGGTTTCCATGCTGCTATGGTTTAAGTGTGGAAAGTCCCCACAGGACTCGTATGTTAAAACTTGATCCCCCTATGGCTGCATGTATGCAGAGTGATTGGGTCATGAAGGCACTGCCTTCAGTGGCTTGGTCCATAGATGGGCTCATAGCTTAACAGCACTTAGGAATTGGGCCTAGCTGGAGGCCATATTCTGAAGAGTATATCTTATCCCTGGTCCTTTCCATCGCCCCTTCTGCCTTCTAGCCTCCATGGGGGGTGAGCAGCTTCCCTTCTCCACGGCCTTCCTCTGTGATGTTCCATCATTCCACAGGCCTAAAAGCGAAGGAGCTAATTGACTCTATAGATTGAGAACTCTGAGCTTAAAGAACCGCTTCTTCTTTTAAATGGTGTTTTGCCAGAGTAATAAAAAACCGACGATGCATCTTTTGTTCTTACAACTGGGAAGTGGAGGCTCTAAGGAGTGCCAGATAGCCCCTAAGTGGCAGAAGCAGGCAGTTTGTGACTCAAACAAGACCCTGTTGCCCCTAATCCCAAAGCTGCACTGTTCACTGTGACACTGTGTCATGTGTCACCATGATGGTGTTGTCACACACTCACCAAGGGCTAGACTCAGTCTCATATAGTTTTGCATTCTGACATAATCAATGTCCTGAATTAGCTCTACTTTCTAGTAATTGTACAGGAAACAGAGGCACAGGGAACTTAATGACAAGTTAAGGCAACAACAGGTTAGGATTTGAGCTCAGTGTCTCTCCTCCAGATACAATGCCCAGCCTCTGAACTTCCTTAAGATAGGGGATAGGATGCCGTGTGAAGAGTGCTCCCTGTGGGCACTCTGGGTGAACTGACCATTCATACAGGGGACAGTGCTGAATGAAGAGTTCATGGTGGAGTGGGGGCTGTTTTCTGTGTCAATAGTGTAACCCAGCACGAAGGCACACACTTGGCTCCCTGGATGACTGGGTCACCTTCAGGGTGAGTCACCTCCTGGGAGATCTGGATGTCCTTCCACCATGCTTTATTCCCAGCATGGCTCTAGACAAAGGGCCTTTTGGACACTAAGCCCAGGTGATCTCCCTGGCGCCTCTGCACTAATCCTTCCAAGGTGGCCCCAGGAGGCAGGTCAGCCTCAGAGCCACTGGGGCCTGGCTGGCCTCAAAATTAAGACTGTAAGAAAACCCGGAGGATGGCCTATAGCCGCCTCCCCCCACCCCCCCAGGCAGCCACCATGCTTGGACCTCAGCGGGTCACATGAGCTCCTGCTCCCTCAGGTGAGGAAAAGCATATTTGGACTCTTGGATTTTACCTCAGATGACATGGTGACAGACGTGTTTGCTCAGCAGCATCTGGGTCACAACTCATGGGTGCCAGAGAGTAGAAAGCCAGATTTTATAGAATGGCGGCCCATGGACCCAGATGGGATCACCATCTGCAAATGTCACTCCTAATCTCTCCGTGACACAGAGGTGCAGACCGAAACACAGGGGAGGGCAGGTGTGGTCCAACGTGGTGCTCAGAGCAAGCTGGATAGAAACTACTGTACACGGGGCCGTTGCTCTTACTGGGGGAGTCATGAGGGACTGTGGTCTTCTGGGGCTTTGGGCATGATCCAGACATTTCCTACCTAACCCTTTTCATTCTTCACTGTGCAGAGCCAGACTGAGGCCAGTGTGAAGAGGTCACCCTGGTCTCAAGGGTAAATTCCAGCCCCAGAGCCCTTCTGGCCCTCATGGGATTTAGACAGCTCATCTGGGATTTCTTCTTTATGCCTTGGGTGGCTTTGTAGTGCCTGCAAGGACCCTAGAGGCTGCTGCGAAGAAAGGCCTGTCCCTAGAAGTGTGTTGTGTGCTAGGTCCTGTCTTCAGCTTCATGAACCAGGAGTGTTTTGATCGCCAATTCACTTTAATCGGGCAGAAAGCTGGCAGTAGGACTCAGCCCACATGGTGACTTAATTACTCCTTAATTACTTAATTAACATACCTGCTGTAGATGGGGAAACTGAGTCCCAAAGAGGAGCCCAACCCGGAAAACAGATGATGCTGTGCTGTCACAAGCCAAGCTTGCCAGGATTGGAATGTATGCCATTTGTCTTCAAAGCCCCTTTGCTTCTAGGGAGGGAGGAGCAGAGAGCGTCTGCTGGGGGTGGGGGGCTGGCAATGAAAGACCAAGGCTTGCTGGGGTAGGAGAGAGAACATTCTGGCCTCTCTCAGTAGTGGCAACAATTAGATGTGAGAACAGGACCTGGTCTGGGGCTGGGTGCGAGCAGCTGAAGGCCTCAGTCATCGTTTGTGGTTATACTGGCAACCGTGATTGTGCTGGGTTGTGAGCTGGTTACCCTCCTGGAGAATTTACATCTCAGATGGGGTCCAGGGGTTTCTGAGTGGTCCAGAGGGGGAGTAAAAGGCATGGCAGATGGCAGGACTAGCATATGCAAAGGCCCAGAGGCAGGGAGAGTGAGAGTAACAAGGAGGGGTGGGATGTGGAGTCTTGGGTGTCAGGGGAAGCCTGGGCAGAAGCCTGGGCAACTGAGGCCTCTACGGGAGTAGGGGGGTGCTGAGGGAAAGGAAGGAGTGAACTTGGAGTGAGGGAGTGCTCTGTAGTGTGGTAAGATGCAGGGTACATGAATATATAAAATCATAGGCTTGGGATTTCGCTGTGGAAATTTATATACAAAATTGTAGCCTGTGTGTGGACGTGAGTAGTATCACATTCAGTTGTCAGCACAAAATCAGAGCTGAGCTCAGTTGGTTGAGGGATCACCAATGTCATGTAGAAAGTCTTGGATTCATTCCACAGCATCACACAGACCAAGTATGGTGGCGACAGGTTACCACCCCAGCGAGGCGAATGTAGGAGGCTCAGCAGTTCAAGGTTAGCCTCAGCTACACGATGAATTTGAGGTCAGCCTGGGATACAAGAGGCTTTGTCTCAGTACATACATTAAAGTAATCCTGAAAATAAAAAGTGGCTCCATGATCAGACAAGAATGTGATAGAGCAGGCACCATGCACGGAGGCAGATGTTGGTGAGGCTGACGAGAGCTGGAAGGTGTGTGGCACTCGCTGGGAGGTTCTCTCAGCTTTGCTGTACACATGAATTCTTTCCCCTCATGATGAAACACTTGGATGGGGGGATTTTCTGTAGGTCTAAAACATTCTGCCCGTGAGCTGACCCACATGAGATCAGTTGGAGCCATAGCTATCCTCCCAGGGTCTCCAAACTGTGAGGCAGGTATTGCCTCCATTTGTCCTATAGAGACAGTAGAGACTTGGAGAGAACAGGGTCACAGAGTGAAACTCAGCCCTGTGCGGTGGAACAGGTCCAATCTACCCACCAGGGCACCTAGAATGGGAAATATCTGCCTCGAGGGGGAGGGATTAGAACCCAGATGTGCTCACCTGAAAGCCTGAGATCTCCAGGAATATAGCCAGATCAAGGCGATAAAGCCCGGCTCATGTGTCACCATCCGGAGCTGAACACACTTCTTGGAATTCGCCACAAACCACAAACTCTTGTGGTTTTGGGGCTCAATGCTCAAGTGGTAGAGAAAATCTGAATTCCGGTCTTATAATTCTAGTCTGTCATAATTACGTGGCCCTTCCCTGTCCCGGTCCCCACTCAGACTGTGGCCGCTTTATAAAGCTGATCTGTGACCAGACTCAGCCCACAGCAGAGGCCTGGGCAACAGACCTCTGAGGATTGACTTGCACGCCCCCTCAAGGGTAAGGAGGAGTTCTGTCCCTGTCACAGGTCCAGGCTGGAAGGGGAGGCTGAGGCCTGGTGAGGGGATGAGAAACCCCACCCTGCAGGCCTGCAAGGGAGCTCTGCCAGCTGTCAGGACCTCAGGTATCAATAGGCCCAAATCAGGACACATGTATGTATGCAAAAGCTGGGCCCAGCTTTCCCAGGGGTATGGCCCCCGTGCCCCGGGATTTTTACTACCTTGGTGATGATTTTCAGTTGCTTGCTCGTGCTGGGAACGCCTCTGATGGGGATCCATTAAAAAAAAAAAAGCAGAGTTCCTTAGGCATGAGATCAAGATGAGATGAAGAAGACAGAAAGCAATCTTGGGCATATTATTTTTAATATTCTAGTATAAATGAGTGTTTCCCAAACTCCTGGGATGAGATGGGCAGATATAGCTCAGAAGTGCTGTGAAACTCAAAGAGTGGTGGGAACAAGCTAAAGAGAATGAATGTCTAAGTGGAGGGAGTTGATGTAAGCCATGGAAGACTGTCGTGTGCTGATATTCTGAGGCAGATGAACGAAACTCCTGGGAAGATGGAGTGGGTGAGGGAGGCAAAGGCAAGGAGGCTGCCAACATTTCCTGGGAGCCAATCAGCTGAACCCAAATCATGTGTCACCTCATTTCAGCATGTTCTCACTTCCTAAGGGTCTGAGGCGACTGTCCTAAAACAAGAACAACTTGTATGGTTTAGATGTCTCACTTTGGTGGTTATGAGTTAAAGGCCTTTTGTGTAAGGACTAGAATCTAGATACCTGGGATCTAGAGTCATGTTCTTAAGCATATAGTGTGGATCCCACTGCTCTAAGGGAGGGAAGAATATTTGCTGGCTGTGTTGGTGAATGGATGGATGAATGGATGGATGGATGGATGGATGGATAGATGGATGGATGGATGGATGGATTAATGCATGGTGGTGGGATTAATGAATGGGTGGGTGGATTAATAGATTGATGGATGGATGAATTAGTGGACGAGTAGATTGTAGTGTTTCTCAACCTGTGGGTTACAACCCCTTTGGCAAACCTCTATTTCCAAAAATATTTACATTATGATTAATAAAAGCAGAAAAATTACAGCTATGAAGTAGCAACAAAAATAATTTTATGGTTTGAGGTCACCACAACGTGAGTATTAAAGGGTTGCAGCACTAGGAAGGTTGAGAACCACTAGACTAAATGAATAGGTGGATATCTGATTGGATAGTCTAGATGCTTAGATAACAGAAAAATAGATGAGTCAATGGGAAGATAGGTATATAGATGGATATGGGTAAACAGATGGGAGAGTGGATAGGTGTATGGTTTGATATGTGATAGATAGACAGATGGATGGATGGAAGGATAGGAGGGCGGATGAGTTGGAGGATGGGTTGGTGGATGCACAACTTAGTGGCTATTTAGACAATGGATAGACAGGAAAATAGGTAGAATGCCGGAAGGATGCTTGGGTAGGAGGAGAAGAATGAGTGAATGAGAGGTGGGGGATGAGTAGATGGACAGACTTTGGAGAGAGCCACAAAGAGCTGCTAGCTGCCAGTGTGGTCTTTGTGTTGGAATTTCCATCTCTCCATCCACAGCTCAATTGGTAGATTCCATCTTGGGTAATAGATTTCTTTGCTCTGGAATAATTTGTTCAATGAGTATTTTTGTCACTAGATTTTTTTTTTATTTGAAAAATTTTAAAGTGGTAGTAGTAATTCTGGACTATGTCCTACTGTGTGACTCTTGTCAGTTTGTTGTCTTGGAAATCTAATATAACTTCTAGGCTGAGGGTGCTTATCTCTGCACGCTGGCCAGAGCTGGATGGGTGAAAGAGAAGGAGGACAGGTGGATGAAGGAAGGAAGGATGGATGGGTGGATGGATGAGTGGATGGGTGGATGGATAGATATGTGAGTGGATGGGTGGATGGGTGGATGGATGGATGTGTGAGTGGATGGGTGGATGGCTGGATGGATGGATGTGTGAGTGGATGGGTGGATGGCTGGATGGGTGGATGGATGGATGTGTGAGTGGATGGGTGGATGGATGGATAAGAGAGCCAATGGATGGGTGAGTGGATAAGATAGACAGATGGTTGGGTAGATAGGTGGGTTGGAGAGTGGGTGGACAGATGCATGGATGGGTAGGTAGACAGGCGTGGGTGGATATCAGGACAGATGGATGAACAGATGAGTGAATAAGAGGATGGATGGATGGGAGGATAGTCAGAGTGCTGACACACACTGTCTCAACAGGAAAGCGACATCAGTATGTGGACTGCGTGGTGTGTGGATGTTCTCTTTGTGGCAGTTGTGTGTGGCATCCGCCAGGACACAACCACAGTCCTCAGAGTTACAAAAGATGTCCTGGGCAATGGTGAGTCCAGCCCCAATGGGGGTCATGGGTGGCATGGGAAAGGATGGGAGGGGAGCTCCCTGAGGACCCTCCCCACGCTAGCAGACCCTATGGTTAGTGGCTGGGCGACCTCTCCCTTTGGGCTGTAGCTTCTTTTTTTCTCTCAGATACCATTTCCTAGGCTTTAGTTCATTCTCTCAAGACAGTAGACAGCAGAGATTAAGAACTTGGACCCCAGGGCCAGGATTCCTGAGATTCAAATCCTGTTTATACAACCGGAGTCTCAGTTTCCTCAACTGGAAAGTGGGCGGAGCCATCTGGCAAGGACTGGTGTCGGGAGAGCTGAGTGGGGTGACTTGTGGAGACCCACGTGGTTCCTGGGGCACAGAAGTTCAGGTACAGGTAACTTTGGACTGTAAGTCCTTACTCTGTACCCTGAGAAATGAGGACCTGCTGTGGCCCTTGTTCCTGCCCAGGGATCTAATGAGGATGCTGCAAGGTGACTTCCTAGCAATCTGAGAGCCTCATAGCCTTTTGTGTCTGTCTTCATTTCATCGGACGGAGGCTGCTGTTCCGACCCTGGCTGTTCCCCAGGGATTTATAACTCACGAGAAAGTAGACTTTATCAGGCCACAAAGTGAGGGATGCTCAAGAGGGAGAGAGCCGGCCAGTGGTGGCGAACACCTTTAATCCCAGCACTTGGGAGGCAGAGGCAGGTGGATTTCTGAGTTTGAGGCCAGTGAGGCCTACAGAGTGAGTTCCAGGACAGCCAGGGCTACACAGAGAAACCCTGTCTTGAAAAACAAAACAAAACAAAACAAAAAATAAAAAGGGAGAGAAAGAATGGAAGCCCCTCAAGGTCTGGAATCTAGCTTCAGGGATGAGAGTAGCATCCAGGACATGAGCTCCCCGGGTGTTGGTCTGTCTTCTTCATCTACTGCTGCTTTTTCCCCCTGGTTTGGGGTGGCAGGATGAGGCCCCACAAGTAGGGTGACGCTCTCAGGTGGTGCCTGGGGATTGGGAAGGGGAGCCTCCTGACTGACACCTGTGCCTCTCTGCAGCCATCTCAGGCACAATTCAGAAGAGTGACGCCTTCCGCTCCGCCCTGAGGGAGGTGCCCGTGGGTAAAGCCCGTGGTGATGGTGGAGGGCCCTTCTTGGGTGGACTGCTTGGTGGAAGTGAAGGGAGCAGTGGTGGGGGAGGAGGTCTCTTGGGGGGCCTGCTTGGTGGGAGTGGAGGAGGTGGTGGTGACCTGTTGGGTGGAGGCCTACTGGGTGGCAGTAGTAGTGGCGGTGGGGGGCTGTTAGGTGGTGGTGGCAGTGGTGGGGGGCTGCTGGGTGGTGGTAGCCATGGTGGAGGGCTGTTGGGTGGTGGTAGTAGCCATGGTGGAGGGTTTGTGGGTGATGATGATGATAGCCATAGTGGAGGGCTGTTGGGTGGCAGTGGGGGGCTTCTGGGTGGTGGTAGCCATGGCGGGGGTCTGCTGGGTGGCAGTGGGGGACTGCTGGGTGGTGGTAGCCATGGCGGGGGTCTGTTGGGTGGTAGTGGAGGGCTGCTGGGTGGTGGAAGCCATGGTGGGGGACTGCTGGGTGGCAGCGGTGGCCTTTTGGGTGGTAGCAGGCACCGCTATGATGACTACAGACGAGCTGAATTCCCCCGAGGTGTCGGTGGCGTCCCCTACAACGACTTCCATGTCCGAGAGCCTCCCCCCAAATACACCAATGGCAGACAGCTTGGTGGCAATTACAAATATGGTCACATTGAGGCGAACGACAACAGAGCTCAGCTGGGGGGCAAATACCGCTATGGGGAGATCCTGGACTCTGATGGGAGCCTCAGGGACCTACGGCATGAAGACTACCGTCCTTCAGACATTGCCTACCATCGTGGCTCTGGGCGGTACAGGTCGGCAGCAGACCCATCCTCGGTGGGCAGGCTCTACCGGCGCGAACTGAGGCCTGGAGAGATCCCAGCTGGCGTGGCCACTGGGGCCCTGGGCCCTGGAGGCTTGCTGGGCACAGGGGGCATACTGGCAAATGAAGGCATTCTGGCAGGCCAAGGGGGCTTGCTTGGAGGAGGTGGTCTTCTTGGAGATGGAGGACTTCTCGGAGGAGGTGGTGTGCTCGGTGTGCTAGGGGAAGGAGGCATTCTCAGCACCGTTCAAGGCATCACTGGGTAAGGAACTGAGCTCCATTTACTGACAGGTGAGCCACAAACAGGCAACCATGCCCGAAGGCTGAGGAGAGGTTAGGACTGGGCGTCTTCACAGGTCCAACTTACACAGTTTGCAGTGTTCAAGTGAAAGAGGCGAAACGCCTGGACCCAGAACTGCCTCTTTTATTTGAGTATGACATTAGGACATTCTTTTCATTTCTCTGTCTTTCAGTTTACAGGAATGTAGAACGATCAGAGTAACTCAGTTTATGGAGAAAAAAAAAAAGTCAAGGATTTAAAACTATGTGACATGTGCCATACTATACGCTATACCACATGCTATAATCTCATAATGAGACACATTAGAATTCTTTTTTTTTTTTCCAAGACAGGGTTTCTCTGTCTAGTCCTGGCTGTCCTGGAACTCACTCTGTAGACCAGGCTGGCCTCGAACTCAGAAATCCGCCTGCCTCTGCCTCCCAAGTGCTGGAATTAAAGGAGTGCGCCACACCGCCTGGCTAGAATTGTTAATTATAGTTATGTGTTATAAGTCCAGCCATGCCCAGATTCCCTACCATAGTCATTTAACTCGACAAATATATTGTGCTCTTATGATGTGAGGGACGCTTAGCCTGGAGACCCACACCTCAGTTCCCAGGGAACTTGCTGGCTGGTGGTGTGTGCGGGATTGACAAAAGAAGCTGGACCTAGTCAAATGGCCCTTAAGGACTGGCAGAAGCTTCTAGTGAATAAGAATGCACAGAATGATGGAGAGTCACTGCCCTGGCGTTCAGGGCAGGTGGCTTCATGCCAGAGTACCTTGGCTGAAGTTTGAGGATTACGCAGGAAGGATCCAGCAGGGGGCGGTGTCTGCCCAAAAGATTCAAAGGAAATGAAGGGTAGAGAGCTTCAAATAGATGCCCGCGGGATGCTTGGCCATGTTTTTTTTTTTTTTTTTTTTTTT
>NW_022196897.1:139791950-139808099 GCF_008632895.1 Mastomys coucha
TTTTTTTTTATCTGCCTTGAACTTCTCTATGTTTTCCCCATGGGCCTCAAGTATCTCTGTGGTAGGAGGACAGAGCGTGGGGAGCAGAGGAGGCGGTGTGAGGGAGGGTGTTCGTGGCAGCGGATGGCAGCAGTCGCCAGCTCATCTCTCTTGATTGCTTGCAGGCTGCGTATTGTGGAACTTACCCTTCCCCGGGTGTCTGTGAGACTCCTGCCTGGTGTGGGTGTCTACCTGAGCTTGTACACCCGTGTGGCCATCAATGGAAAGAGGTACGTGCCCTAGGTCCAGGAGAGGTCCCTGACAGAAGAGCTTGGGCAAGCTACCTCTTCTCATCATGTGTGGTTGCTGCGTCCATCATGGGTGGAAAGAGCAGGGAGACCAAGTGTCTGAACTCGGAGTCAGCCTGTGGTGATCCCTTCAGCAGGAAAGGCAGTTTCGGGTGGTGTTCAGGGTCTGGGAATCTGGAGGGTGGGAGAAGCCTAAGTTGCAGTACTGAGACAAGTCTCCTAAGGCCACTGAGCCCTTTGGAGTTCGCTAGCAAGGCCACGCTGCTTCTGGTTGGCTGTGGCCATGGGGAGAGCGCCTTCCTAGTCACCCAGTGTGGTGACCTTGGAGAGTGGGACTCATATCCTCGGGGTGGGGTGGAGTCACGTCTACAAAATCAGGATGGTTACCTTGTAAATCAGAGTTTGTACCAAGCCCTGCTCCTAGCTTTAAAATTCTCACTGGCTGAGGATGAGAGAGATTTGTCCTGATGCCTTGAGGCAGTGGGATAGCACTCGGTTTGGGGCTCTGAGACGTGATGTCAAGAAGAATCAGTGCTAAGATCTGAGGTGACAGGTGCCTGACAGGCCTGTGCAAGACTGAGATGTGGTGAGAGTGGCTGAGGGTCTCATGGGTCACCTGGTCTCCTCCAGCCTCATCGGCTTCCTGGATATTGCGGTGGAGGTAAACATCACTGCCAAAGTTCGGCTGACCATGGACCGCACAGGCTACCCGCGGCTGGTCATTGAGCGCTGTGACACCCTCCTGGGAGGCATCAAAGTCAAGCTGCTTCGGGGGTGAGTGTGAGGTGGAGAGGAACAGGGCAGGACGGCAGGGCACTGCAGCCACCTGTTCTGGGAAAGAAGATGATCCCACACAGAGACCACACATATGGAGAGACTGGCACCTACTTGGTGGTCATTTAAGGGCTGTGCCTTTGAGCCCAGGATGTGGGCATCCATTCACCTTGGAGAGGCCTGCCCAGATTCAAATCTCAGTTCCAGTGCTCCTTGCTGCGTGGCCCTGAACAACTCTGAGTCCCAAATTCTGTATCTGGGAAATGGAGTAGATTCTGTCTTTGGGAGCCAAGATAATGAGCATAAGGCCATTGGTATAGAATCTGGCTTGTTGTCAGAGTTTATGAAAATATATCCCAGAGGGCTTATGTGACTGTGAGTATCCCAACGGATAGAAAGGTTCTCGTCTGGTTATAGTCGATGTATCTCTGATTGGGGGTGTGTGTGAGAGAGTTTTCTGTTTTCTCTACAAAGTGACTATGCTCCTATCCTTTGTCCAGAGAATTGTCAGGCATCCCTGTATTGGCCAGCATGTTGTCCCCAGGGCTGGGAGATCTTGACTGAGGGCACATTAATGACAGTTCAGAGCCCAGTGCCCATCTGTTCACTCCCTCAGTCTTTGAGGTCTCTAGTCCCTGTTTTCTCTCCTGTCTTACTAATCCTTTGGCCCCATCACCCCAGCCTACATCTCATGTGCACTCTAGGAGTGAGAGACTCATTGTGCGACCAGAATTCCAACCCCCCCCCACCCCCCGCCTCATGTAGCTTCCCTCCTTGTGGTTCAGGATGGATAGGGACAGAGAAAACAAGGCTCCAAGGTCGAGCACAGCTCTCCCCAGACTTTCACATTCACTTCTTTCAGAGTGCTGAATGATGGAGGTGCAGATGGAGCTGGCCATGGCTGCTCACCATAGCTCTCCTTCTGCTTCCTTGAGTTACATCAGGCAGACACCAGTGTGGCTCCACAGCCACACCCCTTCATGCCCACAGGCTTCTGCTCTAAAACTTGGCTCTTTCCCTTCATTCAGCTGGGTGACGTTTCTGCACCCAAACACTGCAGTGCCCTTGTCTAACGTCTTAGAGCTGTGTGTTATTCCCGGACGAGCTGACATTCAATTGGCCATGCTGTTTCATCCATCTGTTGGATGTTCTAAATGCCATACTGTGAGCTTAGATAAAGTAGTATATTGATTTGTACCCAGGGAAAATGAAAAGCCAATAGCCATGTAGAAAACAGAAAGAATTGGAGGGAAGGTCTGCGTAGCCAGGAATCTGGGATGTCCCAGCCTCTCTGGTACGACAGAGGCCTGATATCTGTGGTTTGTGGAAGAATGGAAGAAAGGAAGAGAGAGGAAGAAGTAGGGAGGGAAGGAAGAAAGAAAGGGAAAGGAATGAAGGGGAAGAGAAGTTAAAGAGAGAATAGAGGGATGGTGGAAGAGAGAAAGGAAATGGGAAGGGACAGAGGAAGGGAAGAAAGGGAGGGCGTGAGGGAGGGAGGGAAGGGAGAAGGGAGTGAGTGAGTGAGTGAGTGAGTGAGGGAGGGAGGGAGGGAGGGAGGGACTGAGGGAGGGGATAGAAGGGAGGGAAGGGACAGAGGGGAGGAAGGGAGTTTGTTGTTGGCCTGAGGGAGAGCCCTCTGTCTGGAGCCACTGTCCAGGGCTCAAGGGCTCTCAGTGCTCAGAGCTGGAGCTGTGCACTGGTGTGGCTGGGCATCCCAGAGCCCTCCGTGCTTATGAATCTCCTCACCCTGCCCCTCCCTCTGTAGGCTTCTCCCCAACCTGGTGGACAACTTAGTGAACAGAGTGCTGGCCAACGTACTCCCTGACCTGGTGAGGATGGGTGAGAGAGATTCACGTCTCCAGGGTCACACAGGTGACCCAGCAGGTTGGAAGGGGCCAGAGCTGCTATGTTCATGTTGGTTGGGACCATTGAGTGGCGAGACGGGGGGGGGGGCCCAACCTGAGCACACACAGTTCTGGACCCCAAGCTGGGGTGCTTTTGCTTTTGAGTGACACCTCTAAATTTGTTTCCCATCTTTAAAAAGATGGGAATCAGGAGAGATCCCCTGTCCTGGGCTGTGATGAGGACACGGCCCACAGGGAAGATCAAGCAAGCCACCCCACTTGCTGCTTCTGCCACGTGTATGTTACTCCCCAGCTTCCACAGCTCCTTAGCTCCCTGATGTCTCTTCCCACAGCTCTGCCCCATTGTGGACGTGGTTTTGGGTCTTGTCAATGACCAACTGGGTCTCGTGGACTGTAAGTGTTCCCTCTTTGCTAGTGGTTGCCAATGTCTACTGATACCTGCTTGACCCAGCCCCAGGGACACTGAAGCAGATGGGAGGAAGGTCCAGGGACGTGGGCAGCCCTTGCAAGTCCCAGAGGTTCTATAAGAATAGTCAGGCTTCCCATGCTGGCTATTGCTGTTGCCACGCCCCCTCCCCTCAGGGCATGGGAGGCACGACCCAGACAACAGTCAGAATTCTAGGTGGAAGCCTGGCTCTGCCCTGGCAGCAATGGAAAGTGTCCTCATTCTCTAAAAGAAGGCAGTGCATACCCTGATTAGACCTTGAGGACCAGGCTGCAGTGCGACCACCAGTCCTGGATTTCTGAGATGGCCCCTGAAAGCAAGGCAGTCCCGTAGCATCTTCTCTCCCATGGCAGTACCCGCAATGCTTCAGGCTTTAACCCCTGCAGCCACACAGCACAGCCCTATTTGCTATGCAGCCCACAGAAGAGCTGGTTTTGTTCCAACCCCATCTCTGACTCTCTGGGAACTAGGCTCCTTGAGGATGGCTTTCCAAGATAGGGAAGGAAGGCGAAGAAGATAAGGCGCTTATTACAATCAGTCAGGGAAATGTAGATCCAACTGAGGAGCACACTGTGCAGCCTTAAGAGTTCCCCAGTGCACAGCTAGGAGCTAGCGCACACTTCACAGCTGACAAAGTTCATCACTATTGGGACCTCTCTCCCAACTCTGCCACGGAAGCTAAAGGGTGACATTAAACACACTTTCCAAAGGAAGAAGTGAGTTCCAGAGAGGTGCAGAGACTTGTCTGTGGTCACACAGCAAGGAAGGGTCAGAGATAGGGTTGGAACAAAATCCGGCTCTTCCTTGAAGCATAAGCTGGATGGAGACATAGTCCACACACTAACCCCAGCCACATCCATAGGTATGAGGGCACATAGGTGTGTCTTGTAGGGAAGGGACCATAATGTGACCCTCTTCTTTGACCACAGCTTTGGTGCCTCTGGGAATACTTGGGAGTGTGCAGTACACTTTCTCCAGCCTTCCACTGGTGACTGGGGAATTCCTTGAGTTGGACCTTAATGTAAGTGATAGACTGGAGACCTTCTTTCTGAAGTTGAGTGTGGGATTAGCATGGACACACACACACACACACACACACACACACACACACACACAAGGTATCTACACATACTGGGAACAACATCTGATCAGGACTCTTCGTGGATTAGAGACTTCTAGGACAGAGCTGGGAAGCATCCCCAGCCGCCATTCAGTGCTTACTGTGAGCCAGGCATGTCCCTAGTGAGTGCTTCTCACTGATGAGCTCAGTGTGCTCTCGGAACTGCAAGACTTGTTTTTCTGGCACAGAGACGTGGCTCCATTATCAAGATCACACAGCTAGTGAGTGCGTGCTCAGGCTCTGAGTGTCTGCAGCTGCAGCTAGGGGCTTGGGTCTGCTAGAGAAGCAATGGCAATTAGCCTGCTAGTACAAAATTAACAATCAGCTCTTAATGAGTTTTCAAAAGTCTAGTTGGCAGTGTTTGCTGAATTCCATAGTATAAACACTCCCACAGTGGCCAGCGCCAACCTGGGAAATAGGACTTCACTTAAAAGTTGGGAGACTGGATCTTGTGAGCTGGGGTGAGCAGATCCTCTAGCACCCACTGTGCATGGGCACCAGTGTCGGCAGGGCCACCCATGGGTCATCTGGGTATGATGTTCCCCTAGCCTTTAGCACAGGGATGTAGGTCCATGCCCATGTCACATGGTGTTCATTGCAGAGACATGCTTCCTGGTCTGCGTCCACTGCTGAATGAGAAGCAGGGAATAGAACAAAGCCTCTGCTTTGAGGGAATTTCTGATCTATTGTAAGAGAAGCCATGAGAATTCTTTAAGTAAACAGGCAGTAACAGATCCAGCACCACAACAGAACCTAAAACAGGGCCTGGGATGCACTAGCAAAGCCAATGAGGGCTTCTAAGAGGAGGCAGCCCTTGAACTGTCAATGTGTGCATGCATGGTCACCTGTACCGTCCATGGCCTGTCTGATTAGAGAAATGCAACAAGTACTGAGGGAGCGCATGGCAGGGGTGGTAAGGAGGTGGGAGGGGGCCTGGCTCAGTGCTGGCCCTGGTGGTTGAGGTGCAGAAAGAAGATGAGGGCAGAGTAGCTAATCTCTGAGTCCAGAGAGGTCCCTGGAGCATTGCACAGGGCATCATCTTTGGAGATGGGTGTACCAGTGTGGACTGTGTAGGTTCAGGGGCAGTCACACATCTACTCACTGGGATGGGCTGAGACACTGGATCTGTGCCATTGTGTATGTATGCATGCATGTGGGTGTGTGCATGCCTGTGTGTAACTGCAGTTGTAACTGATCATAAAGTAGGAGCTGCCATGACCTCCTTTCCTTTCAAGCAGAAGAAAATCTGTCCATAAGAGTTAGTTTAAATTCATGTGTGCAACCAGGAAGGACTGTCCAGACCCCTCCTTCTGACTCGTTTCTCCCCTCCCCCTTTCTATGCTCCTCAGACTCTAGTTGGGGAGGCAGGAGGTGACCTCATTGACTACCCCCTGGGGAGGCCAGCTATATTGCCCAGGCCACAGATGCCAGAACTACCCCCCATGGGCGACAACACCAACTCCCAGCTGGCTATCTCGGCCAACTTCCTGAGCTCTGTGCTGACCATGCTGCAGAAGCAAGGTGCTCTGGATATCGACATTACTGATGGCATGGTGAGTCAACCTAGCAGGGCACTGAGTGGCTGGCCTGGGTCCTTCCTAGCTTGTGCTTTAGAGGAAGGACTAAGGATGGTCCTGCCTTTTACTCCGTACTCCAATTAACCCTTTCGATGGTGATCCACCCATCCATCCATCCATCCATCCATCCATCCATCCATCCATCCATATACATCCATCCCTCCATCCCTCCCTCCATTCCTCCATCTCTCCATCCATCCCTCCCTCCTTCCATCCCTCCATCCCTCCATCCCTCCTCCCTCCATCTCTCCATCCATCCATCCATCCATCCATCCATCCATCCATCCATCCATCTATCCATCCATTATCTGTCTATCAGAGCCTCTCACGAGCCTCATAGGCATGTAAGCTGCTTCTGGTCCCAGGAGGAGGCAGTTGCTCTCTGTTTGGTGTGGTTTATTTCAGTCCTTTATTAAAGGAATAGCATATTCACATGAGAGCACCTTAATATGAACATTTAGAACTCTTTCAGTTGGCCAACATGCATACACAAGTAATCAAAAGGGGCATGAAAACAAAACACTAGCTTCCTGGAGAAGCATGCAGGAGCCACTCTCTCCATCCCTTAACAGACTTCTGACCTTTAAACTGCCACAGTGTAGTGCAGTCATGTTTATACATGCTTCACCCAGTTTACCAGATCCTATTTTGCCACATGCAAATCATATCTATATATTCAGATACCTTCTTTCTGACTTACCCATCCACTTACCCATCCACTGTTCATCCACTCCTCCATTCACCATTTATCCATGCACTTCCCATCCAACCATTCACAAACCCATACAGTCATACATCTAGCAGTCTGTCTGTCCATTCATCCACCCACCCATCCACTCATCTATTATCCAGACGCCCATTCATTATCTCTCAGTCTATCTATCCATCCATTCATCCACCCACCCACCCACCCATTCATCTCCTATCCTCTTGGGCATCCATCCATTGTCTCTCAGTCTATCTACCTATACTATATACTTATCCATCTACCCATCATCCTACTATACTCTGGGACAGTTTGAAGTTTTGAGATATAGCAGTATAAACTATACATTTCACAGCTTCTCCTAAGCATGAGCTATTAAGAAAAAACCAAACCAAAAAACCAAAAAACCAATATCACTACCCAAAACATGGGAATCTAATTTACTGAGAAAGAAAGTGTCCACTTAGGCCCAGGGCAGGCGGCACTCTGGCAGAGTTACAAGTGTTCCTATTGAACAGGTGACCAGGGCCCTGCCTTGAGAGTGCACCTATGCAGGAGGCAATGACTTTGCTGCATTGGTTCTATGGTCACCATCTCTCTCTCTCTCTCTCTCTCTCTCTCTCTCTCTCTCTCTCTCTTCCCTCTTCCTTCCCTCCCTCTTCTTCTCCACACCTCCTCTTTCTCTTTCTGACAAGTGGTACTGCCTTTCATCCTTGAGGTTTTAGGAAGTGAGTAGACATGAAGGAGAAATGAAGGAGCAGAGCAGAGGAGGCCAAGCAGATGCTAGGCTGTGCACATGGACTCCCCCAGGGTTTCCTGGATTTTATGAAGAATTCCTAGAGAGGAAAGATTTGGGTTTGCCTTGACTACATCAGGCTATATGTGTAGATAGACAGCCTAAGTGGTTGGCCCCATCCACTTAGCCACACAACTGCAATGTGGTCTACACAGTGGCCACTCTGGAGTATTCTTGGAGTGCTGGGCTTTCCAAGGGATATGTCTGTTTTAGGGTGCACTGGAATCTAAGCGCGGTGGCCCAGCACCCGTCTGTCCCCATCGTCTCAGGACTCACATGCCCTTGTCTTTGTCCCACAGTTTGAAGATCTCCCTCCACTTACCACTTCCACACTGGGAGCCTTGATTCCCAAGGTACGTAAGCAATCCCAATGGTGTCCCTGTCTTTAGATTCTTTTATGTCCCGAGGGGAATGTCTCCATGTCACTGGTATATATAGTTGGTGCTCTGCAGTTTTAAGAGGTGCCCCTTTGGTTAAGAGAAAACAGAACTCATGGCTAGAGGCCTCTGCAGATAATGATGACACCGGGAATGGCTTTGCCTCTTCATTTGGGTAAGGTTCTAACCTGGCTCCCTGGGGCTCAGGATAGGTATAAAGGCCAGATCCTGGTGAGGGGACACAGGAGGGTCAGGATGACATACCCTGGACCTTGGTGGTGGGCCAGCCTGCACAGTCTCGCCTTGGCCTGGCTACTCCTGGGCCAAGGACTATGCAGCGATGGAGTTTGAACTCAGGGTCTTGCTTATGTCAGACAAGTGCTTTCCCCTTTGTGTGACTTTGGACCTAGTCTTAGCATTTCTGAGTTTATTCTTTTTATTTGTAGAAAAAGGTTTGTTCAGGTTGTCCAGAGGGACAGCTAGGGCTGGGCATACACAGGCACAGGGCAGTTCTGGAGGAGTTGTCAGGTGTTTAGAGAAAGGCATGACTCAGCATATTATAGCTGCCAAAGACCTCACCTGTCTAAGCCTTCTCATCTGGAAATGAAGGCCCAGAATGGACATTTGCAGATGTTAACAGCTGTTCTTGCTGATATCTACAGATTTCCTTTCAAGTGGCTCTATAAAGGCAGAACAGAGGCCTCTCTATTCCCAACTCTAGTTCTGGGCATCGAAGAACTCTATGGGTGGGGAGAGGCCACATAGGGTGGAGCATATTCATTTAAAGCTCTCTGTATCGTTCTCCATCTATTTCCATCTGTCTCATTAGTTCAGGAGACAGAGAAGTGATTGGTAACAAAACTCAGCACGTGATCATTACCGCCCTCATGTGGTTGGCATTTGAATAGCAGAAGCAGCATTCTGAGTTCTAAGTCTCTGCAGCTCCATCATGGACCTCTGATACTGGACCACTTCCTGTGCACACTGCCCCTGATACCTCACGAGACTGTCCCAGAATCCCCTCTTTCATTGGGAGACAGATCCCGTTCTCAGCTGGACAACAGGCACAGAGAGATCACACAGAGTCAGAGGCCATTTACAAGAACATAGGGCTTTAAATGGCTCAAGGGATTGAAGCTAGACAAGGTGGCAAGTGACTTGAGCCATAGAGAGCAGCTTGACCAAAGCTCTGGTGGCCTTCTGGGCACTGCTGCCCTGGAGACACAGTTGCAGATGCCTCGGGGTCTCTGAGGGAGGCATTACCAAGTCTCAGAGGGATTGTCTCTTTTGGTTGGGGTGTTTGGACCTCAAGTTTCTCTGGGGAAACATCTTGAAAATCTCTATGAATAACCAGTTGACCAAATGTCTGGTTAGTTGGTGCTCATGTCCCTGAGGGTGATTTTGGAGGATGAATTGAATGGCTGAATTTGTTTGTGGACCAAGAGTTCATACAGTTCATGTCAGCCCTCTTGTGTCTTCTTAGGCATAATCGCCCTCATCCCAGCCATGGGCAAAATCTGCATGAGAAACAGTTGGCTTCCCACTCCCTCTGAAAGTGTCCAAGGGTTTGTGCAGTGTCCAGGGCCTGCTTTCCATATTTAGAGTTTTATATGGAATGAACTGGGTATTTGGTAACTGTGGTAAACCTGTCTTTTAATGAGCTATCCCTTCAGCACGTTAGCTTTGGGGAGATGATCTGTCCCCAAGCGCCTGTACTGGGGTCCCCAAGGGGACCCAGCCAGTCCCTGCTGGTGAACTCTCTCTATCTTAAGATGATTTGGGGCTACCTTCACATCCCAGAAAGGATGTAAAGGGCCCTGCGCCCTCTGCTGGTCATGGGCAGTAAGCTGTAACAGTTGTCTCTGGCCTCTTCATTTCTCTAGTCCAGGAAAAATAAAAGTGCCCAGAGTTTGAGTGACTGACTTAATAAAATTTCGATTGTCACTCAGCTCCTGTTCCAGTGCTTCAGGAGACACCACTTGACTCTCAGACAGATCCTGAGCATCTTCATGTGTCTGGCATTGAGCTTGAGGCTCCATTCATCTTGTTACATGTAGTTTGTGTGGTGGTCCCACATGAGGGGATCAGAGAGAGCAGCGTCTTGCCCTACTCAACAGCTGGTCTATGACTTTGCCTGGACCGAGTGGGCATCCCATGTTGAGGAACCTTCTCCCACTCTGCCCACTCTGTGTTTGGAGGTTGGCTGACAAAAATCCACTCTCGATGACCCTGCCCACCCAGCCTGGTTCCACCTACAGGTGTTCCAGCAATATCCCGAGTCCCGTCCACTCACCATCAGGATCCAGGTGCCCAATCCCCCAACTGTGACACTTCAGAAGGACAAGGCGCTGGTGAAGGTGTTTGCCACCTCTGAAGTTGTGGTCTCCCAGCCCAATGATGTAGAGACCACCATCTGCCTCATCGATGTGGTATGTGTCTGATGGTGAAGCCCTCCACCCCCAAGCTATGTCTGAAGACAGAGCCATAAGGTCTCCCAGGCTCCCTGTCTTCTTTGCATCCCCACCACCCCATCAGCGATGAGCCATCCAGCTTAGGGGCTGTCCCCCACAACCCTACCAGTGATGAGGCATCCAGCTTAGGGGCTGTCCCCCACAACCCCACCAGTGATGAGCCATCCAGCTTAGGAGCTGTCCCCTTTGTTTGTTGGAAGCAGACATTAGTCTTCATGAGGCTGTTTCATTTTATTTTATTTATTAGGGGAAAACAGTCAGGAGGCAGTGAGAAATTTTCCCTTGACAAAGCTTCTGTTTGAAGAGGCAGAGGAGTGTAGATATTTTTGTCTCTCTTAAGGGCAGGGCAATTATGATTGGCAGGGGTGCTGAGCATTTTTAATGGCTCATTCCTAGAAAGTTTCAAATCTGCATTCCCAAGGGACCTTGGGGAGTTTTGTCAACACCCACAGTGCTCGTCTTGGGCACGTCTCTGAGAAATGTTCACTCAGCCCTGACAGAGACTTATGTGAAAACAGCAGTGGGTGTTGGCTGACTCCTGCATGCCAGCCATAGATTTGGGGTGCTCTTGGCAGTCTCATGCTTATGAGGGGCCAGGCCTCTTTGCAGAGTGACTTACCATATGGGTGAATGTGCGCACTGTACACTGTGAGCACTCAGTTGGCAGCAGGAGGTGGGAGAATGTTGACGCTGAGGTGGCATGATCTGAGCCAGGCCAGGCAGGGCTGTAGGCTCTGGAAGCCAGGACCACAGTCTCAGTGGCGGGTCACTGTGTCAGGGTCCTTAGCTGGCTCACATACCTGGGCTGTTGTTGGAAACTCACTATGGTAGGCATGGGACACACTGCCATTTCCAACTTACATCTGATGATGCCAAGAAAGGACGACACTCCCACCCCTGACCCTGACCACAGTAGGTTGTCATGCTTCAGCTGGGAGCACCACCATCCAGCCTTAAAGTAGCTCATTGGTCCTGGATATGCAGACACCGTGAGGACACAGCAGTAATGTAATGCTTATGACATTAATGGCACTTATTCTCCCCTCACCCCAACCTCCAGGACACAGACCTCTTGGCTTCATTCTCTGTAGAAGGGGACAAGCTCATGATCGATGCCAAACTGGATAAGTAAGAGGGTCTATGGTGGTGGGTTTCTGCTCCTCAGAGCATGTTTTCTGTACTGAGACAGCTGGTATTGGCTCATGCAGGGCCACCAGGCAGGGGTTGAGGTTGGCTACGTGACTGTCAGGGCTGGGTAAATCCAAGAAGTTAAATCTAAAAGACTACAGAAGCGACCATGGTTCTGTCTGTTGAGACTGCCAAGGACCAAAGCCAGGAAAAGAGTCAAGAAAACCTGTTGTGTCAGGAAGTGCATCAAGGGTCACCACGGTGCTGGTGACAATGAGTTGCTAGACTACTCTTACTCCTTTATCCACATGCTGTGGCCTTCCTAAAGGTCTAGGACATCAGGGCCTCTATTCTCCTGTTTTAGAGGTGAGAAGCTAGGGGCCAGAGAGGTGGATGTGCTAACTCAAAGCCATCAGAGTTAAGCTAGGAGCCAGTGCATCTGTCACCCTGAATGGGCAGCCCTGAATCCATCACTGACTGGTTGTGTGATGTCAGCCAGCTGACTTCTCTGAGCTTCCGTCTTCTCATCTGGCAACAACAGCCTTCACAAGATCCACGAGAAAGACCGCCATTCACTGGGTGCCTCTGGTGCAGACACTGAAGGGTCTGGAAGTGTCTCTGTCTAATCTTGATCCAACTCTGTAGAAATAAGTGTTATTATCAATCCCATTTCAATATTGATGAGACCCTACTTTGGACTGTCAGCCCCACATTTAGCTCAGGATACGTTTTCCTTTTGGTGGTCAGTGTTTATGAAGCCCAGCAATGGGAGATAGTCATGTGTGATGCTAGTTGGCTACCCAGGTTGGTCCAGCGGCTGGGGGAGGGGGTTGCCAGCCATGAATGGTGAGAAGAGCAGCCGTGGGCAGAGCAGGAGCTTCTGGAGAGGAGAGCAGGGCTTTCCACTGAGGAGAGGGACATGAACAGCTTGCAGTGTGTCAAGGCATTTGGATGGTGTGTTGGGAGCAGAAGGCTGGGCATGGACCACAGGATGTTCAGCCTGGGACATCTTCTCCTTGGGAGGCTGCTGTCACCCCAGGAGGAAGCTGAATCTTCCTTTTGAGCAGCCATAAATTCCCTCTGCCTTTGGGGAGAGCCTGTGAGTCTGTCAAGACAGGGCTGTGGGCTTCACTGTGACCCTATTGGTACAGAGTACCACACCCAGGCCTCTCTTCTCGGAGTAGGACAGGAGCAGAGCACACAGGCTCAGGGTGAATCCTGTTACCTATCTGTAGCTCTGTGGCTGAGCTGAAAGACCCTGCAGCCTCAGCCTGGGGTCAAGGGGATGCTATGAGGATTAAGGGAAATATAGGTAGTCAGTGTCCACAAAGAGCACACAGAAGTTCCGACTGTGTCATAAGGATCCTTCATTTAGTCCTGGCAGCCATTCCCTCTATGGGAGAGGAAACTGAGGCACAGAGGAGTGAGGTTCCTAAGATCTCACAGCCAGTCTAGGATAAAGCTGTAATTTCAAGCTTACATCTATCAGCATGGTGCTTAAAATGTTCCTGGTGCTCAGTACAGGAAAGTGAACTGATCTAATTGGTTCTGCCCAGAGTCTTCCCAGGGATGCTGGTGGAGAGGCTTCTGACAGTTGTTAGGAGTTCTGGGCCACTATTGCTTTTAATGGGCCACATTCTTCCTCTGCAGGACCAGCCTCAACCTCAGAACCTCGAACGTGGGCAACTTTGATGTAAGTATTAGGACTTAGGCATTAGAGAAGACCTTTTGAGAGGTCCACATCCTCTGGGCCTAGCAGGTGCCTAGCAATGCTACTGTCGCTGCAGTGCCCACGTGCAAGAAAGGGGTGGTGCTCAGACACAATGGCACTGCTCCTCTTAGCAGATGCCTTAGGACCTCACCCATGTCCTACTTCTTCAGAAGGAGGCACAAGGGCAACCGGGTGCTAGGGGCCCATCTCTCCTCTTGAAGTTGGGGGGGGGCAGGGCCCACGTGTGACTTGTCTGTGAGCACTGCCCACTCAGGCCGAGTCTCCATTTTCTCCTACAAAAGGGTACGCGGTGTGGACTCATTTCTCTTCTAAATATCGGGTCCTAGTGTGCTGCCTTTTAAAAGTTCACAAACCTGAGGTGCTTGGAGTCAAAGAATGATACCCAGCCCTATTTCTTTTGTTTACTCTTGGGTCCCCCACCTGAGGCTTTAGAAATGTGCTTACTTCCTCTCTCTCTCCTATCCCCTTCCCTCCCTTCCCCTCTCCTCCTTTTCCCTCCCCTCTCCCTCACTCCCTCTCCTCCCATCCTCTCCCCTCCCATCCTCTCCCCTCTCTCAATAATTACTGATTTGGGGCAGCCTTGGATGAGATTTGTGCACATGCTGAGAAAGGCAGGCCCATTCATCCTGTCACTTACCTTTGAGCTTCTCCAACCCTAAGCCTTGCAGCAGTGCAGTTGATGCCACTAGCTCAGTTTCAGGCAGAGAAGCTGCCCCCAGCTTCTCAGCTGCCCGGGCAGAGTTCCCACTAGAACAGATGGGGAGGCTCCAGATGGGGAGGCATACCACATCCCATGATCTCAATGGATATGCATGGAGTTTCTAGGCACAGCATCAGCTCAAAGCTAGCCTTTTCTTCCATGAATAGCATCTCTCACGTAGTCCTACCAAAATTCTTGGACTTAGACAGTTAGTAAATCCTCCACCTTTTCCAAATAAGAACAGTAAACTCAGGGACTTTGCTGACTTACCATAGGGGATTGATCATTTATCAGAGCCATGGAGGGGGCTCACTGGGCTAGGTGCCCACACTTGCCTGTGCAGAGCCCCATGGAAGGTCTTTGCACACCTTGTTTGTTCTGATTTTCAGCACCCCATGTAGCAGGGATTGTCTACTCCTCTCTGGACGTGGAGAGCCCATAGCCTAGAGAAGTTGAGGACAGTTGTGCAGCTGGCCCTCAGCATCAGTGAGGGATCAGCTCCAGAGCCCCCAAGGTGGCCCAAATCCATGGATGCTCATGGTCTGTGTGTAACGTGTAGTGTTTGCATGTGGCCAGCAATCCTCCTGTTTACTTTCCTTCTGATCTTGATCATGCGACATGTGAC
Source organism: Mastomys coucha (assembly GCF_008632895.1). NCBI lineage: Eukaryota > Metazoa > Chordata > Mammalia > Rodentia > Muridae > Mastomys > Mastomys coucha. The sequence goes on from NW_022196897.1 coordinate 139,806,554, forward strand.
TGGGGTTATTATCTGCATAGCTTAGGGAATCACGAAGAGAGGAAAGACCTGAAACACATTTAGTGAAGATTCATTTTTGTTGTTTCTGTCGTTGTTACAGAGTCTTATATTGCTAGCCCAGGCTGGCCTTGAACTCATGGCAACCTTCCTGCTTCAGCCTACATGTAATTCTGTTTTCCAATATTTGTGAAACACATGGTTTGAATCCCTAGAAGCAGGGTTCATGGACATAGAGGCCTGACTATGTGACTAATAGCTGAAGGCCAGGCAGGCAATAGGATCCCCTCCTGATCCCCAGAGTCTTTGCAAGTGGATCCACTGCACACTTGAGGAAGTTAGAGGTCAGAGAGGTTCAGAGCCTTCCCACAAGTTCCTGGAGGTTGAGTTGGGATGCTCCTCAGCCTCCTGGGGAGGAACTAAGCCTTCTTTGCCACTTGCCTCCTAGCAGCCACGATCTGGTCCTTTTCTTCTCTGGACGTGGGTCAAGGGCACTGACAGGCTGTGATCTGGAGTCTTTGGGGTTCTCTCAAGGCAGTGCTAGGCCTTCACCTTGGACTCCAGGTCCCTCAGGGTCTGTCAGAGCTGGCTGCAGCCCTACCTGAGCTTTGTTCTTCTTCCTCAGGTGTTCATCTTGGAGATGTTGGTTGAGAAGATCTTTGACCTAGCGTTTATGCCCGCGATGAATGGTAAGAGTGGGTGCCCATGCTTCTCTGGGGGCATGTGGCTTGGAGATCTAGTGACTGCTGGCTTATTGAGTATATTGAGTATATTGACTGTATATATCCAATAAGGTAACATTTCCAAGGACTTCAAGGACTTCAATAAAAGTAGATTGATTTATGTCTTTAAAGGCAAATGTTCTTTAAGCTTTAAAAATGAATAAGAACTAATTTTAGATTGTTTTGAGATGGAGTCTCACTGTATAGTCCAAGCTTGTGATCCTAATGCTTCTTCTGCCTACATATTGGGATTATAGGTGTATGCCTCTGTGCCCAGTTTAATATCTTTATATTTACTTAGCAAGTAACAAATGCCCACATTTCTGTGAGAAGGTATAGCATTGCTCACCAACTCCCTCATATATTTCCTGTTTGGCTGGTGGTTGTGTTTTTCTGATTCCCGTCAGGATTGTATGTGTGTAAAATTTCAAAGCACAGAATAAGTTTTTGAAGATGACCCACCTAGGGCCATCTGAACATCTGAACATTTAGCATTTCCTACTGAACTCGTTCTCTCCATTTCTGGCCCCTCAAGATCACCCCTGACTCCTTAGGTGTCATAGCAGGGAGAGAGGCAAGCTTCAGGACTGGACACACCAGAGCTGGAGACTCTCGACCTGGCTTGGTACCCTTGAAACAAGTCCTTTTAGTTTTTCCAGATGCAATTTATTTCCTTTAAATGTGCGAGATTTAACTAGATCTATGCTTCCCAAAGTAAGTTCCAAACAATAGCACCTTAAGAAAAGTGCTCTGGGCTGACGAGATGGCTCAGCGAGTAAGAGCACTGACTGCTCTTCCAAAGGTCCTGAGTTCAAATCCCAGCAACC
>NW_022196897.1:139808288-139813816 GCF_008632895.1 Mastomys coucha
TGGTGTGTCTGAAGACAGCTACAGTGTACTTACATATAATAATAAATAAATCTTAAAAAAAAAGAAAAGTGCTCTGTGGCTAAGAGAGACTGGGAAACAGTGTAGTTACCTCTGTAGGGCAGGCTCCAAGTATCCCAGCTGCAAGTCCTGCTGGGGTCCAGAAGGCTAACTTCAGTTAATCCCAAACTCTACGTACCCTCTCCTCTACCTTTCTCTTCTTCTATCTTCTTTCTAGAGCATTAACCAGCATATTTATTAGCCTCTGACTTTGTTTTTAAAGTTTCATTTAATAATAATAATAATAATAATAATAATAATAGTAATAATAATAATAATAATAATGTGAGTGCAATGTTTGTGGGAAGGTATATGTGCCACAGTGCACGTGTGGAGCTCAGAAGACAACTGTGTGAAGTGGGTTCTCTTCCTTTTTCTTTGTATGGTTTCTGGGGATTCAACTCACAGCTCCAGACTGGTGCAGCAAGCCCTTTACCTGCTGAGCCATCCCACACTCTTCCTTCTTTTTGACTCTGAAATTCTCAAATCAAGCAAACACCCATAATAGTCGCATATTGGGGCCTCAGGTGCATCATTCTGTTTCTTTACTCAGCAAATATTCCTCCTGGTTTCTGGTAGTAGGGCCAGTGTCCTTAAGGAATGGGCACGGGCAAGTGTAATAGGTACAGAAACAGAATTAATGTGTCCTACTTTCTGTGGTGACAGGAGTTGGGAGTGGGGCAGGAGTGCCATCTGCCCAGAGTTACTGGCTAAGGTCTAGGAAGACTGTAGATGACAAGGCTTGGGAATAGCCTCACAGAGGCTCAGACCCCACCGGAGGGGCTGGGATATCTCTCACTTGGTAGAATGCTTCCTGTATGCATGAAGACCTGGGTTCAGTCCATGAACCCTGGTGGTGCATGCCTATAGTTTAAGTGCTCAGAGATGGAGGCAGGAGGATGAGAAATTCAAGATCATCTTCAGCTACATAGCAACTCTAAGGCTAGCTGGGGCATCCAGACAGGAACCCCAAGGTCAAAGGCTGAGAGGACAAAAGGACAGCTATGGTCTTGCAAATGCTGGTTGCTTTTGGCCAGGCTGCCACCTCTTGGCTTCATGGATGACAACTGACTTGACTCTTCTCACCCTCTTCCCAGCTATCCTGGGTTCTGGAGTCCCTCTGCCCAAAATCCTCAACATTGACTTCAGCAACGCCGACATTGACGTGTTGGAGGTGAGAAGGGATAAGGGCTGTTTTCCCACTTAGCTCTTGCCATTAACCTTGTCCGATGTGAGAGGAAGTGGTGGTGGGTGGTGGGTGGTGGGTGGGAGGGTGAGGTTTGTAGGAGGACAGTGACTTAAGTTGGTCCCTTTCAAAGCACAGAACCAAGGCTGAGGAAACCAGGTACAAAGCTGAAAACTCTTATGCCTGCAGCTCCCATTTTCCAGCTGGGAACGCTGAGGCTCTAAGCAGTACCAGGTGTGCCAATGAAGTATGGCAGAGTTCGCTGAATACCTACTTTGTGCCACACACTATAGTCTCATGAGCCAACACTTGCTGTATGGTTATTGCCATCAAAGGGCTGAGACACCAGAACAGGACTGGCATGGAGTTATTGTCCCTGTCATCATTTCACCATTTGCTAAGCATGTGCCCTGTGTGCTCTGTCATGAGTTCAGTCAGAGCCCCAGACTGGGGCCAGCACAACTTCCGGCTGACATTTGGACCCTTTATAATGGCCCTGTAATGGTGGACAGTGCACACACTTAGGAGAAGGACCGAGTCAGTAGGGCAGACCCAAAAGTCACTCACTCTGCTGGAGTTTTCAGGGAAATAGCATGCGGTGACCCCAAAAGCTGCCCCTGCATCATGCTGTCCTTACCCCCACCCCAGGGTTCTGGAAGCAGGTAGGAATAGATTTCTCCTTCCTGATCAATGACTCGTAACTATTTTAATGTCAGAATATTTACTACTTATATAAATGACTCTCTTCATTTCTCCTTCATATCCCGGTAAGGGAACTGTATTGATCTGCAAATTAAGCTCCATGATTAGAATTTATCCAGAGTAATAAGGAAACAGCACAGTATTGGACTGATGTGCAAATACATGTTGGGCTAGTTTAAAGGTAAGGTCAGCTTCGGGTCTGGCCTTACAGCCCCTAGTAGTATATATTTTTCTCATTCTTTAAAAATCTGAATCTAGTGCTGGGCAGTGGTGGCACACGCCTTTAGCCCCAGCACTTGGGAGGCAGAGGCAGGTGGATTTCTGAGTTCGAGGCCAGCCTGGTCTACAGAGTGAGTTCCAGGACAGCCAGAGCTACACAGAGAAACCCTGTCTCGAGAAACCAAAAAAAAAAAAAAAAAAAATCTGAATTTAGCCATTTATTTTATCTTTTTCTTTTAATATCATTTTAAATTTACAGAAATTTTTGAAAAAAAAAAAAAGGATGACCAAATCACTTGAGAATGCCATTTTTCTAACTTCCCTTCATCTTAGCATCCTTACATAACTGGAGCCTACTGACCAAAGTTGAGCAGTGAGCACCAGTACATGGCTCCATCAGCTCCCCCAAGGGTCCTTTGTCCAGCTCAGGGTCTGCACTGTGTTGGCCTGTGTCCTTCCTGCCACCTCATGGAGCCTCCCTTGGAGCCTCACTGTTTCATTGGCCTCACGACTGTGACATTTTCTGTTTGTGGGGAGGGCCTAATCTTAGACAGAGCTGATATTGCCCAGTGGTTGGAGCCGGGGTTGTCTCTGCCACTGTGACCTGCCAGGACACAGTGTGTCCATTTGGCTTCTCCTGGACAGTCTGCCTGGTTGTGACTTCCTGCTTCCTGCCAGGCTTTCCCACCGTGAAGCCACTGTCTGTCCCTCTGACACACATGCCTGTACAGAAGCTCCCAGATGCCTCCATGGGCTGCCTCCCATCTCATCCCTCACTCATCCTCTTAGCAATAGTTTCCTCTATATTTTTGCCTGCTACTATTTATGCATATGTAATTCCCTTTATGCTTATTAATCAGAATTCTTATGTAAGAAAGTGCTGTCTCTCACCTCCCACTAGTTATGTGTTCCTGAACCATCTGTTAGAGGAGCGACTCATAGTGGGCATTTTATTCTGGGTTACAATCTATGTACTGTTTATTTCATTTAGTCATATGTCCTGGATTTGGAAAGGCTGTAAACACAGAAGAGGCAGAGGCCCACTTCTGTGATTTAGTTGAAAAGGGAGAGGGGGGACAGAAAGGGAAGTGTCACACACCTTGCCCAAAGTCCTCTGCAGGGCAAGATAGTGGTCCACAGGCCATCTAACCCGGTTCATCCCATGAGATGGCAGGCCAGTGGCCAGAGCAGCAGCCAGTACCATCCACCCGCTCACTCTGTTCTCTCATCTCCCCTGAAGGACCTTCTGGTGCTGAGCACATGAATGACAGAGGTAGAGGACATGAGAGGCAGTCAGCCAGCTTCAGAGAGGATTTTCCTGGACAATGTCCTGGTCCCAAGTCTCTTCAGCCTTCACCACAGGTCCTCGCCCAACCCTCCCACCCTTTCCCCCTCCTGCCGTCAACCTGGGAAAGGATCCAGCCACGCTCCATTGGCCAACAATACCATGCTCAGGACAGCCTGGGGACTGAGATCTTGTGCTTTCAATAAAACATTTCACTTTCCCTGCATTTGGGGTGTCTCCATGAGGGACCCACCTGGGGCCTAGCATTTCCTTCACTCCTTGTCTGTGCCTTGGAAACGGGAAGTGGGAAGTGGGTGACACACTGAGGGCTTGCGGAGGAGGGAGTGGGGATGGGGTGGAGTGGGTTGGGGATGGTGACCTGGATTCAGCTTCAGTGCCTTCCTTCAGCCTTCACCTTGGTGCATTCCTCTTGCCTCAGTTTCCCCAGCACTTCTCAGTGCACAGAGGAGGCCTGGACTCAGGAGCAACAAATTCAAAACCATTGAACATCACATTAATAAAAGATTGTTGTTGCCTCCTGGTGCCGTTATGATCAGGGTCCCCTGACCCTTGTCGATTTTGTTTTTCCTCCACTCTTACTCTCCTACTGTTTTTCAGCTGTGACTTGCCCTGGTACAGACAGGCAGGCAGACGTATCCTAGGCCCCCTCACCTAATGCATGCACACACACACACACACACACACACACAGGAATTGACCTATGCTCTCTCACCTCACCTCTCCTGACTCATTCCCCAAGAGACCAAGTTTACAGAGCCAGTTCTGGGCTCTTAGGACTTTACAACATTTAACCTCATGGGAGCATCAGGGGGCAGTGACCTGAATGGTCCCCATTTCACAGATGGTGTAACAGAGGCACAGAGAAACTCAGGGACTTGACCAGTGTCACACAGCTCAGGGTTGGGCTCAATGGATTAGTTCTGGAACTATGTACACCCTAGCTGTTCACTGCATACAGTTGTAAGCTGCAAGGTTTCATGTGGCCTTCAAGTTTTATGATCCAGAGGAAGGGTGGAGTGTGGATAGTGCCATGCTGTCACAAGCCTGCTTCTTCTGGTCACAACCAATTTGCTTCTGTTTCACTAGAGACAGGGCCTGACCTGTCCAGACAGGGAAGCAAAATCGGACAAGCTGATGACCACATTTTTCTGTATTCTTCTCTCTAAGGGGAGACAGAGAAGCAGCTGCAAGGGATGGAGGACTGGCTTGTTCTGCCTCCTTACTCACCTTGTAAAAGTACCAGGCAGCTCATGTCTGCATCTAGGACAGAGAACAACCATTCTGAGAACAAGCACATTCTCAAAGCAGTCTCCAGGGACCTCTCTATGGCTTCTAAACACAAAGCTAATGACTGCACATTCAAAGGACTTTAGGCACTGACCACTGTATCACTCCCTCACAGTTGACACATCCCCAAACTTCTAGAAACACCAGAGTGTAATGACTATCTCTTCATAATTAAAAATAACCACACAGTATTCTATAGTGGCTTTCCTATGAACAGGCAGCCTTGTACACACTACATCAGGAGCTCATTGAGAGAGAGAAAATTTGGAGTTAGAAAAAGGAGAAGAAGGTCCAGTGACAGGTCCAAAGTGGGATCCAGCTCAAGGGGAGGTCCCAAGGCCTGACACTATTACTGAGCTATGGAGCACTCACAAAAAGGGACCTATCATGACTGACCTCCAAAAGACCCAGCAAGCAGCTGAAAAAGTCAGATGCAGATATTTGCATCTTCCCAATGGACAGAAGCTGCTGACCCTTGTGGTTGAATTAGGGAAGACTGAAAGAAGCTGAGGAGAAGAGTGAGCCTATAGGAGGACAAGCAATCTCAATTAATCTGGACCCCAAAGATCTCTCAAACACTGGACCACAAAACAGACAGCATACACCAGCTGATATGAAGCCCCCAATACAAATGCAGTAGAGGACTTATGGGTCTGTGTTTATTCAGAGATGATGCACTTAACCCTCAAGACACTGGAGGCCCCAGGGAGTTTAGAAGTCAGGTGGGGTGGGGGTGGGGTGGGGACATCCACATGGAGACAGGGAGGTGGG
>NW_022196897.1:139814332-139869630 GCF_008632895.1 Mastomys coucha
AGAGAGAGAGAGAGAGAGAGAGAGAGAGAGAGAGAGAGACCAAGGCAACTCTTCTAAAGGAGAACATTTAATTGGGGCTGGCTTACGGCTTCAGAGGTTCAGTTCAGTATCATCATAGCAGGAAGCATGGCAGCATCTAGGCAGGCATGGTGCTGGAGGAGCTGAGAGTTGTACAACTTGATCCAAAGGAGCTCAGGAGGCTGGACTGGAAGGGGAATTCCAAAGAGAAAGATGGAACTAGCCTCCACCCTACAAGTCCTTCAAAGACCATCCTGAAGGAGAGGAACGTCACCACACATGGGAATCTTCTACTCATCTCCCCACAGAACCCCAGAGACACGTCTTCACCTTTGGGAAAGGCAGAGTGCACTTTTGTGAGCCATACAGTCTGCTCTCTAGTGTCCTAGGCCTAATGCTGAGTACAGCTCTCTCGTCCTCCAAACCTCTGGCTTCATGTTGCTTCGGTGGAGGCTGTGGGTAGTGGCTCATCCAGGGATGGCAACAACTTTCCAAGCCATTCCAAGCTGTCATCTCAACACCTACATTTTGCATAACCTTGTGTAAGCAGTGTTTTTCCTCCCAACCCCAATTCTACAGTTGACTCTTAAATGCCTGCATTTCAGCTCGGCACCTCTCCAAAAGAAGAAAAAACCTCCAAGGAGCAATAGTGACTGTATTAATACAGTCAAAAATCACCCCCAGACATCCATGTTCACTAGGGGTATTGAATCAAGGCTGCCAATAATAATAATTTTATCAATGCAGAAAAAAAACAAAAAACAAAACAAAACAAAACAAAACAAAACCATCAAGCCAGAATCACAAAGTTTTGAAACCACCTTATTTTCAGGGCAGAGTAAGTATGGATCAATGTTATTTTACATACAAAAGTGACACAAGAAAACAATCATAGTAAACAAACATGCACTCTTGGATAAGCTATAATACACTTATAGTAGACTGTACAGTTGGTGGTCCCCCAAGGGGTTCCCAAGTAGTATAGACTTTATGTTTTTCATGGTTGCGCAAATTGCAACAGAAATCTCAAATCTCATTTCTCCACATTCCTTACATCCAATCATTCCCTGCTTTCCTATGGCACAGCAGATAGCCAACAGAACTCCAGATTTACTGACAAGGCCTGTCACCCAAGTGGCTGTCACTCAAATGGCTAAAAAAGAGCACAGGTAGCTCCGAAGAGCCCAGAAAAGCAAGGCTAGTCACACAGATGACTGTTGACACGAAAATGATGCTTGAAAAGGACACAAACAGGAGTCTCTTCAGTGAGAAAAAAAAGAAGGGGAAAACTGTACTAGTCATGGGGAACTTACGAAGGGTCAGGCTTCGGGGCCAGGAGAATCCAAACACTCATGTTTTCTGGTCTACTGAATAAGATAGAAGGTAGCCAATGGCAGCTGAAGCTGAAAGATAGGAAACGGTGCCGGGAATAAAGTGATTACAACAGCTTCATGGGCTGATTAACTTTTCCTCTGTATCTGGGGTTGACTTGCTGTAATAAGTCTCACACCTGAAAGGTGTCTTTCTTCTAGTTGGCATGTTGTCAATTGTTACCAGAGATGTTAGGGTCAGAGCCTGAAAAATGCAAGAATGAGGGAGTTATAGAGGTTCCAGAAAGCAATCGGGGCCAGGTAATGTTTGGCTAGATTGTATTCCCTACGTGTATGTGGGTGTCCCTGCAAAAGCTATGGCTGACAGAGAAACAATCTGCAAGAGACATGAGGGAGATCTGATTCAGCAAGACTTAGTGTTCTGGCCTGGTCCAAACATCTAAAGTCTGACACGAGGTGGTTTCTTTCAGCCATATTTAATCACTGAACAGTTTTGGATAAAAAGGTTCCTGATGATAATTAACTCTTGTGTATAACAAAGCATAAGAGATGTTTCCATTGAAACTCTTTATAAAGTACATATGCCTTCTTTGATAAAGATGGGTTCTGTTGACTCAATAATAATGCCCCAAATAAGGTTCTAGGTAGGGAGAATGACTGAGGTAAACTTAATACCCTATGGGGGTCAGGAATGTCTTCATGCTAAGATAGCATACAAGCTACTCAGAGTGTTGTAAAGTACAGGTGATCTCTCTTATAAGAATGGATTTTATGGGCTGAGAATCGATGCTCAAGATCTGGGGATGTGGGTGTGGGGAGTCTGGGATAAATAAGCACAGTAGTTTGCGGGGTATGGGTGAAACCTGGATCTATAGAGAGCAAAAGACCTTCGGGTCATACACTACATCTATTCCCAGCATCTTGGGTGTAAAAAAGAAAAGTTAATAACTCCTTTGTTTGAAGAGGTAAGCCTGCGCGTTTAACTTCTCTTGTTTCTCGAGTGTGCACAAGGACCTCTGCTACAGCTACTAGGAGAGGTCGTTTTGTGAGGCTGTGAAGGTGAAGTTTCAGTAGAGACTTTAAGACACTGGAGATATTGTTAATGCGGGATGCTCACTAAGTAAAGCTGCAGGCATGGAGCAGCACCAACCCAAGAGAGAAGCTGTGCATGCTGCAGTGGAAGAAGCGGATGGCGGGCCTTCTCCAGGCTGCTGAGCTCAGAGGATTCTATCGTGAGTCCTAAATGTAGGACATGTAGCTGCAGGATTTGATGTTTGGTCCTGCTGTGTTTTGGTCTCGCTTTGTCCATTCTTTACTCACTATCTTTCTGTTCCTCCCCTTTGGCTGGGAGAAGTCTATTCTATGCCATTGTATATTGAAAGTATGTAACTTGAAAAGAAAAGAAAAAGAAAAAGGAAATGAAGGCAGCCAGCTGCCAACTTTTCCCACCACAGCGAGACACTTTACTATCTTTCACATGATTCTGGAATGGAGTCTCAGTTTGTGGTCGCAAGTCGCAGCCCACCTGAAAAGTCTGTGACATAGAGTGAGGTGCCTGGTAGGAAACTTAAGACATGTGACACCCCCTCTGATTTTTAGTTCTAAATTTTATATTTAGACATGGGAGTGTGAGACTCCAGAGGCCAGGGGTGTGATCCAGGAGTTCCTTATTGGCTGTGAAAGCAGCAGATGGCAGAAGGCAGATTCTCAGGGATCTCTTTGATATCCCTGGCTCCAGGGTGGGGACTGGAAAGCTGACTTAATGAGTGTTCATGTTGTTTGGATGCAGAGGGACAGGGAAACACAAACATTGTCTTTCTCCACCGATTCCTAGGTGTAGTTGGAGAAATGGAGGCTTGGGGGTCAGTGAGGGCACACGTCAAAACAGGTGACAGAGATGGTTTAGAATCCAAATATTTGATGCCCAGCTGTGAGACCAGCTGGATGTGACTGGCTGGCTTATGAAGATGCTCCAAGAATCCTCCCTGCTTCAAACCAAATGAGTCTATTCCCTGCCCCCATGTATGGGCTGACTGTGACAACTCCCTGTCAGCCAGCAGCCTGGCAGTGCCCCCAGAGAGTGACAGGGATAGTTCTAAGGAGTCTTGCCCTAAGCTTTGAGCTGACACTTCTCCCCCTGTCCCATCCAAATCCTGTTGTCCCATGCTGCCTGCGGTTCATGCCAACACTGCCACCCTCCTGGTCCCCGGGAATTCCATTGTCCTTTGTCACTCATTCCTTCTGAGGGAACCACTCAACCCACTTTGTTGGTAGTATCCTGGTAGTATCTTTTTCATGGATTCTAGCCATGTGCCCGTGTTCCTGAATGATTCTCTCCCCTCCTGAGCCAAAGAATCAGTCCTGATTGAGTATTAATTCCCCAAGTTCATAAGAAGGAGTGATATAGGTTGTGTCTCTGCTTCTTGAGGGACACTCTTGGTCTGGAAAACCAGTACAAAGCATGATGTCATCTGACCACTCCCAGCGAGAGATGAGAACTCCCATGTCACAAAGAAGAAACTGAGCTATGAAAAAGCCATAACTTTTCATGGCTATATGGTGCTGGATGCCAGTCAAGCCTCCTGACCCCAGAGGCAGGCTTGATGTTCATCCCAGAGCAGCAGTGGGCATTTTACAGGGAAGAAATCATGGCTCAGAGAGGCAAGTTGTACCTCACCTCTCCCGCCCCAGCTCCTGAATACCAGGAACAAAGCTGAGACTGGAAACAATTGCCCTGACTTCCAAGTACCTTCCTTTACTTCTAGGCACAAGCACTAGGGAAGAAATGTAGATGTGTCAATCTGAACAGGGTCCCTAGGAGGTGGGTGACGCCAGAAACCAGCAGTTCTTGTCACATCAGTGGTCCCCAGAACAATCTTCCTTGGAGTGATGGAAAACCAGATGGCAATGGGGATGTTTGTACTGTGGTCTGGACACTCTTCCCTTGGAGGCCCTCTTGGTCCCTAATGCGTGAGGATGGGGATGATGCCTCCTCAGCAGAAGATGAGGTGTGTCAGGGTAGCAGCGAAGAGTCAAGACCTTAGTTCATTTCTTTTAGATAGGATCTCACTAAGTAGCCCAGGCTGACCTTGATCATCCTGCCTCAGTGTCCATGGTGTACTATCACTTAGAAGTATTCTTTATCCTTTCCATATGGGTGTGTGTGCACACTTGTGTTGCACGGATGTCTAAAGGCATATTTCCTTGCTTTTGTCTCCATTTTACAGATGAGGGACTGACGCTTAATCAAGTCAGTCAACACTGATAACAATAAGTAGGGGAATCAGTACCCATGGAAAATTAAATTTCTTCCACGTTATGCCATAGACCCCATAGGGGGTTGGAGTAGCATGATGGTTAGTTTTTAATGTCAGCCTGCCAGAACTTAGAATCTCCTGATAAGTGATTGCCTTGAGTAACTGCCTTTATCAGATTGCCCCATGGGCATGTCATTGGGGGATTGTCGTGGCGTTAGCTGGTGTAGGAAGACACAGCCCATGATGAGTGGCACTATTCCCTTCGCAGGCCTTCCCACCACCTCCTGCCCCGGGGAGAACTATGTAGGATGACACTAGCTAGCTCACAAACAAGTGGGCGACACGGGTGCATTATTTCGCTCTGCTCTTGACTGCAGTTGTAATGTGACTGACTGTTGAAAATTCTTCCCTTGGCTTCCCCTCAATGATGAACTGTAATCTCGAATTGTAAGCCAAATGAACCCTTTTCTTTGCTAGGATGCTTGAGGTTAGGATGATGTATCACCTAGGACAGAAGCGAAGTCAGGGCAAGCAGGGATGGATGCATGACACTCTTTGTAGGTTCCTCACAGAGAGAATTAAGGGAAACTATTTCCAGTGTCTGAATACTCCAGTGTTCCTTCCCAAGACCCCCACTTTCAAGTCTGGCTCCTCCATTCCTACCTTCCCTCCCACAAACATCCCTTCTCCTTCTTCATGGAAGGCAGATCTATCCTAGTCTCTTATCCATATGCAAGCACATGGCTGGGAACACTGGCCTTCAGACTCTGAACAAAGGATGGGGAGTGAGCCGCAGTAGCTAAGAAGGTCAGCCAAGTGCCTTCCAGTGTGCTTTCAAACAAAGAGGAGCATTGTGAGTATGGCTGCTGTTGATCTGTGTTTGAGAGACAGATTCCGATAACAGCTTATCATGTGCATCCCGGAACAGCCACAGTGTTGAGCAACTTTGCTCAGAGAAACACTTGTGGCTCTCACTTGGCAACATTCTGCATAGAAAGACATTTTTTTGGAAAACATTTATATCACTAACAATGACAGTGTTAGGCCTCTGATGGGCACTGAAGTCCCACTTTGTCTGCCAGACAAAAAGAAATGAATGGGGAGAGAGCTCTTTCCAATTCCTTTGTGATTAAGTACTATTAAAATTGTATTAATGAATTATATGTGCTTCTAATGATAATAATCTGAAAGATTGTGGTTTTTTTTACACTTTCAGATTTTATTTATTTTGTGTGTGGGGCGGGTATGTGTGTATAGAAGAAGCCCGTGTGCCACAGTACTCACGTTAGGTGTCAGAGAACACCATACAGAACTGGGTCTCTTCTTCTACTATGTGGGTTCTGGGGATTGAACTCACAGAGCAAGGCTTGGTGGCAAGAATCCTTACCCACTGAGCCCTCACACTGGCCCAAAGAATTTTTTAGATATTGAATATATTAAGGAAAAAGGAGATTAAGAAAAATTTAATCGAGATTTGTGATCCCTCCCTCAATTTCTTCCTTGCCCCCTCCTTCTTTGATTCTTTCCTTCCTAGGGTCTTCCTTTGTAACTCAAGATGGCTTCAGATTCCCAGTTCTCCTGTTGCCTCCAGGGTGGTAGGTTTCAGGAGTGTCCTCATGCTTGGCTCAAGAGGCATTTATATAATACATAATACATACATACATACATACAAACATATATGCATTCATTCATACAAACATACATGTGTCATGTGTATTTGTGTGTACTTTTATATGTATATGCATGTGTATGTATACCTGTAATTTCTCTCTCTCCCAGATCTCTACCTGATAAGACATGTATTTTTGGTACAGGAAAGTCCTTGCTTGTCTGACCTCTTCCTCCTCATTGTTCATCCTCTAACACAGAAGGGGCATTTCCCACCCCAGGACCTTTGCACATGCCTGGATTACTTATCCTTCCTCCACATAGACTTATGTTACTCTTTTGTTGTTACTTTCTAAGTGATGGCTTCTTTGACTTCTGTAAACTCAAATATCTCTCCCTCCCCCCAACTCTTTCAAGCCTCTGTATTATCTTCTCTCCACTTAGCACCAGACTCATGTGGCATATATTTATTTTGTTTATAATTAAGTCAGAATGCCAGCTTTATGGAAATAGGAGTTTTTAAGTCAGTTTAGTTCACCAGTGTCTCCTGCACCATGCCTGTATCACTCATCAAACTGTGATGAAATGAACTGAAAAGTGAATAAAAGAGGAACAAGGAGTGAGCTTGCCCAGCAACAAGCCTTTGTGGATGAATGGACATTACTAGGACTGGAAATCCGTAGGGAGCAAAGCAGTTTCAGGGAGACAGGAGAGCCGCCATCTTTCTGACTTCAAAGGATGCGCCCACCTGTTTTCAATTGGATGTTGGTGATGATGGAGCTATTAGAGTGTCCAGGCTCCATTGGACACATTTGTAAATGTAAGCCAACCTGGAAGTTGTGGTCCTGTGATGCCTTTGTCTACAGTCCTCCGAAACGATTAAAGTTCACTACATTTGAGATAATAGTGTAAACAGGTAAGCATCAGGCCCTACAAATAAGAACTGCTCAGGGCTGGCCACCAAAACTTTAGTATAAGATGGCATACCTTTGGAAAACTGCAGATTCTACTAAATTGGTTACTCACAACTCATGAGCCAAGTGCACTGTGCACACATGGGACCAATGGGAAGTACTGGGTGCATCCATAGCAGACTTGATAACTACAATGGAATATTATATGACAAGGAAAATGAAGAAACCATGGCTGTATAATACACAATATGGATGAATCTTACAAAAACAAAGTGGAATGAAAGAAACTACACCAAAGGGCACATGCTGTACCCTTTCACCCAGGGAACACAACAGAGCAAGAGAAATGGACCTATGGTATGAGATGTCTGAGCAGCAGTTATCCTTAGGGATGGTGATAGGCTGGGAGGGGCTTAAGTGAGAATTATTCAAGGCTCGGGATAGGGAAGATTGATAATGTTCTGGTCCTTGTTTGGATTTTGGTTCCAAGAGGAGTTGGTCTGCCAGGGTTGTCAGAAGCAAGAGTCATGGTCTGGTGGCATTTTCCTCTTCTTCTGGAAGCAGAAGTCGGCGCTCAAGACTTGGGTTGACTCACTTCAAGCCCACTCTCCTTGGATTGCTAATAGTCATCTTTCCCCTGAGTTGTCTCTCTATGTATATCCTAATACTACCCACCATGTGTGTGTGTGCATGTGTGTGTCTTCTGCTTGACAAAGGTGTGATGAAAATTCAGGTAGAGACTGCCATAGCCACAAAGCTCAGGCAGTGCTCCAGTGTGTGCCTCTCAGGAGGCCTCATGCAGCAGGGCCTGCCTCCTCAGCTCTGACCATTTTCAGCCTCAACTAAGCAAGACTCGTGATGTCCAGGACCTGAGGCCTGGTGCCACCCTCTCTGGTGGAGATGTTTTTCTTCCTCTTGCACAATAAGTGGTGAGATAGGCCCATGGACACACAGAAGTCTGCCAGCCTCGTCTAGCCAGCTATGCCTGGTCATACACCCCGTGGAATACCTTGTGACTGGTTCCACCCATCCTAGGACTGTCACAGGGCTCAGACCTTAGTAGGCCCTGAGGCCTCAGCACAACTGAAGGATGTTATTCCTTCCATGATGGAAGAGGCATTCAGCCTGTAACTCTCCGCATATAGACAACACCATCCGCCGTAACTAAAACAAAGAGCGAATCCGTCAAAGTCCACAGTTCTGGCAAAGTCTCTAAATGGACTAACCTTGCTTTTTGGCTTCTGTAGTTCTGCTTCTGGCTAACTGTTCTTGTTAACTGAAGTATCCCAACTCAGAACATTGGTTTGGTGCCTAAAAGTTCACCCTGGGAAAGACTTAGGCTACTCTGGGATCCCCAGCACCCGGTGTAGTCACTGGCCCGCTAACATAGACTTTCTATTGGCTTAATCCCACATCCAAGCAGTCTCCTCTGGTGAATACCCCACAATGGGAACATTCTTAGGTCCCTGGAGTCCTCACAAGACTAGAAGGAGCTGTCATAGCCTCTCGCTTTCTCACAGAAGCAACGGCATGTCCCTCTGACATCCAGGTCTGTCCCCAGCACACCCAAAAGAGAAAGAAAGACATAACAGCGCAGGCTGTTTGAGAGTTCATGCATCCTCTCAGGGTTGTGTGAGCAGAATTCTGAGGCAATCTCAGGATCTCTCTCAGGAATAGCTAGATCTTTACAGGAGGGGACAGTTTTCTCCATTGCCAGAAACTCTCTCCCAGCATAGGGACTCCCGAGAGCTTATGTGGTACCTGGAACAGATTGCGATGGATGGTTAGGGTACTCCGGGGAGTCTGGCCAACCTAACACTCTTCTTGATGCTTTGCAGACATTCAAACAGAGCAGAGACACAGCCACTCTCACCCCCAATCACACACACAGACACACAGGAATTGACCCCCCTATGGACACACAGATGCATTTAAGCCAGCCTGGATATTTTCAATTTCAGGAAGTCACATTCCTGCCCAAGTCACTGATATGCATGATCTCATTTTCCTCAAGTCCCCAGGGCACAGCCCTGCCCGCCTCACCTCTGTTCTGTATTAGCGGAAGTGGCCCATCTTCCAACAGCCTGCTCAGGTCTCTAGTACATTGGCCCAGCCCCCTGTTCCTGACCAGTCCTATGGACTGGGCTACCTACTATTTAAGTGTTCTTCTCTCTGCCTTCACTTTGGAGGCAGGTGCAAGAGACCCATATGTCCTAAGTGGCTAGAGCTGTAACCCAGGTAAGGTCCCTGTATCCCCACTCCCAAAGCAAGGAAAGTGTCTAGGTGAGGAGGGACTTGTGTTCTGGGGTCCATCCTGCCTCGTCACTGACCCTTCAGGTCACCTCACTTTTGAATATCATGCCTGTCAAAACAGCAGACACCAATATTTGAGGGAGATAAAACCAGATGAGCTCAGGACTCTTGTGCCATCTAGCTCATCTCTATGCAGACGTTTCCAGGACACATATATGTATGTTGCCCTGAAATTGTTGCCCCCTAATATTGTTGGGATCAGGTTTCTTTCTCTGACAGTCAAAAGTAATGATTCTGTAACTGTAAAAATGCCAGACTAGCATTGTTGAACTGAAGACAGTGTACTCCTGGAAAGGAGGGGACAAAACCTGATGTGAGCCAGGAGCCAGCTCAGGGACTGGCACTTAAATAGCATCCTCCTCACTGTCATCGTTCAGTGGGGCTGGTGGGAACAGGAATGCTTCTTGCTACTTCAACACAAGTACCAGATGCGCAAAGTCATTTGCAGAACTGAGCTCAGGCTTCAGCAGTGGATGGAGACAGCTGAGTTCATGAGCCAAGAGCTGTTGATAGGGAAATTACTAAGTTGGGTCTTTAACAACAATAGCTGGATTAACTCCATTTATCTGTCCAATTTTTAAGAGTGATTCTTTCCAACTACTTCATCTTCAGGATCCTTCAGAGGGGACTGAAATGTCATCAATTGCATAACAGCCATCCTCCTATCTATGCATCCATTTGTGAATTACAATCCTACTTTAGAGTAAAATAAGGGGAAAAAAAAAGCATATGGCTTTGAGCTAATGAGATGTGGTACTGAAAATCATGATGGCGTGGTACAACTGGCCAAGGAACCATGAGTGACTGTCTCCTTTCTCCCTCTTTCTACTCCTTCCTTCCTTCTTCCATCCTTCTTTCCATCCTTTCTTCTTCCTTCCTTCTTCCCTCCCTCCTTCTTTTCTTCCTTCCTTTCTTCCTTTCTTCCATCCTTCTCTCCTTCCTTCCTTCCTTTCTTCCTTCCTTTAGCAATGTATGCATATGCTACTGGCTATATTAAAAATTTCTGAGTAATTGCTTATAAGGTGGATGTTAACATAATGAATATGAATAATATGAAATATTAACATAAACAGACTCTTAAGTGACCCTTGGCTCTGCTAAGTCTTGATTTCCTGAGTAGTTTCAAAATTGAAAAGGTCAGAAAAACTACAATCATTTTGATAAGGCATAAACCTTTGTCCTTCAAGTCAATTGTTTTCAAATGTCACTAAGAGCAAAATAATACTCTTGAGAATGCCTTGTAACTTTAGACACAGATAATTCAGCTCCATTCAATTTTCACCAGTGCATTGAATCTTGACCTTAGAAAACTTAAATTTATTTTGAAATACTTTCTATAGCTATTGAATTCAGAAAAAATGTTTATTACATATTTTATTTTTCTCACTAGTGTACACCTTAATTCTTCATAGTTTCTGAATATGTTAGATTTAAAAATTTTTATTTTATGTGTATGGGTGTTTGACTCTGTGTGTTTATATGCACCACATATGTACAGTGCCCACAGAGGCCAGCTAGAGGCCTTAGATCCCCTGGAACTGGAGCTATAGATGGTTGGAAGCCACCACATTGGTGCTGGGAACTGAACCATGGCCCTCAGTGCTTTTACCACTGAACCTCTCTTCATTCCTGCTAACTAGTATTTACCTCAATGGTCTTAGTCTTAGGGAAGACCTAGAGAAAAGCAATCTTAGAAACCATTTCTCTACACATGGGTACTTTATGAAAGCACAGTTGTTACCAGCCTCAAGTATATTACAAAGTTGAGATGAATCCAGATGGTATTTATGAAGGAATGGGACACAGTAAGGCCACCTGTCTGCACAGGCCCCTTTGTAAGCCCCTTAGCAGCCAACGAAAACTTGGCTTTAAAATAACTAGTTTTATTCTTTATTCTTTAGCCCCAAGCTAATAGAGAAATTCTTGAAAGGCAGTGAGGCCCTGGTTAAAATAAAGAAGGACCTTGAGCAATAGGCAGAATCAGCACAGAAGATAGAAATGAACAGAAATGATGCAGAGGCAACAGCCCCTGTATATTAACCTGTTGAGGAAGACCTAAAACCATTCCCCAAATATTTATTACTTCATACATACATGTTTTAATCAGGCATGACAAGAATAGCAATTTTATTATACGATATGTTGAAAGTGTGCAAAAATCAAGCAGCCATATGTTTTCTACTTAGTTATTAGTTACTTAGTTAAAGAATTCTAGAAGGAGGTAAAGTTTTCCATCATGTTCTTCTGGGTTAGATGCTCATCTTGGTGGCTTACCAAGAATGGATACTGGGGGAATGTTTGGGATCACTGCTGCATAATGGAAAGTCCTTCCCAGAGTGTCACAAAAGGATCAGCTAGCTCCTCTTACATGGCTCAGGAAACTCCAATTATGTGGAGCATGGGTGACCAACCCTTATGTGCACACCTGCTGAACTGCTGGACTTCCTGCGTGTAATTTTAAAAACATGCTACTGTATTTTCCTGGGAGCTGCAATTACACTCCCAGTCCCTCCTGGCTTAGCTCCAGATGGGCTGCCACCTTGGCTCTGGGATTGGTGACTACGCTCTGCCCCCCCGCCCCCCAGTTCCCTCGGCTCCATCAGGCTTAGCCCAGGATCAATGTCAATAATCTCCCAGCCTGGCTTCTTCTCTCTTCTACCCATGTTTGTTTCCCGGATAAAGAGACTCAGGAAGCTTTATTACTTTAGAATTTGCCTACTAGCACAATTGCTGGGCACAGAATCTCCTGCCCTAAACTTATCAGCTAGCCTGTGTCAGCTAGCTCCTGCCAGCCTCCTTCATCCAGGCCCAAGGTGGAGGCTGCAGGCCCTAGCTGCCCTGAGGGTTTACACGACTGCTGCTTTCTTCTCATTCCAATGCATGGCAGCAAAAGCCCCTTCTCTTTCCCTACATCTCTTCCCCCCCTGGTACCTAGAAGTCCCACCTGTCTCTGGCTCCCAGCCTCCCTCATTGACCAAATCAAGAACCAATTAGGGAGCCAGACCTTACTTTGAGCACTTCCCCCTACAGCAATGGGATAGGTTCTCCCGAGGTGATTTTTATGAGATACGAGGCATGTCCTGGACCTCTACACCACTGATACCCCCTAAGACCCTAATCACCTACTCTGATGTTTGCTTTCAATGTCAGCTTGCCACATCCTAGAATCACCTGAGAGTGATGTCTGTTGAGGAAATATCTAGATCACGTGGGCCTATGGGCAGGTCTACAGGGACTGTAAATTGCAGTGAGAACACCCATTCTGAATGTAGGTGCCACCATTCCGTGGGCTTGGCCCTAAACTACATAAGAGGAGAGAAAACAAGCTGAGTGCTAAACAGGCTGCACGTACCAGCCCACTCGTTTACTCTCTATTCTCTTGGCTACAGAAGTGGTACCTCAAGTTTCTATGGTGGCTCCCATATAGTAATGGACTCTGGATGGAGCAGTCAGACAAACAAATCCTTCCACCCTTATGCTGTTTACAGCAGTATAAATTAACCCAGAACACCTATCATCGCCAGAGTGGGCTGGAAGAAGCACTGGTCCCTTCAGGGATTATTGCTGCAGCCATCAGATTATTTTCAGCCTCTGCCAATCCAATTATCAGTGGCACAGCTATTAGATTAGTACACAGGATGGCACACAAGCATTGTATCAAGTTATCATGTAGCCTTAGATAAATCTGCATAGACTCATAAAGATTAGTCAGCTAGAACTCTCACTGGGGCCAGTAAGATGGTACAGACTTAGAATTGTCTGAGGTTATGCTAACAGTCTCGGGCTCACAACTTGTGTCCCAAAGCCCCTGTTCTTTTTTTTTTTTTTTTTTTTGGTTTTTTTCGAGACAGGGTTTCTCTGTATAGCCCTGGCTGTCCTGGAACTCACTCTGTAGACCAGGCTGGCCTTGAACTCAGAAATCCGCCTGCCTCAGCCTCCCAAGTGCTGGGATTAAAGGCGTGCGCCACCAACGCCCGGCTCCGGCCCCCTGTTCTTAATAGAACAGTTAAGAGAGTTAAATTAACATTGGAAAGCAGGAAAAGGAGATTATTTAATGAAACCACACTTGGAAGAGGAACAAAGGGATCCAGGGATCATCCACACCTCTAGTCCATGTTTGGGGTCTAAAGTGAGATAGAAATTTGCATAGGGGTCAAAGATATGTCCATCCAAGCAGTCCTGGTCAAGGCGTGGTCCTGTCGACCCATCACTGTCTGGCTTCAGTCTCGTCTTGAAGGTGAGTTGTTAGGACTGTGTGGAATCTCTTTTATAAGAGACAAGTTTCTTCTCTGGTGGCACTTTTTTTTCTCTCCAGGTATGTCTTTTTTTTGGTGGGGGGGATTCCCAATTCATTGGAGTTCATAGTTTCAATACTCTGCTAGTCAGATTTTTGAGACAGGAGTGTCTCTCCAGAATGTCTTCGCCTGGATGGTTACAGTCACTCAAACCACAATAGAGATCTACCAAATACCCTTGTTTTTCTATGTACTTAACCCCCCTTCCCTGCCAGCTCCATCACAAGTTACAGAATTCAGGCTTTCCTTACATACCAGGAGGTACCCAAATAGTTCAAAAGAATACTAATGGTTCAGAAGAGCCCCCACCCCCAACAAAGAAACCATCTTCTTATCAGACAAATGAAAGAATTCAAGTTCATTCATAAAAATGCTGAAGCCTCAAAAACAATAAGGATTTTATTTTTATTTTCAATTGTATGTATGGGTGTATCTCACTGTGTGTATTTGTGCATGCGATGTCCTCAGAAACTAGGAAAGGAAAGGATGTTACATACCCCGAAGCTGGAGCTACAGGCAGTTAGTTGTGAGTGGCCTGATGTGGACACTGGGACCTGAACCTAGATTTTCAAGAGAAGGATGTGCTCTTAACCTAAGAGTCATTTCTCCAGACTTTCAAAAATGACAAGGGGAAGGGGAAGCAAGAGCTGAGGTACACAGAGCCAGAAGAATTTACCCAGGGTCTGGCTCCAAGACTGTTAGAGTCTGAGCACTTGTTTCTCTGACCCACTGGACAATGGTAGAAAGCAGCAACAGAAGTGAAAAGATAAAACTCCCCCACAAAAAACTGACTCCAGAAACTCCATGGGACAATCTGGGTTTGGGGTCCTGAAGTGAGACTGCAGTTTAAACAGAGGAATGAGGATATGAACGTCTAAAGAGTCTTCCCACTGGGGGTTCACTTGGGGCTGGTGGAAATCCCAAAGATGTCCTTTCTCCTGATTTGGCTCACCAAAGTTTGTAACCACAGTTATGAGACAAAATCTTGGGATACAGAAGCCACAGGAGCTAGGCTTGGTCATGTGCACACCAAGTAAAGACATAAGGACTGGTGGAAAGTAGGAGAGATGTAGTCATTGCATGCTTACTGGGAAGAACAGATGAAGGGGAGCAGTGACTTCCAAGGCATCTTTGGTGGGATGCCATCAGCTTTAGGTTTAAGTAGAAGAAGAACTGAGGTGATCTAGTTTCAATTTTTTTTTTCTGTGCTAAAAATACTGATCAAAAGAACCTTAAGCGGATTGATTTGGCTTACACCAACAGCTCACAATACATCATTGATAGACGTCCAGGCAGGAACTTAAGCAGGAACTCAAAGCAGAACCCATGGAGACACATTGCTTGCTGTCACAATCATTAACCTCTGTATAGCCTAGGACCATATGACTAGGAATGGTGCCACCCAGAGTGGGCCAGGCCTCCGGCATCAGTTGATAATCAAGAGGACTTGTTTTGATAGACGTGTCCACAGGCTAACCTGATAAAGACAATTACTCAGTTGAGAATTTTCCCCCAGATGATTTTAGATTGAGTCAAGTTAACAATTAAAGCTAACTAGGACATGGGGGATGAGGCAAAAGGTATGAGCAATTGAGAAGTCCTGCTCAAGATGTGGTCTAGCTGATCATTGTCTCAGCTTACAGGTTCTTACAGGTGACTTGGTCAAAGAAGTCTTTAATCTTGCCAACACTTGAAGTAATCTCGCTGGCTCTCATAAGATAAATTTTGCTCCAGGGTATAACCATATTATTATGGACAATTGCTCTTAGTTGGCAGGTAGACAATTCCCTGAGCCTTTCCTCTTAAATCCAAAGTAAGTCAAGGGCCCAAGTGAGTGATGAAGGCTTTTTAGCCATAGTTGTTTCTAAGCGCCTGCTGCAGGGGACATCAGAACACCAAATATGTCCTCCTTGCTGTGGTCTTGCTCTGATGTACCTCCTTGCCCAGTCTGTGAGAAAGGGTAATGGCTGTTTGTGATGTCCTCAAACATCAGCCTTCTTGGCATTTCGGGCCCTAGGAGCTCCACAGCCCAACTTCTCCCATTTGCCATCATCCTGACCAAGGCCACAGGTTTAGGACTTTCAGGCTAGTATCAGATGCACGCCTAACCCCATTGTTCCATGCCCATCCTTCTCCTCCTGCCCTCTTTCTTTTCACAACCTTCAGGTGCACAGAGGCTGCCTTCTCCTCCATCTGGCTCAGTCCCTCACAACCTAGGCTTAATTGTCAAGCCGGCAATCCCAGGACAGATGCATGTAAGACACATGTCATTATAAAGTATATTTAAGTGATTTTAAACTTTTTGAACAAGTTGCCAGCATATTAAATCCAAGAGTCTCAGTCCCTGCTCTTGTTCTCAGTGCTGTAAGCTAGACCTTACTTCAGAGGCTTCAGACACAAGAGTGGTCAAACCAACCTTGTCAAAAGGACATGACCCTTTGACAGGCAACTCCATTTTGCAATAGCACGGAATCTTCTCCTGGTCTTCTGAAAGGGCAGCTGAAGAGTAACATGGCTCCATTCCCCATCCAGCAACAGAAGGGTGATACCTTTGAACTATTGCATTAAGCCATGTCCTAATGCTCTCCTCTTTCATGAGGGTGGCTTGACATCTCTTAAGTACACGAACACTTAATTCCATCATGGCCTACACTTCCTCACTATGAGGAGTATGAAAGGCAAGCAGGGAGGGAGAGGGAAAAGAAAAAGTAGAAGAGAAGCCACATCCTTTTGACAGCAGAGACTCTAGGTCACAAAGTCACTTATGTGTGTTCTATTTTTTGGGGCGATCACCAACCCTCACCCATATAGATTTAGGGGTAGGAAACATAGCCCCTACCTCTTGGTGGGAGGAGCAGCAGAGATGCTGTAAGCACACACATGAGAAGAAGACTACCATGTGACCATCTCTGAAAAGCTCTGAAAACCTACTCCACCACCCCTCAACCTCTGGCCCAAATAGCTAAGAGTGAATTCACACAATAACATCTCTGTGTTCTAGCTCTACTGTTAGCCACCGAGGACCCTTGCAATAACATTTTGTTTCCATTTCATCTTAGGGTTGTTAGAAGGATTTAATTCTGCTAAGTAGTGAATAAAAGGCACTTAGCACATAAACTAGGTCCTCAGTATAGGGTAGCTTTGGTGACCAATCACTTCTGCCAGCTCCCCTGTTATAACATAGTTAGGGTCTGGGCTCAGCTTGCCTGGCTTTGGATTTTTCTCTGTCGCCAGCAGTGTGGTCTTAGGCAAATCATTTTACATCCCCATACTTTATTTCTTCCCTGAATTCTGTTTTAAAAAAGAACTTACCATTTTAACTGTCAAACGACAAACTTGATGAAAAAAAAAAAAACCCACAACATTCCAGCTTTAACGACGTAAGCAAAGGAACTCACTGCCTCGAGGGCTCTCCCCACCACATCCAATGTCAGGATCTTTCATATAAAGAAAGTAAGAAGCATCTGCTTTTACAGGTGGGGAAACTGAGGCTTGGCTAAACCACATAGAGAATGACTGTGAGTTTTGCATAAGACCCCAGGACTCGGGGTTCACAGGTTACTGTTACTCCACCCACCAGCCGTTGTCTCCACAGGTGCTGGCAGTGAACATGAGACTCTTGTGGTTATTCCTCTTCCTTGGCTGTCTGCTTAGCAGAAGTGGAGCTCTATTGGAAGATTCCATTCATGAATCAGGTGAGCTATTCCGTCTTTCTTGGGAGTTCTATCCAAGGAAACTCCAAAAGAGACAAACTGACACCTCTTAGTGTATCTGGCTCACCAGAATAATGCAGATAATTTGCCAGTATCTCTGGGTGCCTTTGGAGGCACTGTGCCCTCCCCCAGAGACACCTTGTTCCTTCTGGGGCACATCTAGGCATCTAGATTTAGTAAACTACCTTCTTTCCATTATTGATCATCTCAACAAAAACTTCCATTTTTAGAACCAATTCCCAGGTAGATCCTTCTAGCCTTCAATTCTAAGGGTCTCAGTCTCATGAACGTTTGCCCTAAAGAGCAAAAACTTAAGCTCTGGCAGCCCCAGTATTGCAGGCTCAGGCACCTGCCACAATGTGCCCATTAAAGTAGAGAACAATGGTGAGCAAAGCAGAGAAAGGAACTTTAACTGAACCTGGAGCCCCCAAGCCCATCTTTAGGACTCTGGAATTATCAGTTCAATCCAGCAAGACCTGGGATGAGGAGCAAGACCTGCTTGATGAGGACTCAGAGTCAAGGTGTGGTATACTTGGTTCTCCACCTTGGTTCCGAAGGATGTTCTGAAGTTGTTATTGGTGTCATCATTTGAGGAGATTCGTCTGGTTCTCTCACAAGGCATCACTTCTGCTATGCGGTGTGCCCCTACTCATAGACAGCTGTCCTCATCTGCAAGGGTCTGTCTTCTAAGGCTTGCTCTTCCTGGAATCCAAGATGTCTGCAGGTTTAGAGCAGTGGCCTACCCTTGAGCTTTCAGCCTTGCAGGGGAAAGAGCTAAGTTAGGTGGATGGATGATTGACATGTCCAGGAGGCAGCAAACAGGAGTCTGAAGTCAAAGCCCCAAGGCCAGGTTTCTATCCTGTGGGCTAAGTGAAGAATTTGTGCTTTTTTTTTTTTTTTTTTTTTTTTTTTTTTTTTTTTTTAGCAAAAGCAGTCCCAAAGTGCCTAAGAACCCAGGTAAGAGCTTAAGCATCTGCTTGGGGAGTGTCCAGCTTCTGGTGCGATGACCAACCCTTTGTAGATAACTCCTACCCTCCTAGTCTACAGCCTGGCCCACATTTATCTCTGAAGAGTCTTCATTTGAAATAACATTCCTGGAAAGTGCCTTAGGTGTAATTCTGATATCGGGAACAGGTACTTCATCTGTCAAAAGGAAAATATTGATAAAGGGGAAGAAGAGCTATCCTACATGTCTCAAAGTTCAGAAGTCCCCTTTTGGGTGTGAAATCCAAGGTCTAGAGGTAGAAGGGGATGTAGCTCCGTACTAGAAAAGCGTAGTTGCCTAGCTTTTACAAAGCCTTGGGCTTTATCACCAGCACTGAAGTAAAAGAATAAATAGTGTGTGTGTGTGTGTGTGTGTGTGTGTGTGTGTGTGCGCGAGCGTGTAAGTAAACTAAGATCTGGGAAGCTGTGAACAACCAAAGCGGCTGCTCCCTCTTTGAGGCTTTATTCTGTTTGTCAGAGTACCACTGC
Organism: Mastomys coucha; assembly: GCF_008632895.1. NCBI lineage: Eukaryota > Metazoa > Chordata > Mammalia > Rodentia > Muridae > Mastomys > Mastomys coucha. The sequence goes on from NW_022196897.1 coordinate 139,833,255, forward strand.
TCATTTGTCTTCTCTTTATACACCTCTGTTCCGTCATAGCTGACCCAGTGTGTTTTGCACATATCTGCCCTTTCACTGCCTCCTAGGCTCATGTGCAAGCCTGAACCTTGGTTTTTCTTTTGCAAGGAACCTGGCTCCAGGGTTTGGCCACTGCTAGCCCTGCATGGAACACCTATTTTTCTGTCCCTGATGGGAGCTTGTGCCCCAGGCCTCAGCCATACGTCTTTGTCTCAGCAGGCCTCAAAAGTGGAAGTGGTGATACAGGATTGGATACAGGATTGCTGAATGATAATGGAGGTGAATACATTAATCTGGGAGATGCCAGTGGAAATATCCCAGTTTCTAAGACCATGTCTTCACCTGTAAAGATACCTGAGATCAATCCAGACATTGTGGGTGAGCTTGATCAACCTGAGATGAAGATCCCAGGAGACTTGGACACAAGTGGCATTATCAGCCAAGTATCCTTCGGGCAGCTGGGTCAAAAGAGTATAAACAGCCTGGCCACTATGACCACGGGTGCTCAAGGCAGTCTAGCCCCTTTGCTGGTGGGTGTCATGAGCTTTACATTTAGGACGTGCTTCCGGGTCTGAAGTGGTGCTTCTGGTCAGTATGGGGCTGTGTCACCTGGTGGCCCAGGTCGATCTGAAGCAAGGTCAACAAATAGTCAGCCTTGGACTGGGTCATCTGGTGATGTGGATCAATATGAACAGTTTTAACAAATGATTGGACTGATAACAGGTCATTCTGGTTGCTGTGGTCAAGATGGCGCTGGGTCAATCTTCTGGAAGATTTGATCAGGATCAGTAAATGTCCACTGTGGCTTTAGGTCATATAAAAGTTTTGAAGGAAAGTCAATGGATGGTCAGTTTGAGGCTGGGTTATCTGGGGGCTTAGTCAGTCTGGAACAGGAACCCGGATTTAGTTTAGCCAATGGCCATGACCGATTTAGACTAATGACCACTCTACACAGTCATGATTAGTTTAGGCTTAGAGTATCTTTTGTCTCTGATTCCTCTGAATGTCAGTTACATAATGGTTATGTCAAGTGCGAGGCAAGGTCATCCTTATGTTAGAAATTAAAACAGGCTCATTAAAAGATGCTGCCAGGAATCTACCTTTGGATGAGTTTTATAAGGAGAGTTACAGGCTCATCGCCATAGGCAGCCATGAAAAGGCCCTGATGTGGGAGAACATGTTGGAAAGAGTTAATAATTTTGGCCAATAAGCAGCCATAATGGAGCCTTGAAGGGAGAGAGGGCATTTCCTTCACACCTATCAGACAAAGGTATTTTCTGCCTTACAGATTTTCAGGGGTGGATTTGGTAGGCTCCATGTCACATGACCTAGCCTTGCTTGTCTAGGTGCCAGTGTCTGGAAAACATTGATAAAAATGAAGTTATAATTCTTATGATTGTCCTTGGTCTAGATATCAGGGCATGTGGAAGGCTCCCACCTGAGGGAGGAGGAGACTGAATGTGTAAGTGTTGTGAGGTCCAGTGTGCACTCTTATGAGCTCTGTCTAGAGACAGCTGTAACCTAACATCTTGGATCAAGGCTTGGTGTTTCTCTGACCACCCTGGTCTCACTGAGAAAGTACTATCTGAATGTACTGTCCGCACGGGAACTCCAGTGGATGATGGGGCTGCTTCTATTAGTTCATCACAGTCCATATGAAGGCACTCTAAAGAGAACTAAGCAACCTCCTTAACCAATAGTTGCCAACACCTGTCCTCAACCAAGACATGCTGGCCCAGGAAGGGCTGTTGGGTACTGTTATTCTCAACAACCCAAATCTAGTCACAGAAAGGGAAAAGCTACAAATGCTACTCCTGGGTGGCAGAGTATCATTTAGTATCAAAAATGATTTCCTGGAGGCAGCAGGGACCAATGCTGTGGAAGGCCTGGTCTGCAAAGGGTCCCTGGGTGGCCTTTGTGGCCATGGGAGTCTCTCTGGCATGAATGATGTTCTGAAGACCATGAATTCTGGGAAACTCGACAGCCGGTGAGTTTGACTTTTTTAGCATTAAGACAACTCCTTAAAACATTCATCAGAGAAGGTTCCAGGTACCTGAAAGACATTAGTCTGACTTGTTCTTTAGAAAGTTTAGAATGAGGTCACCACCTCCTCTTCCAAAGTCAGTCACTGCCTAGTGTTGTTTCTCTAACACAGTCTATCCTTTGGGTTTATGAAGGTTTGTCTGAGCCCAGCTATATGGTAAGTCATACCAGGAAAGCATATCACAGATGCCCTGACCACTTATCCCTTAGTTATTGTCTGTCCCCCAGTGAGTCAAAGAACCCCTTTGTTCCAAGCTAATCCCACAGTTGTCAGCTGAGGTTTTCAATATGGCATCTGTGTTTTCTCTTACCATTGTAATCAAATACAAACATCAGTTACCGGCTGATGCTTTCCCGATCTGGGATTTACAGAAATGGGTCTCAGAATAAACAACAAGGATAGAAGGAACAGGGATGAGATGGAGGGAGGGAAGGAAAGCCACTGCAGCCTGAGTAGGGGGCTAAGGAGACCTGGAAATTGGCTTTTCTACTTCACCTCACTTTTCTTGTGCAGGCTCAACGTCTCACGTTTCGACATTGTGCAGCTGTCATGGAAGGTCTTAGCCTCATCCGATCTTGAAATTAAGTTTCAGACCAAGTTGGCTATCAACTTCACAGGGTGAGCAAAATGGGGAATGTTATGGTTTGCATCTGGACTGTCCTCTGTAGGCTCATGCATTTAACTCTGCCATTATTTTGGGTGGAGCCTCTGGGTGGTAGAGCCTGCCTGGCTGACATATGTCACTAGAAGCAGCCTTAGAAGGTCCTTGAGCTCCAGGTGCCTCAGTTTCTTGCTCTGCCATGACAAGAGCAGATGCATCCCACCATGGGATCCCATTGGTCTGCCTTCCCCAGCAGATGAACTGTGGTATCTCTGAAACACTGAGACCAAAACACCCACTTTCTGCCTTAAGCTGTTTCTGTTGGACATTTGGCCACAGTGATGCAAAGTAGCTAACTGCAGTGGGAGAAGGGAACGGAGGGAATGCCTCGGGAGAGCAAGTGGTTTTATTGGTAGTGGGTGGTGTTCTTTCTTTCAACAGACATCTTAGCATCTTCCCAAGATCTTGATACAGTTTCTTAGAATAGCAGCAATGGAGGGACAGGAATAGAAGTCAGCCTTTTTGCTTTTCTGCCATAGTCTGAAGCTGTGTTGAAACAAATGTGGGGAGGAAATTAAAACACAAAAGAAAACCTCCTGAGCGACATTGGCCTTTAAGCTCTCAGTTGACTTCTTTGGAGATCTTTTCCCACAACCATTCTGTAAAGCAATAATTGCTCCATGCCACATATGCACCATGGTCCTTGTGAGCTATCCTGTGGACAGACACCAGTATTGTTTACCAGGTCACTCTTTTAAATAACTCTGTGATTGGTACAGATAATAAATCTGTTAATTCTCTAATTATTGGAAAGCCTCATGAGCACAATTTATAGCTTATTACTTGCTTGCTTACTTACTGTGCTGGGTGTTGAACCCAGAACTTCAGTTGTCCCAGGCAGGCATTCAATTACTGCATGTTACATCACCACCCTATAATTTGATAAACACTGCCAAATTATCTTACAGAAATCTGGTGATGGTGATAAAATGCTTGTAATATTCTTGTGTACTTCACCCAGTCCAGGTTCTGGGCAGCAGTTTCCTTGAGTGCTCTTTTCAATCCACACTGTAGGCTTCTAGGGGAGGGGCCATTATTACTGCCATCTTACCAAACAGTTGATAGAACTTCAGTCAGATGACACATGAGGATGGGGAGAGAGCTCATTTGGAAACGTATCTGTGGCACAAGCTTGAGGACATGAAGATTCCATGGGGCCTGATAACTACTTCACACATAGCACCATCCCATGTGCCCTGTGTGGTGCCCAGATCCCCTGGGTTTGGACCTACCCTGTATTCATGATATGGTTCATGATCTGTGCCTGTCACCCCAGTGTTGGTGAGGACACAGAGAGGTAGATCCCTGAAGCTCATTGGTCGACACAATTACACATTTCACAATACAATCATACATGCACATGCTATCACATACATACCATTTCTCATACATGAACATATCACCATCATCATATAAACACCACCACAAACTCACAATTACACACAATCACATATACAACACATGTATGCATATACCATCACATACATACTATCTCTTTCTTTCCCCCACATATACACCATAACATATATACACCATCACACATCACACACACACACACACACACACACACACACACACACACACACACACACTTGACATGAGTGGATGTGGGTATGTATGTAAGTTCAGGAGGAGATACTAGTACTGGAGATGTGCATGAGTTTGGCAGAGTTCTAGGCAGACATGGAAAGAGGCAGCCTTTCACTAGACTCATTTTAAATGAGTCTTGAGCTATGACTAAGCATTTATTCCAATAGATTATTTCATTGACTTTACATATACATATAATAAAAAGTAAATTAAAGTATATATAGGCTAATCAGGAATCTTTTTTTAAAAGTATGTGTATCAGTTACCCCTCTCCCATAAGTGTCCACACCTGTTTGCAAGTTCCAGTGAAACCTTTTAGAGTATTCCCAGACATGCATTCAGCCTCTAACAGCTCTCTCCCGTGCGACCAGGGTGCTCTCATTTCTCAGTGGCGCCACAGTAGATGTGGACATGGAGATCCCCTTGCATTTGGAACAGAAGGAACCTGGTCAAATCTCATTTACTGTGAAGAGCTGCCGGGCAGTATTCACTGGGATCCAAGTGAATACAGGGTAGGTCCAAACCCAGGGGATCTGGGCACCACACAGGGCACATGGGATGGTGCTATGCATGACGTAGTTATCAGGCTCCATGGAATCTGACCAAGATGCCAGAAAACTATGCTACTAGTGTTTTAATGCCCTGCTTCCACTCAAGTCTCTGTCTCAAGGAGCTTAGAATACCAAGCAGAAGGAGACACCTTTGGGCTGGAAGTACAGGCCTCCCTGGCAGCACCCTGTGGAGAACTCGGGTGTCCCTGTTTCCAAGCTCTCATGGAGAGATGCTGGGTAGGAACTCTGCCACATTGCTTTTCCTGTGGGGCTGCTGTCTCCCAAGGTATCTGTGTGAGCTCTTAAGGGCAGAAGTTGCCTCATATTTATCATCATTTATCCAGCACACATTGAGCCAATAGACACTGTTGTTTCTGGAGACACACTGGAAACAAGACCATGTAAGATATGTGAGCGAAAATGAAGGAGAATGAATGGAAAGCTGATTGGATGAGAAATGGGTGGATGGATGGACAGATGGATGGATGGACAGAAGGCATGTGAGTGCCCACATTCATGAATGGATAGATGGATGGATGGATAGAAGATACGTGAGTGGACACATTCATGGATGGATGGGTAATGGATGAATGGATGGATAAAAGATATGTTGAGTGCACACATTCATGGTTAGATGGATGGATGGGCATGGATAGATTCAGGGATGGATTAAAAAAGAATAAGTAAAAGACATATTAAAAAGACATTAGCGGTCTAAGCTAGGTTCACTGGGGATGTCTGAAAATGCATACTTGCGTAATTTAACACAGTGGTTCTCAACCCTCCCAATGCAGTGACCATGTTGTGGTGACCCACACACATAGAATTATTTTCATTGGTACTTCAGAACTGTAATTTTGCTATTATTATTAATTGTAATGTCAATATCTTATGTGCAGGATATTTGATATATGATCCTTGTGAAAGGGTCATTCAACTCCCAAAGGCATCACAGCCTACAGGTTGAGAGGCACTGATTTAACAACAGAGACCTAACCACTACTAAGATTGTATAGCAGAGAGTTTCAAAGCCCTGAGTGGTAACGATCATTTCCAATGTTTCCATTTCCTTTCCTCAGTGCATTCTCCAAAATGATGGAATCAATGTTAAAATGGTCCTTGAACATCTCCTTGCCCAACATAGTAAGTCTGACAATGTGGTCCTGGCATGAACATGAGCTGTGGAGAGAGCGCTGTATCTAGTGGCATGGGGGAGCAGCCCATGTGAGCAGAGGCAGTCAAATGGGACAGCTTTACTACTGAGCTATGCATTCACTCTCCTGTCCTTTGTCAAGGCTCCTGTTTCTGAAGAAGGGACAGAGAAAAAGACAGTGGTAGAGGGGCCATTGTGCAGCAGGTAGCTTAGTCTGGGCAAGAGGGAGATGGTGACATGTTTGTGATAGACTTCCTCCATCTTACGTGGGAGACTTGTCTGTCAAAATGTCTTAGATTACAAAGGATTCAGCATGTCTATACTGGTGAGGTATATGTAAGTACCCTCTTAGCAAGGCCTCCAATCCTCTGTTTTGCAGTTGTGCCCAGTGGTCCGATTCTGGTTCTACATCATCAACCAACACTTGGCTATTCTCAAAAGTAAGTAGAGCTGTTGCCTGCACACTGCTCTCGTGTGTCTACTGCTACAGTAGCAACTATACCTACTCCTACACAGCTGCTAGAGAGAGCTTTCTGAGTTACATCTCAGATCTCCAGTATCCTGGGGGATCAAGTGGAGACTTCAGGGCATGTCGTCAAGGTCTTTCCAGAAGCTAATTTCCCAGTGTTCTCATCCTCCTCTAGTGGAGTGACCTAAGCCACCTCCATATACCCCACAATGTCTGGGGACACAGTGGCTGAGTTCTGTAGGACTTCCTACTCCAGCTTTCTATGCCTGAAATACTCCTTCATCTTCTAGTGCAATCACCATGGTTGGTCCATCTTAAAGCCTTTAGGGCTCTTTCTGAGAAGAGTCCCCTCCTCAGGACTCCTGCAGCCTTGGGCGCACCCATTTAATATTCACTGTATTATGTGGAAATGTCTACTTCTGGATTGTCTACCCTAGTAGCCTAGAGCTTCTTAGGGGACTTGGTTGCATTTGCTGCCCCTCCCACTTATCTGGCAGTCCAGATTGGGTATATGGTAGACCTCCACCCCCCAAATAAAATCTGCTGGTGCGTGAAGTGGAAAGGGAAAGAAGGGAAATGGTGGGCATGAGTGAGTGGGAAAGCAGAAATGTGGAATGAGAGAAAATGGTAGAGAGATAGCAGAAGAGTGACGGACATTTAGGAGGACAGGAGTGTGGGGTTGAGGGTGATGGTAGAAGGCAGAAGGAGTGGTGGAAGGATATAAAAGACAGGCAAATGGAAATGGAAGGAAAACACAAATAAAAGAATTTGAGGAGAGATGGAAGGAAGGACTAACGATCAAAGAGCAATGGTGTTGCAGTGCGCATGTGTGATATATCATCGATGGATATGTGAGGAATGGAAAGTAGGGTCTGTCAGCAGATGTGTGTGAAGACAAAGGGAGGTGAGATGGACTGTGACCAAGTGAATGGAAAAAATAAGCTACTGAGAAGGCTAAATGAAGGGGAAGAAGAAAGGGGGAAAGAAAAAGGGCAGATGAATGGAAAGAAGAGTGGAAGGCACAGGGAGAGGGAGAGAAGGATACTGCTGGGTCTGGAAATACATAGGTCTGCTTGTAGAAGAGGCGGATTGCTATTGCCAGGGTGCAAACACCCACCACCCTGTCCTGGATGATGGTGGGATTCTGTGCCTTCAGTACACACTCAACAAATGGGGAATAATCTCTCTTTTAGACATGCCTGCTTGTGACAGGAATGGACGAGTGAGTTTTATGAGCCCCTGTTTCCATCAGTTGAATGATTTGTGTCTTCTCTGACCTTTCCATTGCCACCTGTCTCCTTCTCTCCATCAGATATCACCTCATTTGGGGTGTCGGGGAACAGCAACTTGCTCGATGCCGCACAACCCATTCTGTATGAACGTACTTACAGCATGAACTTTAAGGTATGAAGAGCCCATTCCCCCTCTTCCTCAGAGAAGTCAGGTGTCCCCATGTGAGGCCTCCTTGACTGGGATGTGCCCAGTCTGTGCTATCAAGAGCGCCAACCTTAGCTTTGATTTTGAATGATCATGCAGCCTTGAGCACCACACCCTCACTTCTGAACCCTAGTTTTCTCGTCTTTCAGGTGGGGGTGATTTTCACAGCCACACACGGTTTCCACCACCTGTCTCTTCCAGCATAGATGTTTTCCTGTATCATAGCATACCCAGAGTTGGTATCTTCTGTTCAAAGGGATAGCATGGTTTAACTGGCAAGTTTTACAATGTCTTACTGGTCCGTTAAGTAATGTGTACTTGATGAGATGATGCCCAGAACCATGACTATGAACTAACGATTAGGTGAGAAAGTGCCTGGCATATGTGGGTCAGAGTAGGAACTCAAAGAAATATTGGCTTTCTCTGATTTGCCCTTGATTTAAAATGATTTAAACAACCAATCAAGTTTATTGCTTGGCAGGTTCATACATGGAGTCTTCAGGGTGCTGGGGCAGTGGTTCTGGTAGCCTTGCCTATATTCTCCCAACCCTAAATCTTTCCAGGCTGTGGTATGGCCAGGAACTTGAGGGCAGTTCCTGGATTCTACCACAAAGTAGAATCTCAGGATCAGCAGTCCACTGCTTCTCAGCCCTCACCTGTCCAAGGACAATGTCTCTCCAGCCTCTTAGCCCTCAGCCGTCTGAGGACAGAGTCTCAAGTTCAGAGTTTTGGAAGAGAGTTGTGAAAGTTCTGTGTCTGACCTGGGCAAAGCCATTCCCATCTCCAAGTCTCCTCCTTTCCTTGTCTGTTATTCTCATTTGCAAAGTTGGTATCAGGTTTGCAGGAGACACAGAGCCTGACACACTTACTGTGAGTTTTCTGGTTTTGTTTTGTTTTTCCAGAACAAAAGCTTCCCGGGTTCTTTCATCAACTGGCTGATTAAAAGTAAGTTCTCTTTCTCATATCAATCCCAGAATCCCATAATCGTTCCTCTCTCTTCGGTGTTGAATGTCCTTTGGGAAGGGTACTGAAAATGAATATGAAACCCTGAGCCACAGAACCTATGCCTGAGAAACGTTCTTGATGCTGGTTTTCGGGACAGTCAACTCTATAGTTGGGGTTCCTGAGATAGTCTGTTCTAGAGAGGTTATGTCTAAGCAGGTCTCTAAGACAATTCACTGATCAAAGCTAAAGAGGACTTCTTGGTGTTGTCCAGTTCTAGGTGGCTGGTGCCTTAGAGAGGTTTCTGAGTTATTTTATACTTCAGTTATTAAGGTTTCTATGACTGTAGGATATCTTCCTCATTGACCAAATTTACAGGTAGGTTACCATAGCAATTATGATTACAGTGACACTCCGACACTTTCCTATCCACAGCAATTCTTGTTATTGAGGGATTCCTGAAGAAGTTTCTTCCATGGTGGGAAGTGCTAGGCTGGAGTTCCTGTGACAGCCTACTCTGCTGAACAGCCATCCCTAAGCTGGGAATTAGGGATGGGCTTAAATTCCAGTTCAGCCAGTGTCTCAGTTACTTTTCTTAATGCTATGACCAAATTCCTGGCAATAAGCAATGGAATGAAGGGAGGGTTTATTTTGGTTTGAGGGTACAATTCGTTGGGGCAGAGAAGGCATGACAACGAGAGCATGAGGCCACATTCTGTCTGTGATCAGGAAGCACAGGCGAACGCTCATGTTTCTCTTACTTTCTCCTGAATAAATCCTGGATCCCAGCTTGTGGAATGATGTGGAACCCATTCAGGGTGGGTCTTCACATCTCCATTAATGCAACTTATAAACTACTTCCTTAACAGACCCAGAGGTGGCTCTGGATTGTCATCAGTATTAATCACAGCCACCAACTTCCTGTGGCCCTTCTACGAGTCCCGTTCTCCCTCTCTCTGGTCTTTTCCTATGTGCTGAGAAGGCTTTTAACTAACTAAGAGTTTTAGGTGGAGGGGGAAACAAGATCAGATGCCAGAAGAATTTCCATCCCCATTTCCTGTAGGATATTAAGAGGACCAGGCAGGCTCTGACCTTAATCTTATCTCCAGTGATTGTCCATAACCACCCCCTACCAGCCCCTTTTCTAGACCTTGGGCTTTCACTCACAGAAGCTGACCACAGGAAAGCATCCACGGGCCTGTGTGTTAGCATGGAGCTGCTTCAGGTAGGCCCGTCTGAAAGAACTAAGCAAAGGGATGTGCTTGAGAAGGGATACAACAGTGACTGGCCTTCCTTTTCAGACAGTAAGCATGACTTACAGTCTTGACAACTCTTGGGATCATCTGAAGCCGAGGCTAGATCCATCAAGACAAATGGCATTCCAGTAAGGTGTGTCAACGAAGAGGTGGGCCTCATGTTTTAAACAGATGCCAGAGGAGGTGCTACACGAAGCCCTTAACTCTGAACCTCGATAGCTGTGCCTCTGCACCCGACATTCCTTTCTTGTGTGAGAAACATGCTCACAAGCCGTTTTCTCTATTCAAAGGTTCACTGCAGTGTCTCCCTAGGAGTAGGTAGAAGGCCCAGACAATACATGTCGAAATCTAACTCAAGGTCATATTACATTCTCTGTCAAGAAGCAGGGTGATAAACTCATGCTGGTGCTCAGCTAGCCTCCTTATGCAGCCCAGGCTATGGTGCTGCCCATAGTAGGAGGAGTCCTCTAACCTCAGTTAACAATCAAGACAACCCCCGACAGGCATGACTAGAGGCTAGTTTTCTGGATGGCCGTAAAGCCCGTTGAGTTGACAATTAATATTATCGAAACACTTTTTGAAGTCCAGGAAGTCAAAGTCCTGGCTTCAGAGTATAAAGAGTCCCAAGAACTTTGTGACGAGCAGTCGTGAGCAGGCGTGCCGGGCCTACGGTTCTATTACCGTTGAAGCCTGAGCATAAGGAAAGTACCTGCCTCATTGAGTGGCCATGAAAAAAATGGAGGACAAATTTAAGTTCAGAACTTGGACGGTGGAGCCAACTGTCTCTATGACCAGATGGTCTAACCCACAAGGAAAGAGAAGGTCTGAAGCAGAATCAGAAAGGGCAGTCACAGAGGAGGAAAGGGGTGGCCCCAGAGGCTCGGATGGGGAGCCTAGGGGCTGGGAGAACACGCATCTCACTCCTGTTCCTCATAGACAGGCCTTGAATGAGCAGGGCGGACACCACATGCACTTCAGCTGCCTTCTCCTCCCCAGCCCCCAACACCGACTGTAGTGTGGCCAAGGCAAGGTACCAGCCTGGCCACTAGGGGGAAGCCACGAGACTGCTAACACATGTTTCTTGGATTATGACCAAATCTGTGGGCTGGAGTCAAAATTCCTAGTTTCTAATCCCAGTTCTTTTGGCAGAATAGAATATTTAACCCCACGATGCCTCAGTCTCTCCACTGAGGACAATAACAGGAATAATTCATTCATTTTTACTCTCACCAACCAGGTCATTAAAAAAAATTAGTGTACATTGATTGTAAAAAGCGGAGGCTTTCTAACGGCATCCCCATTCAGGTGCTTTGACCACATTGATGCTGCCTCATCCCCACCCGCCGCCACCCACCATCCTCTCCTTCACCCAGCACTAGCTCCTTTCTACTTTTAAACATATACATGGATTTAATATGATTAAAACAGATTAAAAACTTCTAACAGGTTAACACGATATTAAGAATAATTTTCAAGGGCTAACAGGACATTTGAAAGTGTTTGCACAGCAAAGGGAAAGATCACCAGAGTGTAGTGACAGCAGACAGGATGGGGAGAGGATCTTTGTCCGCTGTGCCTCTAACAAAGGAGTACTGTTGGCCATGCCGAAAGAGCTAAACAAATTCATCAGTCCCTCTCCCCCAAATCTTTCCATCACTTAGTGAGCAAAATTGTTGAACAAGTTCTCCAATGGAGAGATACAGATGAGTTCTATAGGGTGGATCTGTTCCCTTTTAATTGTGTGGCTGCTGAGGGACACCTACACCCGACTAAGAGGAGTGACAATGTTAGTTGCATGGCGTGGAGTAGGGTGGTTCTGTGGGACAGTAGAAAATTGAGAGGCACATGCCATCTAGTGAACTGATGGAAGCTACCCTGAATGACAGGGATTGTCAATAAGGCCGATTCATTTCTAGTTTGATGAGCAGCCAGGTTGTGAGACAGTTGCACCTGCTCAGTTGGAAGGGAGGGAGGAGGATGCGGAGAGGGCCAGCAGTGATTGAGAGGCTCTGACAAGCGCAAGGACCTAACACAGGCACCTACCACCTCACTCCAGAATGTTGCCAAAGACCAAAAACATGTTCTCAGTTAGAAATGACAGTTGGCTCGACCCAACAGCATAATAAGCCATGTATACTCTGACTGGAGAATTTTAATGTGTTTCACTTAGTATTATAAAAGGACAATATTACAGATTTTGTTGTACACTGCAGTTACATGTGGGACAGTGTTTCTTTAAGTAGGGTAAAGTACTCTTTGAAAAATGGGTCCTAGATATTTTTCCCCTTAATTCAAGTCTCTTGGTGTTTAAATGAGGTTTATTTTGTTTAATATGGAGGAAAAAGAAGCACAAATGGACAATATATATTTGGAGGAAGATGGTTAGCTGTCAGAAAAATATGCAAATCAAAATCACACCAAGACTGCAACACACCCCAGTCAGATGGCTGTGATCAAGAAAACAAATGACAATGTACCAAAAGGATGCACACACACACACACACACACACACACACACACACACAAACACACACTGGAATAACCACTGTGGAACATCAGTGTGGAGAGAGTACCAAAGGAAAACTCTTTCTCTCTGTATGTGTGTGTGTCTCTCTGTCTGTCTCTTTCTCTGTCATACACACACACACACACACAAACACACACACACACACACACACACACACACACACACACACACACACACACACACTGGTGCAGCCACTGACCACTGTGGAAATCAGTATGGAAGGTCCTCAAAAAACTGAAGGTAGGGTGAGGCATGGTGGCACACGCCTTCAATCCCAACACTTTGGAGGCAGAGGCAGGTGGATCTCTGAGTTTGAGGCCACCTTGGTCTATAGCATAGGTTCTAGGACAGCCAGGGCTACACAGAAAAACTCTGTCTTAATTAAAACAAAATACTGAAGGTAGACTTTCAGTATTCCATGCCTAGATATACTCAAAGGAGACTGTCAGCAAGACAGCTACTGCACAGTCACATTCATGGCTACACTGTTCACCACACTGTGGAGCCAGCCTGGGTACCCGTAGTAAACAAATGGATAGTTAGCCTCTAAGGTTAATAGATTCTGTTGTGTACATGCCTTACATTTTGTTTGTTCATTTTTCTTTATCAGGTGTACATTCAGGAGCCACATGGCAGCTCTATTTTTAGTCTCTTGAAGATACGACACCGCTTCCCACAGTTCATTTCACCAGCCGTGAATAAGGGTTCCTCTATCCTTGTCGTCATTTGTTGTAATTTTTCTTGACGGCACTTTTCTGAAAGGGATGGGGTGTGATATCAGTGTGAAGTAGTATAACTTGCTTTCTTGGTATTTCTTGGCCCTTTGTATCTTTTCTTTTGAAGACTCTGCTCCCGACATCTGCTCCGGTATTGATTGGGTGTTGTTTCTTTGGTGTTTGAGTTCTTATGCATTCTAGATGTTAAACCCCTGCCAACCATTCTCTCCCATTCTGTAGGCTGTCTCCTCAGGCTGGCAATTGCTTCCCTTGTTTTTCAGAAACCTTGCAACTTCGTGGGATCTCATTTGTCAGTTTTCACTCGTTTGCTACAGCCTGAGCTATTGCAATGGTTTTTGCAGGGCCCTGGTCTGCGCCTTTATCCTCCTCTGGCAGTTTCAGAGTTTCATTTCTTACATTTAGATCTTTGATCCACTTTGGACAGATTTTGGAGCAGGGTGAGAGATATGGATCTAGTTCCATTCGTCCATACGTGATCCTAGTTTATGTGGCATCGTTTGTTGAAGAGGTTTTATTTTATTCTTAAATAATGTCTCATCAGAAATGAGGCAGTTGCAGCAGTGTGGATTTGTTTCTCTGTCCGTTGATCTACAGGTCTGTTTTGTGTTAGTATTGTAATGTTTTGTTGCTGTGGCTCTGCCATACAGTTTGAGGCCAGGTATTGCGGTACCTCCAACATTGCTCCTTTAGACTCAGGTCTGCCTCAGCCATGAATCATTTTACTCAGTGTTCTTAGAGCTACCCCAGCACATAGCTGTTACTCTTCTTAGTTGATAAATCAGGAAACTGAGACATTAGACTGTGTTTACCTTATGCTGCTCCTGTAGCTGTCAGGTGCTGGGCACAAGTGAAACACCTATACACCGCTCATGGGGTAGGAAAAAGCTAAAGCTGGGGTTCCCAAGCTCCCAGGCATCCAGTTGCCTCTAGAAAGTGCATGGAGTCTGGAATGAAGGGTGTGTGTGTGTGTGTGTGTGTGTGTGTGTGTGTGTGTGTGTGTGTGTCTTAGCAGGCCACAATGAGGAGCCTGGGGTGAGGGTGAGGGTAACTCCAGCTTAGCTCATTTGTGAATAGTCCTTAGCTTGGCAGTGGTTGTCTGGGAGCGCAGAGGGGCCTTCTGTGAGAGGCTTCGGCAGCGTGGTTCTGTAAGTGAAGGTCTTCTCCACGCTCCCCGTGGTGGTCCTTGATGAAAAAGACAGTCCTCAGTTCCAAACTGTTTATTGATTGATCATTGTGGAAAATGGGTGCATACCATCTTCTCAGGGTGTACCAGAGATTAAATACTTTTTGTAGGAAGGAATGCCCGGGAAGGGAAGCTTATTGGCTAAACTCTTAGGGCCTCCAGATACCTTATTAGCATGGAGAACTCTGTTCTGGGCTTATGTGACCACAGGCCACATTTGTTTATGTGGGAAGTGTGGTCACGTGTTCCAGGCCAGGACTCTAGTAGGGAGTAGGGAACTGCCTACCATCTCAGGTGGGTGCCTGGGTTCCAGGAATTCTGAACCCATCCAACCTGGCATGGCATGGTCCACTGTCCCACACAGAAGCTGGGGGAGGTGTGAGGGTTGTGTCCTTGTAAAATGTCCCATGCTGCTTTGGCCTCAGTTTCTCTCTCCACCTGTGCCTCATTGGTTTGGTGTATAAAGTGGGGAATCCTCTCTGGTTTTCTGGCTCTGCTCTGGGGAAAAAGCCCCAAGGCAGCCCAGAGACCATATCCTGATGTCCCTGCGCAGAAGGGACAATCTAAGACTAACCCTAACCCTAACCCTAGTCTCTCCACCCCCACAGAGCTGCCAAAGCCTAGGCTCTTTTGAGGATAACAGAACCATGCTTGGTAAGCAGGCAACAGCATTTGTTTTCTCAACCTTCTTTTGTCAGCTCCCTCTTCTTAAGCAAGTTGAGACACCCTGCTGGTCTGAGGAAGACTTCTAAAGCCAGACAACTGTGCAAGGAAGAAGAAGGGACAAGTGGAATAAGCCTTGATGTAGCCCCCAAAGTCTCCAAAGACCAGCCATGAAGGCTCAAGTGGAGGGCAAGACCTGCAGCAGCCAAGGATCTGCCCGGGAAGGATCCTGGGAACGTCTCTACCATGACATACATTCTGCCTGCAGGTCGCACTTGACAGGCCTTTGCTTAGGTGGCTCTATCACAGGTGTCTTGTGCAGCATTAGTGAAGTGTCATGCTGTGAACAGAAAGTTAAATAAAGCAAGTCCCCTCCCCTATGTCACTGCTTATAAGAATGGAGCAGAAATTGGCTAAGTGTCTCTCTATTCAGGAACAATAAATGTCACCTTGGGCTCATCCCCCGCCCTCTTGTTTCCTCCTATCTCCATCCCTCGTTTTCAGCTGAACTCCCGCTCAGCCTCGGCCACCCATTCAAACCACCTCAATGCTTGTTACCGCTTTGGGCAGAGACTCCAAGATGGGGAGAGACCGATAGTACAAAAGCAAAATGCTTGTTTTGGGCCCACCATGTTTTCACCTGTGTGGTTCCTGTAATCAGTCCTGCAGACAGGCCTTCAGTGGGTCTTCCATGGGCAACAACGCAGAGGGAGGCAGTGGATGGAGATACCCACACCTTGGCTAGTTTACCCCTGGCCATACTCTTTGCTATTCATCCATCCCCTGCCCTCTGTCACAGCTTTCCCTGAAGGAATAATATCTTCATATTGAACCACAGGTTTTCCTCACCCTGGATAGGATGTTTACTTTAGAATTTAGCATGTGACCCTTACAGGGCTGGTGGGGATGAGTTCTAGAAGGCTCAGAGGGATGCTAGGGAAGAAATGTCTTCTAACTACTGAGATTACTAAGGTCCTGGCAGTTGTCTCTGCCTTCCATTTGTTAAAGTCTCCTTGAAGCCAGTGCAGAAGAAATCAGAGCCCAGTCGCAGAGTAAATACGATCCTGAAGATTTCCTTTGAGTGCCTGGAATCTAGGATGTTTCAAGGACCCTCTTTGTTCCTTAAGCCATTTGGGGTTGTATCTTCTGTATAAGTAACCCAAGGAGCCTGAGAAATGCAGTTGACAAATGCATTTCAGTTCATTCTGTATAAGTTGTAGTGGGAAATGAGAGAGAAGTAGAAAGCAGAGCAGGGCCTGTGTGTGTATGTGTGTCTGTGTGTGTGTGTATAGCAGAAAGTGAGGTGGTTACATAAGAGGTGCTCTAAAGGACAGCGAGGATTTGCAATTGTGACATGTGACATCCTCAGGCCTCGCTCTGGTGCCAGGAGGAACTGATGCGGAAAAGAGTAAGAGGTCATTTCCTGGAGGCTGTCACTGTAGAGATCTAATGCATTCCCTCCTCCATGCCCTGCCTGAGGATGGACATGTGCTGTCTGTAGCTAAAACAGAGACTTGGGGTGGAGAATAATGGTTCACTGGAGGTGGGGTGGAAGATGGATGCTCGCTGGGTTCTGGGTCTCATCACCAGCTCCCCATCATCCAGTCAGCTCATGTGCTTATTCCATAGCTTTCTTTCATCACTTTTACTCAGTATGGTGTTTACTGGGACCCAGCAGAAGCCAGCCCCAGGCTGCATATAGAGGGCAGCCGGAGGGTCCTCAGCCTGAAGAAGTCAGAGGCTGGCAGAAGAGAGAGACCAGCCCATATTCCTTCAACCAGCTATGTCTTGAAAAACAAATATATTATATCACATATATTGTATATATGAGACAGCTAAAATGTACTCAGGTAGCATGACTCTCTGTGGGGATCCCTGCAAGTGTCATGGGTGGCAGAGGAGCAGCCCATATGAGGCAAGAAGGAAATATGGTTCAACATGCCTTAGCTATCTGGTGTTGGTTCCAACTTCTAAAGTTTGATCACAAGCAGTTTATTTTTTGACATATTTAAGCCTAACAAGTTTGGGAAAAAAGTTTTCTTATGAAAATTATCACAATAAAGCTTAAGGCATGACTACATTAAAATGCCTTTGCAAAGTAAATGTGCCCTCTTCCACAAGAATGGTTCTATTGACTGAGAAATAGTGTTCAGGATAAAGAGCCAGGAAAAGTAGAATACTAGAAGGGTCCAGCATAATTTAGTCCATGGACTCCCTTTCATAACAATGGGTTCCATTGACTGACGAACAATGCTCAGGAGTCTGGGAAGAGTCTAGCATAAACATGATAGTCTGGAGATTTTAGTGAGGTCTAGTCCTACAGATAGCAAGAATCACCAGGTTATAAACTACATCCACATCCAGCTTTCTGAGCTGGCACGGGTATAAATTTCTTCTGTTGAAGAGAAAAGCTGACATGTTTAAAATATCTGGTTTCTCCAGTGCTATGAGTGAGAAGACCCGAGCCCTATACAACTCTCACCTGGAGTGACAACCTGTCTTTGTGGTACATTACACACCTAGACACACTTATCTCACAGACCTGGGACTTTGTCTCCTAATCTCCATTTCTGATTCCCACTCCCCTCTCTGCCTTGATAGCATCATTTTCTTCACTGCCCTGGTGACTACCATGTTATCCTCTATGTATTTAAGTGTTATCATTTTCAGACTTTACCTGTATGCAAGACCACACGGCACTTGTCTTTCTGTCTGGATGTTTACTTCTACACCATGACCCTTCCCCACCACTCAGATCTTCTTCCATGAACACATACATGACGCTAGAGAGGCTAGGGGGCTTCCCTTCAGTGATGAGATGGCTGATTACTGGACCTTGTGGACGTCCAGGAAGGCCCCCATGACTGGGACGAGAACTTAGATTCTTCATCACCGACTCCAACACAACACTCATTTATCAAGTAGAAGCTAACGGATAGTTATCAACAGGATCGGAGGTTCCAGGGCAAAACACTTGGGCATGAAAGAACGGAGGAGGGGACAGATGGATGTGTAAAGGCAGGGCCACTGCCCCAGGAAGGACCTGGAAGCTGATGCAGGACAAAGGACAGGTTACAGAGTCTGCCAAGAGCACAGAGGAGTTCAACCAACTGGCCACTGCTAGGGCCACCAACCCAGTCCTCTCTGTGGGAGCAGCTAAGCTATCAGCCAAGGGTAATAAATAGGCAGGATCCATGGAAGACATGGAGAGCATAGGGATCCTGGGCCCAGCCTTTAGCACCTGCACTCTCAGGACACCCCACCATTGTCTCTTGCTCCATCCCTTCTTCCTCTTCTTCCCTTTCATTCTCTTCTCTGTTTCTTTCTTCACTCTCCTTTCCCCCTCACTCCCTTGCCCTAGTTCTTCCCTTCCCACTCTACATCACCCCTACTGTCTCTGTGGTCCCTCCACTTTTCCTTTTCTCTCATGCTTCTCTCCTCCCTCAAATACTTGTTATCCGTTATACTTCAGGGGCCAGCTCTAGTGACAAAGGTGGTAATAGCAAGACTCTTAGTCATCCAGCAGCTCAGAGGAGCCAGTCCCACCAAGAACTCTCTCCAGGTCCAATTTCAGGTTTCTTTGAGAGCTTTCAGCAAATGCTCAGGGAACATTCCACTGAACAAGACACCGCAAATCCCAGTCGAGAGTGGGGAAGACCCTTGCTTAGGTCCCATCTTCCAGGCCAAGGCCAGAGGGGCTCTGTGTAATGCGGATTGACAGGGCTCCGAGCAATGTTTTGCTTTTAAGATTTATTTATTTTATGTTAGTGTCTTTGCTTGCATGGCTTTATGTGCATTACATATGTGCAGGTCCCTGATGAGGTGAGAGGAGGGCTTTGAAGCCCCCGGGACAGGAAGTTACAGGAAATTGTAAGCTGCATTGTGGGCCTTTTGGCCTTCTGAATAGATGTAAAGGCTCTTTACTAGGAAGCCATCTCTTGAGACCCAAGAGGCATTGTTTTAGGTTACAAATTGTGTGTGTGTCAACATTGTTGAAAGCAAAATAAAAAAAATCTTCAACAGCTAAGGTTGTACAGTTTCACTAATTGCTACTTTTAGTTGTGATAAAATGGCAGGTGCTTCAACATTTTTTCTTTTTACTTTTTTTTATATGCAAAAACTTCCCTGCTGGTGTTTCAACTGTGAGAACTGGGGTAAAGTGGATGAGTTCTCTTTCTCTCTGTCTCTGTCTCTGTCTCTGTCTCTCTCCTTCCATTCTTTCTTAAAGAGTATAAACATTGCAGCTGGTTATAGCTCAGCAATTCAGAACTTGCAGAAGTGCAAACCGAAGATGCATTGGTGAGTGGTGTTACCAGCTGATTGGGTTGTCCTGCGAGGAGGTCTGGGGACTGGCTGTTCTGTCTTTATGAGTGAGGGAAATCTGGGGAGCAGAGCCTCTAACCTTCAGCCTGACCTGGTTCCTGAGTGACCCCAGCCTCACCATTTGGCCTCTCTGGTCCCAGTAGCTTTCTCCAAACAGGGATCTGAGTGGTGACCGGGAATGAGTACCAGCTCATTGCTTAAGTGCTGGGGTTAGTGAGAACAGGAAGCTGCCATAACTGGGATTAGCAGTCATATTGGATGTAGGAAGTCCTACCCTGGGACAGCTAATCCTTAATGCCTCACTGGAGATTTTCAATGAGAATTTTATCCCACGGCCCATATGGCACCAGCCTTTTGTCCCCAACAGTCAAGTATTTTCCATTAGAGGAGACTTCCTGTACACTTGATGGATGCTCATTCCAAGGTGACTGGAAGCAGTCAGCACAGACCTGGGATGACCCCTGGCAGCCTAACCTCTCCCCAACATGTTTGCTGTGTAAAGTGATGGCAGACACTGTCAGGAGTGTCCACAGTACAGCCTGCCCAGTGTGAGAGCGCTCATGTAAGTTTCCCACCTGTGTTATCTACACAGGGATAGCGAGGAGGTAAGCTGCCGTTCCCAGTCTCACTCCACAGAGGAAGAGATAACCCCATCCCAGGTCTCGTAGCCAGCAGTGGAAAGAGTGAGGATTTGACGTCAGATCTTCCAGGTCCCATTGACAGGCTCGGAGCATCACCTTGCAAGTCCCTCACCACCCTGACGGTGCTTTAAACACTTGCCTGCCCTTTATACTAAAGAGATGCAGGTACAAGAGCAGATACCCACGTAGCAGCTGAGGCAGCTGGGGATAGACACCAGCAACAGGCTGGTGTTACCACTCTAACTCCAGCATCCCCAGTCTGTGTTCCTGGAGTGTGAAAACCCCTTCTTAACAAGAATTTACAACAGTCCTTGGCTCTGTGACCCATAGCTGGAAACAGGATTCTCATTGATTTGTGGAACATGGTGGTAGGCAGCCAGAAAGAGGGTCTCTGCATACAGAAGCCAGCCATGGCAAGGCCATAGTAGACTTGACTGCCTTAGCTCACAGAATTACAAGGTCATAACATCCTCTGCTTTGGTCACCTCATGTTAAGGACAGGCCCTAACAAAGATGGGGCAGAGACTGAAGGAATGGGCAACCAATAACTGACCCAACTTGAGACCCATCCCACAAGCAAGCATCAATTCCTGACACTATTAATGATACTCTATTATGCTTACAGACAGGAGCCTAGCATAACTGACTTCTGAGAGGTCCACCCAGCAACTGACTGAAACAGAAACAGATACCCACAGACAAACATTGGATAGAGGTCAGGGACTCTTATGGAAGAGTTGTGGGAAGGATTGAAAACCCTGAAGGGGATAGAAAGCCCACAGGAAGACCAACAGAGTCAACTAGGAGCCCTGTGGGAGCTCTCAGAGACTGAGCCACCAACCAAAGAGCATGCACAGGCTCGTCTGAAGCTCCTGGCACATATGAAGCAGATGCGCAGCTCGGTCTCTGTGTTGGTCCCCCAAGAAGCTGTAGCCTGACTGTGGTATCCAATCCCCAACAGGGCTGCATAGTCTGGCCTCAGTGGGGGAGGATGCCCCTAATCCTGTAGATTCAATGGGTGGGGAGGTATCCAGGGGGAACCCATCCTCTCTGAGAAGGGGATGGGGATGGGGGAGGGGCTCTGTGAGGAGGGGACAAGAGCAGGGCCACATTTGGGATGAAAACAACAAGGCTAGGCCCTAAAGGCTCGCTAAACAGCAGTGGCCCAGCTCTGTGCTGTCCCCCAGCCCAAGGCTCAGCTCCCACCTGTTTCTGTGTTGTTCTGGCTTTTCATGGGCCTAGGGCTTGGTGACTAGTTCAAACAATGGGCCCTGTGGAAGACACGATATACAAGCCTAGGGACATTCCTGTCCTGCTGGCTACCCACAACCTGATATAGATGGAAGGAACCAAGAATTGGGTTTCTACCCTCATGCGACCTTAACAGCTGCGGGCCTCTCAGAAACTCACTTCTTCCACTTAAAAATGAGGCTCTCAAATGAGCATTCCGACAACCAACAGGCTTATTAAAGAGGTGTATCTAACCTGAAGGGCAGACAGCAGGCAAATGTCTTCAACTTTATGCCTGCTCCCCAACACCCCCCCCATCCCCAACCCTACTCCCATGGCCAGGAAGGACAAGAACTGCTCACTGCAGCCCCCCAGGAGGCCATTTGCTAAAACAGCTGTTCTCATGCTCAGCTGGAGAACAGGCCCTGCCTTCTCATTACAGCAAAGCCCCTTCCTCTCTGAACCTCCTGTCAGGGCACTGGGAAACAGAACAAAATGGAGCAGGGCAGCTCCTGATGGTAAATAAAAAAACAGTGGCCATTGCTGTTTATAGGGGTTTATGCCTCTGCAGTCCACACTGCGAAGAGCTGTGCGCATGAGCCACAGTGTTCGAGGTAGAGTCGGGGCTCCTAAAGTCACAGTAGGGTGAGCTCAGTAAAACGTGAGATGGAGGTCACTTGTGAGACCCATAGTCCTGCTGCTTCTGTCCCCAATATCCTGAGGAGACAACACATCAACTTTGTTCAGAGGCCACAATCTATTTGATGTAAGAATTATCAGTTTTTTGTTTTTATGTGTACGTGTGGGATGTTCATGTGTGAATGCAGGAGCACATACGACAGTGCACATGTTGAGGTCAGAGGATGACGATCTGGTGTTGTTCCCTCCTTCCCGTTTTACTTGGACTCTGAAGAACAGACATGGGTCCTTATGCTGGGGGAGCAAGGGCCTGTTGGGCTGACATATCTTGCTGACATGCATTTTACCTAGAAGATGGAGTCTACGTCAGAGTGTTGCTTTAGCCCTCACTGATGGCAGTGTATTACCTCTATACCCACTTAGGAGTTGGGACTCCATGCACCCTTCTCTCTCCACTGAAATGTTTTCAGTTACTTTATCTGGTAAAGTTCATCAGAGAATGAAGCCAGTATTAAGAACATGGAATCATTTGGAGACCTGAATCCAGCAATACCCCACCCTAGATAGAGTCTCTGAGTTTTCACCTCAGATTATAATTTCCCCTAGCTTCTAGGGTTTATTCTGAAACCAGGGAACTGGATTCATCCCTTCAGACCACAGCCATCCTGGCTTGTGAACTCACACATCATCTACTTTTAATCTACTGGCAGCATATGGCTCACAGAGGCATACTACAATCACCACCAATGTCAGGGTAGGACAGATGTGAATTATTCTCCCAGGCCTGCTGGCTCCATGACTAACCCTCTGCAGCACAGTGGCCATGAACCCACTTCCCCCTCCTTTTATTTTTTGGGTTGCTGGAATTTTCTATTCTGAGAAATAATAGCCCTGGGGTGGAATTCAACAAAATCATCTAGAAGGCTGGTTTAAAATGCAGATGCTTGGAGTCACTGAAAGAGTGAGGGTGTCATTATTGGCCCCTCACGGAGACTGGCTCTGCCCAGCAGAGGTGGTTACAGCTCTTGGACACAGGTCAGGTGCATAGCAAGGGTGGTCCAAGAGACCCGAGAGCCACAATTGGACAACCAGAAGCTGTTGGCTTTTCTATGCATTCTCAAAAGATGACTGGGCTTGCCTAGGCAAATACTATGAGCCATCCCAAATGGAACATTCTTCCATCGATTTATTCTTCGTCTTCTTTCCAGACAATACCGAACTGATCCCTTGTTGGCATCCTCAGGTTTGACAACATAGGGCCTGGGACTTGGCACAAGGTCCACTACTGTCACCCAAGCATCCTAGGTGACCTTTGAGTTGGAATATCTTGGCTAACCTTAGGTATTTTCTTTGGAGTCTCTTTAGAACATCCCGGAAATGGGGCTTGATTCTCATCCTGGGACCACAATATAAGGCCACGGTTACCCCAGAACCCGAGCAGATTGTGCAGAGAAGCAAGGATCTTGTGTGCATCCTTCTCCAAAGCGTGAGTAGTGAGTTCCCATCCAAGAGTCCTCAGAAGGCTTGGGGCAAGAGGCAGAGGGAAGGCGCTGTTTGTGTTGGGAAAGTTTTGACTCTAACAAAGTTGAAGACATAGATGAGTCAGACTAACAACAACCTAGACTCACGTGGACTCAGTTTGTGATTCAGATTTTATTCATCAATGACTTGTCTTAGTGTGTAGAGGAAGGCTTCCTACTGGAGTCTAGGCTCAACAGTGACAGAGGACATAGCTACTTCCCTAAGGACTGTGTTGCCTAACTTGGTGGAGACAGTGGGGAACCTAGAACTGGTCTCTGGGGAGGGGTCTGAACCTGGCTTCATAGAGGATGTGACGTTTCACTGAAACATACCTAAACAGAATTATAACTTAGGAAAGTGAGCAGGTAAGATGGGGAATGTGTTGCATATGTATATGTACATGTATATATTATGTTATGGATACACACAGATTTGAATCTCATTTGCAGGTGACAGAAAATAGGGTACTTTGCCTCTCTGAATTGCTAAGCACAATGACTTCCAGTTTCATCCATTTCCTGAAATGCCATGGTTTCAGTTTTCCATGTGGCTGAATAAAATTCCACTGCAGATTTGGCCTTACTTTATCCACTCCTGAGGGTGGGCATATCCACTGGCTCCATTTCTTTCCTATTGCGAAGAGAAGAGTATCTGTCTTGCTGGAAGGTAAACGTGAGAGCGGCAGGCACTAACTGTAGGTTTTTGTTTCTTCTTCCTGCTATGACTCTCCATTTGTCAGAACCAAAGATGTTCCAACTTGGGAGCCTTGTTGTCTTGTGTGGCCTGCTCATTGGGACCTCAGAGTCACTTCTTGGTGAACTTGGCAAAGCTGTGAATGATTTGAATGTTCTGCCTCTTGCCTCTGGAGGTGAGTTAATATAGGTCCCTTCAGCTAGCTGGTCCCAGGAGAATCTGAGAAGCAACATGCCTGCACTTGCAGAGGATGCTGGGAGAGGGTGGGACTGTCTTTTATGGGTGGTTCACTGAGAAATGTGCTGCTATTCAATTCCTGCATTGCTCTCATTCATTTAGAAAAAAGACAGTGCTGGGATATTATCCTAATAGAGACTTGCCAATATGTATTTGGCACAGAATAAATTCTTAAAAGTGAGATTCCAAAAATTTAGGAGGTTTACATTTTAAATTATGGTAGCCGTTGACAAGCATTCCCCCTATCCCAGTGTATGCATGGACCCAGCTGTGTAGACACTTTTCCTAATCTTAGGAGGCTCAGCTTCCTCATCTATACAAAGAAGACTGGCAATCCTGCCCTGATTGAATTACTGCAGGGTCTGAATGACACAGCACAGGGAAACTGACGTCTCAGAAACCAGGACCATGGGAGCTCACTCCCTAGTGGTTCGGGGCACTGACTGATGACTCTTTTTGACAGATGTCACGCAGAACTTGAATCTGGATGTGGGGTCACTTCAGCAAGCCACAAATTGGCCATCAGCCAAGGACAACATTCTAGAAACGTTGAACAGAGCGGACCTTGGCAATTCAAAAAGCTTTACATCTTGGGGTGGTTTATTGTGAGTTGATGCTCTTTGCTTCCAGAAAAGGGACTACCTGACTATTCAATAGTGACAAAAGATGGATAAACCTCTTATTTCCCCACAGAGCTGAGGAGTTCTGAGGCAAGGCTCATTAGAGCTTGAGTAAGTTTGAGGCAGGGCTATAGGGCCCTGTCCAGTGTGGACAGTTCACACCTCCAGGTTTTCACAGTCAGTGATTTAAGGCTCAAGTTGAACACTCTGTTGCTCTCATCTCCATCTGCATCTTGGTACCTAAAGGCTTTCTCACGAAAAACACATTTCTTCTTCAAATATAGTAAAAATCTAAGTTTCTTGAGGAACAGAAAGCTAGAATTCACAGCCTCCAGTCCCAAGCACTGGCTTCATGGAGTTCTGAGTCACACAGTCCTGGATTCAGCTTCTATCTTGGCTGCCTATTGTT
Organism: Mastomys coucha; assembly: GCF_008632895.1. Taxonomy (NCBI): domain Eukaryota; kingdom Metazoa; phylum Chordata; class Mammalia; order Rodentia; family Muridae; genus Mastomys; species Mastomys coucha. Next base: position 139,858,799 of record NW_022196897.1, read on the forward strand.
TCCCTCCCTGAGTGCACTGTGCCTGAGAGTGTGGAGGCTCACATTTCTGCACAGGATGCAGGGGGACAAGAGGGTCATGAGGAGAGGTGCAAATGCAGCAAAGAGGCAGGACAAGAGGGTACGTGTGTGTGTTTTGGGCAGGTTGAGAGTCAACAAATTCAGAGTCCTGGATATTCAAGCTGGTCTATCTTCCAATGGCAAAGATGTCGACCTGAAGCTGCCTCTGGCTCTGGACATCACCGTGGTTCTGTGAGTATATGTCACTTGGATTTTGAGGGTGCAGTGCAACATGGCCAATTTGAGTAAGCATTTAATTCCCAGCTACTATGTGACTTCTGGCTCTAGTTTCCTAATCTATTAAAGAGGAGACTCTAAAAATTCCAACTTTTAAACTATTCTAATGAAGGTTGACCATGTTAATTCTATTTTGAAAGAACTATGTAATCTACCTTTGTGTGTGTGTTACATGTGTGCACTCGTGTGTACACAGCTTCATGTATGTACTCCCATGTCTTTGAGGAGTTCAGAGGTCAACATCAGCAAGCTGACTCAATGTGGTGGTGTGCCACATTAATTTTTGAGATAAGATCTCTCACAGAACCTGGAAATCATTGATTTGGGCTAGACTTTTTGGATAAGTAAAACAGAAATTTGAAGTTTTTAAAATTTCAAATGAGAGACCTAGAAAAATGTTCAAGAATCCATGCAAAAGAGTTTCTAGAGATAGCGGGGATACTTCAGAGAGAACATTTTCCTAGTATATGTGTGAACCTGGCCTCAAATAGTCACCATTGAGGGGCCGGGAATGTTTTTATTTGATGCACTTATTATAAAGGTATGAACTGTAAGATCATGGGGTAGTCACTTAACCTCTGTATGGCCAGGATCTGGAGTATGATTTGTTCCTAGTACTGTTTTCATGATTAAATGGATTAAACCAGGTACAATAATTATAAGTGAACGCCCATAGGTAGTTTATATTATGTTACAATTATGTTGCAAAATGTTAGCAATTGTTGTAATTAGTCTCTGTGTCAAGCAAAAATCTTGCATGTACTAAATAATGCATAGCCCAAGGAAGTCTAATATAAATGTGTAAATTTTGTAGAGAAAATGTAACATGTTAACACTACTGTTACAATGTTGGCATTGAACACGTCACCCATTTATAACATTGCACCCATAGACACACTGGATTAGGTCCACACAGATAGCTGAAAACCAGGGCAACCTGCAAAGGCTTCTAGACCTGTGTCCAGCGTGACCCTTGTTTTCTGCAGGCCTGGCTTTGGCAATACGGTCGACTTTGCTGTTTCCTTGGACCTCATAAATTCAGTCACTGTTAAAAACAATGCCATGTCTGGCCTTCCCGAGGTGGCCATAGGAAAATGCTCCAGTAACACAGATAAAATCTCCATTTCCTTGTTGGGCAGGTAAGGCCTATTCATCCCAGCAGAGCTGGGTTCTCAGGTAGGCTTTAGGACCTCTGAATTTAATCCTATTCTTAAACCTGGGAAGCAGTATGGTAGAACGCACAATCAGACGAGCCTCAAGAATCGACTGCGTCGACATTTTCGACTCTGTTACTGTGCAGTCCCATCCTTTTGAGACTCCGGCTTCCCCATCTGTGCACTCGAACAGCGGAGATCCTTACTGTACTGGGATAAAGATACGACAAAACATGTATGTTTAGCAAAGAGCCCAGAACATCTTGAGGGCTCAAGAACTATAATTCACGATCCTCTGAGGATGGTTCCTTTCCATTGCTGAAGCAGGAGGATGGACCTCTCTAGTCACAATCATGTCTTTAGCTATGGTGTCTTTCCGCTGGGTCAATGTGCCTCATTCCTCTGGAGATGTTCACATTACATCCACCTAAAGGTGGGACATGGTTGGAAAATTAGATGCTAGCATAGGCTCTGATTGTCCTGAAGTAATTACCCTCTAAAAAAGTTCTGCAGTGAGATCCTGACATCCTGCCCCTGTCTTTTTCCATCATGGATCCCCATTGACCCTCAAAATCTGTGCCTTTATTTGCATGCTTAATAAAGCAGTTTTGGCTCAGGCAGGAGTGAGAAGAGATGATACTCCCCAGTGTCTGGGAGAGAAAATGTGACCTGCGAGTCAAGGGCTGGGGTTGAAGATCCTTGGTCAGACATGGAGATTTGGCCTCTGTTTTCAGCCTTGATAGCTGTGCCCCAGGACCACTCACCCTCCTCTACCAAAGATCTGATCTTAAATCAGTGACAGGACTTCAGTTTGCCCAGGAGCCCCAGGAAACTCATGCTGCTCCACTGCTTCTGAATACACATGTCCAAGAAGGCTCTCATAATGTGCCTTTGCATTTAGATTCATTGGGTTTTGTTTTGTGCTTCATATAAGGTTTTTCCTACTACAGTACCTTTGCACAGATGTTCTGACTATGCAAAATATGTACTCCAACTCTTTTCATATTTTCATCTTTCAGGGTCTTGGTTAGATTACGTCTCTTTTTTCTTATAAGGACATACCCTTAACCTTCAAGTACTAGTCTCTGTTGTCTTTTGTGTACATACATATTTTAAGGCATTGTCTCATTGTACAGCTCTGGCTGGCTTTGACCTCAGAAATCTACCTGCTCTGTCTCCTGAGGACTAGGTTCAACGGCGGTGACACCATACAAGTTATCACCATACATTTAATGGGACCTTTCCTTACTTATTTTGGGTGGGTGGAGTGTATTTGTGTGTGAATTCACACACATGTGTGTCAGTGGCCTGGAGCTCACCAAGTCGGTTAAGCTGGTTGACCAGTTAGTCCCAGGAATCTACACATTTCTGTCTCTCCAGGGCTAGATTACATGTATTTGCTATCAGCTGTCGTTTCTTTCTTTTTAAAAATATGGACACTAGAAAGGGAACTCAGCTCCTTATGCTCGCAAGGTGAATATTTTGTGGACTGAGTTATCTACTTGGCCCCGTCATCCATTCTTGTAACCAAAAATCTGCTCTGTGCTAGGCAGACATTGTTCTAAGCTCTGGAGAGTCATTTGATGAAAACATATAGGCTCTCTGGAGCATATCATGAGGAAAAGGCATGCAGAAAAGTATTTGGTCTGTCCATAAGTTCAAGAACAATGAGGAGCTCTACACAGACCATCATACTTTGTGGAGCATAAGGAAAAAAACCCCTCCCTTCAGTGCATACTCAGAGTGGGCTCCCCAGGAGATAACAACTGGATGAAAGTTGAAGGTGGGAGGAGGCGACTTCAGTGAAATCTGTTTATGAAGGAGGTTAAAAGCTGCCTAGTGTCCCAAGGCTCAGCCTGGTGCTCTGTAAATAGAGTCTGAGTGAATAGTGCCCTGTCAGGGCTCTGATGAGCACTCAGACACCAAGGAGGCAACTACTTAGGCATGAGATGCTCGGATGCCCAGGGATGGTCAGCCTGACAAACTGAAATGAGACCACAGAGCAAAGTTGTAGGTAACTCTTGGCCAAGCTTTATAAGTTCCTTCTTTTCCAGACGATTTGGCCTCATCAACAGTCTTCTGGATCGTGTGTCTGCCCTCCTTACAAATGCAGTGTCACTTCTCCTGCAAAACATCGTAAGTCCCCAGCTCTTGGCATCTAGAACTAGGCCTGGTATGGGAAGCAGAGGTATCTGTAGGTGTGGCTGGGTTCTTGGGACACATTTTTCTGGGAGGAGCAGATTTTTCTTTGAAGGGTCTCTGCACTCCTCCTCCTCAGTAGCTGGGCTGCAGAGGTAGAAGTCACAGGTCTTGCCTTGAGCTGTTTACCACATACACACAGCATATCTTCCTTTAAGCTAAGGTTTTCTTGCGATCAATACGTTCTTATTTAGACATCGATATTTAAGCACCTGTGAATGAGAACCTGCAGGAAACTAGGATTCGTGCCTCCCCAAAAGCTTCAGCCTTCTGAGGATCTTAAAGTTCCAGGACTCAAGAGTTCAAGGTGTTTAGGAGTCTGGGGGTGTTGGGGTTCTGGATAGTAGATTGTTGGATCTTGAACTTCTGATATCCTGAGATGGTGGGTTCTTAGTAGCCTGGGACAGTTCTGATTCAGATTGCTGCAATTCCCTAGTCCCAGATTGCAAAGTTAACTGTTCTTGGATCCTGGAAATGAGTCCCTCCATTTTTTTGGGCAATGTGTTCCCAGCAAAGTCTCATCTGTTTTCCTTCTTCCCCTCTTTCCTCCTCCCACCTTCTTTTTGTCTCTCAGCTATGTCCAGCGCTCCAGTACATCCTCAGCGTCCTGAATGCAAATGTTATTCAGGGTCTCCTCTGTAAGTCATAGCCTGGGGATGGAATGTTTTCTATGGGCCAAGGCAGGAGCTGTAGGAGTGCCCCATGCAGGGATACAGGGACTTTGGATCCTGACCAAGGCGGGCCTTTGGCTCCTCCTCTTTTCACTAGATGCTTCATTTGAGCCTTATCTTCTCATGCTCAGAGTTTTGGGACAACAGGAATCAGACACCAATGGTGTCAGGCTCTGGAAGTGGTCCTTCTATGGATATGTTCCTTTACACAGACCTTCTGGGTCTTCCACTACCTCGTTAGGTCCTCACAAGAGTTTGCACAGTGGGGCACAAATGAATAGTGATGTACTTGATTGAGGTCACACAGGTGACAGAGTGATGGGCTGGAGGGAAGAAACGAGTTCAGTGGGTTTCTGTTCAATTTGCCATGACAAAGACTGAGGCTAATCTTGACTTGGTTCCTTCAGCTAATCTACTGTCAGGACCATTACCACTTTCCGTCTGAAGAGGAAGGACAGGAAGATGGCGTGGCACCCCTGCTGGTATGGGCAGTGTCTTAGCTACCTTTCTTCTATTTTCATTAGAAAACAATATGGCCAAGAGAAATTGTGAAAGAAAACATTTAAGACTCACAATTCCAGAGGGTTAGGGCCAATGACCAACATGGTGAGAAGCATGGCATTAGGCAGGCAGGCATGGCACTGGAGTAGCAGTTAAGAGCTTTCATACTGATGCACAGTCACCAGGCAGAGTGAGCTAACTAGCAATGGTGTGGCCTTTTGAAATCTTAAAGCTCATCCCCAGTGACACCTTCTCCAATAAGTCGAAACCTCTCAATCCTTCCCCAATAGTTTTGTAACTGTTATTACAAAATATAGCTCAATTAAATGAGTCTCCGGCAGTGGTTCTCATCAAACACAAGTAGGCTCCATGCTCTGTGGCTCTGTGCACAGCAGCCTGTCAGGAAGCCAGGGCAAGCCTTATTTTGTTTCTGTCACAAGACTAAAGAAGTAGAGACCTGATCTTGACTCCAGGCTGAAGTCTGAGTTTGAGGACACCCTGAATGTAGAGCCAGCAACATGGATCCAGCGTGAGCTAGGATCTGTGTGACTGAATGAATCAGGAGTTTTTGACTGAGTCCTAACTTGTGCATAGACCATTGACCATGGGTTGAATCCTCACCCTGGCTTGGGCATGGTCTCTACTTAATCTTTTTCCATGTGTCTTTGCGCCAGAGCAAGGGATGAGAAGTGGCCAGGACAAGAGGCAAGAACAAGACCGCAAGTCTGCATCTCCTCTCTAGATGTCCCCAGTCATGCTGGGCACAGTAGGACTGAGTGAACACAGTGAGGCTAGGCTACCATGGATCGAATTAATGCCCAGTGAAAGCTTACTCTCTCTGCTGCCTAGACAGCCAATATCCTGATACTCTCTTTGTTTACATTCTAGGTTACTCTCCAGTGGTTTCATCTTACTTCTGGTGGCATTTCTTTCTAGAAAATGCTTCTATCATTCACACAGAGTCTACCTGAGGCCACCCATTGGACCCTCCCAAATCCCCTTCCTCCCTGAGTAGTCTCCACACCTGTTACCACCATTCCAAGATTAAAATCCTAACTGCACCCTGGCATATCGCTTGCCTCAGTCCTTGCAATAAGAGTTGTTGGTGGGGTGTGGGGTATGTACCTGGTGAGATTTCAAATGAGTGGCTGAAGTCATAGCTGGAAGGAACTTAGGGGATACCTCACAGCTTAAAAAGAAATGTAAAGAGTTACAGAAACATTGAGAGAGTGGGCACATAGCCACTGCGTGAATGTGGCAGAACACGATCCAGCCAGCTATACACACACAAGTGTATATTGGCGCCATCCTGACTGACGAGACCCAGGAAGACAGAAGGGGTTAGGTGGCTATGGCTTTTCTTGCCTGCCTCTCCCTAAGGGGCATCTCAAGACCTTATGCTCTCCACTTTCTCTTAGCCCTTCCATTGCTACTTAGTTTCTGGATATTGCCTCCAGATTCGTCTCCCCGGGAACACCAGTGATCCCGGTGATACCCGGGGGTCCCTGATTTCACCCTTGTCATGGAGGCTGCAACTGCAGAGGTCTTCTTAGTACTTCACATCCTGATGCCAAGGGGAAGACACTGAGGTTCACAGAGGTAAAGAGATTCACTCAGGTCATGTGGTGAGCAGGGATCAGAGCCAGGACTAAACTGGCCCTCATCTAACATTTATGTAATTGTGGTTTATACCATTAACAATGTTATCCCTGAGCTTCAGCGCCAGGAGACTCCCAAGCATGAGCTCAGTCTTAGACACAAGCCAAAATTAAGGAACTATGATGCTCTGCATTGATTGATTAGCATGAAGGTCTCTATGTTTCCCAGACATGTGACTGTTTCACTTTCCATATTGGCTATGAAGGGTGTTAGGAAATTTCTTTGGGACAGTTCACCTCTCTCAGGAAGCCTCTATCTGGAGAAGCTTACAACTCAGGGACAGTAACTGTTGGCCCAGTCCTTGTTGTCCTAGAAGGGTTTTATGGTTTGAATCTGCAAAGCCTTCCATGGGCTCAAAGGTTTGAATGTGGAGCCTCCGTCTGGTAACACTGAGTTGGAGGTTTTGAGACAGGATGCTCTTTGGTTCCAATTTTTGCCATCTGTCACAACATGACCCAGGCATGCTATCGGCTACCACAGACTATGCCTCTCGAGCATTCATGCTCTCCCCACCAATAGACCTATATCTCCTAAAAACAGAACCAAAGCAAACTTTTCCTGCATTAATTTTTTTTTCTGTTAAGTGTTTGGTCACAGTGACAAGAAAACACTCAATACAGATAATTAGTATCAGAGTTGAGGTTTATTGCCCTAGCAAGTTTGACCTGTCTTTAGGGCTTTGGAACTGATTTATAAGAGACGCATAGAAGAGTCTGAAGCTGTGGGCTAGAGAAGTGTCACCGCTTTTGAAGAATAGTTTAATACACGATGGGAATTGTGAAAATCCAAATGTTCACACAGAGGCAGACAGGAAAACCTGAACATGTGGAGTTTGAGAGGGCATGAGAAGGAACCTATGGGGAAATGAGCAAGAAGTCAGTCATTGTCAGAGAAAATATCAAGTCAGAATACCACTTAGGCTATGTCATGTTTGTGGCCTGCTACTTTTAGCCAGCTGCATTGTGAAATTCCTGAGCAATTATCCGAGCAGGAAGATACATGCAGTTTCATGAAGTAAGGGGGTGGGTCCCTGTGTGGATGGTGTATAAATCTACGTAGGCAACATCCAAGTGACACTTGATAATCCAAGATGCTAGCAATGTGGGATATCTTCCAAGAAGACCTGCAGACACACATTTTAGAACTTTGCTCAGGGCTGTAATAAATAACTGGCTAGAAACCATTTCCTAAAGAGATTAGTCCGGATTACAGTTCCAGGGTAAACGTTCAGCGACGACAGCAAGGAAAGCATTGCAGGTAGGAGCCAGAGGCCAGCTGGTAGCATAGCATCAAGAGTCGAGAATCCAAGTGTGAGTAGAAGCAGGGTCAGGTTATAAAACCTCACTGCCCACTCTCAGTGACCCATTTTCTCCTATAAGGCTTTATCTTCTTAAGAGTCTAGCCTTCAAAACCAGTACCAATAGCCTGCGAACAAAAGTTGAAACAAATGAACCCTTATGGGGGCATTTCACACTTAAAACACAGCAGCACCTAGGTGGAGCCCTGCCTGTGGTAGAGAGTGTGGCCACTGTCAGGAATGCTCAGGCTAATGAGGGCTCCTCTACCTGAAGGATCCTATAAGACTCAACAAGCATTTGTGAAAATTCCCAGTAAACAGAGGGTACCAATTTGGCAGCTGTAAGTATGCCATTTTGTGCTTCTTTATTGCATTCTCCTATCTTCCACCTCTCCAACCCCTATTCCACACTAACCCCTATCCCAACACTAGGCAGGAGGGAAGGAAGGTTAGAAGAGAAAGGGGGTATAGATCTCTTTAGGTTAATTCCTGCTGATTAGGGGTATCAAGTTCCTAGGGCCAAGTACAATCATCATTGTCAGGATATCTCTAACCAGCAACCAGCAGTCCAGACCTGCCATTTGCCATTAGGGTTTATTATCATGGAGTTGTGACTCCCTGGGAAAAGACCATAGACTCACTTCAATTGCAATTAAAGGATTTATTGATTATTGTTAGTAGGACAACAATCTCTGAGGCTAAGGAGATTGTCCTGTGAAAGGTGTGTGTGTGTGTGAGGGAATGATATTTGAAGGTGGAAACTATAAGAAGACCTTGAGGATCTGTACAAGCAAGCCAGAGCTGTTCTGTCTGCCAAGATTAGTTAGTCAAGGAGACCTCGAAATAGTCCATGAACGTCTGCACAAGCAGGTTACAGAAACCAAAACCCAGATAGTCTTATCCTAATAAGTAGATGGTCACAGGTATACATTTTTGGGTGGGGGGGGTCACTGAGTCAGGGTTGCTGAAAACTTATTTCCCAAAGGACTGAAGTCAGAGACACAAGACTAGTGTATACCAAGATGGATACCTAGCATAAGATGGAGTCCTTTTTAGTCATCCCGATCTTCATCTCTATATTATCCCATCTCTTTTCTCTTATCACACAGCAAATAGCAAAAGCAGCCCACACAGCAGCAGTAACCAGCATCATTGGGGTCAGTTCCATGGGACCAGCCACTACTGGTCTTCTCAGGGCTTTGGCATTTATACCTTCTCAAGAATCCCCATAATTTGTAGCTGGCAAAAATCATACCCTTCCTAGAGCACAAGACAAATCATAGTTAGTGACTATGGACAATCTGAAGCAGCCCCATATCCCACACCTGGGATTAAAGCAAAAATGTATTCACATAACATAACTGAGTTTTTAAAGAAACCAAAATTCTCACTGCAGACAGGTGGGAGACTGAGACAAATCTTGGGAGCAGTCCAGCATCATACAGCAAGGGATGAGCAGATCTGTCTGGCAGTGAAGTCTCTAGGGTCACAGGCCAGAGATCTGTAGCTGGATCTCCTCATCCTGCACAGTACAGGGAGCAGTGTCCCTGCCAAAGTCTTAGGATCCCTCTGAGTTCATTGCCTAGATCAGTCCTCAGCCCTTTTGGAAACTCTCTTCAATTAGTAGAGATTTGATGGAGGTCTCAGCAGCCCTTCATTTGCTACTCAGACTTGTGGCTTTGAACCTTGTGGGAATAAAATTACAGCAGAGAACAACTGTCCTGTCTCCTGTCTTTTTCTCATTCATTCATTCATTCATTCATTTTATATCCCCAATGACTGTCCCCACTCCCAGTATCCTCTCACAGAATCCCTCCCTATAATCCTCCCTCCCTTTTTCCTCTGAGGGGTAGGGGGCCCCTGGTATCCACCTTTACCCTGGTGCATCAGGTCTCTGTAGGGTTAAGCGCATCCTCTCCCACTGAGGCTAGATGAGGCAGCCCTGTTGAGGAACAGAGTCCACAGACAGGCAATAGCTTTAGAGACAGTCTGCACTGCAATTGTTGGGGGACCCACAGGAGCACTGACTGACCAGCATATCTGTTTCATATGTACGGCCCATGGATGCTCTTCAGTTGGTGGCTCAGTATCTGAGATCCAGCAATGATCCAGGTTAGTTGACTCTGTTGGTCTTCCTGAGGGGTTTCTATGCCCTTCAGGGCCTTCAATCCTTCCCCCCAATTCTCCTGTAAGAGTCTCCAAGCTTTCTCCAATGCTAGGGTTTGAGTATTAGCATCTGTTTCCGTAAACTGCTAGGTGGAGCCTCTCAGAAGATGTGCTAGACTACAAGCATAACAGAATATCATTAATACTGTCAGGGGTATAAAGGTAGACCTATCAGAATTACACGTCAACAGAATTACTTCTCAACAGAGACTCTAAGAGCAGTAAGGGCCTGGACAGAGGTCTTGCAGACCCCAAGAGACTACAGATGTCGGCCTAGACTGGTATACCTAGCAAAACTTTCAACCACCACAAATGAGGAAACCAAGATATTCTATGATAAAACCAAATCTAGCTGGGCAGTGGTGGCGCACACCTTTAATCCCAGCACTTGGGAGGCAGAGGCAGGCGGATTTCTGAGTTCGAGGCCAGCCTGGTCTACAGAGTGAGTTCCAGGACAGCCAGGGCTAAACAGAGAAACCCTGTCTCGAAAAAACAAAAAACAGGGCTGGTGAGATGGCTCAGCGGGTAAGAGCACTGACTGCTCTTCAGAAGGTCCTAAGTTCAGATCCCAGCAACCACATGGTGGCTCACACCCACCCGTAACGAGATCGGACGCCCTCTTCTGGTGTGTCTGAAGACAGCTACAGTGAATTATTCCAAAGCAAGCGGGCAGAGTGAGCAGGGCCAGCAGAAGTCCTCAGTTCAACAGCAGCCACACATGATGGCTCATGGCCATCTGTACAGCTACAGTGTACTCATACACATAAAAAACAAAAAACAAAAAACAAAAAACAAAAGCAAAAACAAAAAACATAGCACCCCCGAGAACAGCCAGGAGTAAAACTGTTTTCAACAGAGGGTACCCTTGTTTATCCCATGGGGTAGAGAGGA
>NW_022196897.1:139871780-139872882 GCF_008632895.1 Mastomys coucha
TGCTCTGGCCAACATGAGCAGTGAGTACTAGGTAGGCTCTAGACAGGTCTTGGTCTTTAGCCAGTAACTATAGATAGCACATTGGAATCTACTCCCATAATCCTCCCTCCTACTCTATCTTTTTTTTTAAGATTTATTTATTACTATACATAAGTACACTGTAGCTGCCTTCAGACACACCAGAAGAGAGCATCAGATCTCATTACAGGTGGTTGTGAGCCACCATGTGGTTGCTGGGATTTGAACTCAAGACCTTTGGAAGAGCAGTCAGTACTCTTACCCAGTGAGCCATCTTGCCAGCCCTCCTCCTACTTTATCTTATTGCCATGTGATCCTGTCTAGAAACAAGCATGTTATGTCTCAGTGGATCAAAGCAAGGGCAAGCATTTCCTCTCCCATGGCCCGCAACTCATTGTGTGCATGTGTGATGCTTCAGCAGCCTCCATAGGCCAGGACACGAACCCTTTTCCTCCCTCTGCTGGCCACACAGCACAATTGCAGGAAGGTTCTCCTCAGACAGATTTGCTAACCTACTTTTCTTGCTCTTAGAAAAATAGAATGTGCCTTCCGGTCTGACTGGGCTAGGGTCCAGAGCAGACCTTGGGCGCAAGCTCCGCAGCCAGTCCCACAACACTCAGAGGAATCTCCACTCCCAGGTACTCTGACACACCCAGGATCAGAGGTGAGGAGGAACCAACATCTGTCCAAACACTGGGAGTAACTGGGTCCAGCGGGACCAGGCATACAGGAACTCCGCCAGCCCGTTGACTCCAGTACCTTCCGGTCTGTCTGGGTTAGTATTCTGAGCAGACCTTGGTTACAAGCTCTGTAGCCAGTCCCACAACTCACAGAGAAAGCCACACTCCCAGGTGATTTAACAAGCCCAGGATCCCAGGATCCCAGAATCACAGGATCACAGAGTCAGCTTGATTCTGAGGAGTTCTGATACAACCAGGATCACAAGAAGGACAGGCTCCAGTCTGAGTTAGCAAGGGCAGGTAGCACTAGAGTTAACCAGATGCTGGGGGGCAAGAGTAAGAAAATAAACAACACAAACCAAGGTCACTTGCCATCATCAGAACCTAATTCTCCCACCATAGCA
>NW_022196897.1:139875379-139881415 GCF_008632895.1 Mastomys coucha
CTCTGGGAGGAGCAGTGGTACAAAAGGGAAACAAGAATGTGATTCAATTCTATTTAATTAAAATATGTGTTAAAAAAAAAGAAAAGAGTTTGGGCCTAGAAAAGGATTTATTATGAACAAGGGCATAATGAGCATTGTGTAGTAGTTGTAAAAGACCCCTGAAGTATGCATCACTACCATCTATACTCTAAAGACGAAGGACAGAGGGAAAGAGATAAAAATTTGTTCATGTATAGAAAGAAGATGGCAGAGTCAGAGAGAGCTCACATTGCTCAGCCAGAGATTCACAGTGTAATCCACGCACTACCTGGAATGTTGAGTGTCATTAGATCTTGATTAGTAGTTTCACTGTCAAGCATCTGCTTCCTCTGGATTGCCAGAAGTTCAGAAAGAATAAAGAGCAGCGGTCAGTGAAGTGATCCCAGACAGCCAGTGACCAACCAGTAGCTCTTACCTCAGGTCTCCAGCTCCAAGAATCCTGCTCTCCATTAATTGTTGTAGGAAAAAGCCATTTAAGCCACTCACATTATTCCTCTCCTTTACCAATATAAGAGGTCACTTGCATGCTAGGCACACTCCTGCAACAAAACAGCAGCTGAGCGCTGAACTATGAGCCCCAAAGCAAAGGAGCATGGCATTTGTCAATATGGTGACAAACCAGGATGTGAGAAAGCCAGAGTGGTGTACTCTGACCTTTGGCATCTGCATGTGTGTCACTCCTCCCTTCACTCATCTGTAATGTTGCAATTAAGCATCTGCAAGATGCCAGCCACTGTTCTGGGTCCTAAGGCCACCACAATGAAGAACACAGACAAGGCTCTCTGTGTTCCTCGGGATTGTGTTATGTTCTAGCCAAAAACAATGAATGGAGACACTCAGAGTCCACGACATCACACAGAGTGCTTGGTGTTTTAGGAAGACAAAGCAAAGGGTTATGAAAGCAGGAAGGTGGTAACTGTTGACAGAAGACAGAAGGCTGTTTGAGGATGAGAATTCCTAGATGAGCCGTGAAGGACAACACAGAAGGAGACCTGCTAGGACACAGGTATAGCATGAATATGTAAGATGAGTGTGAGGTAGGCATAAATTAGCTCTTCTTTTTAACCAAGGAATGAAAACAAAGTGTTGGCATATATGGGGGGGGAGGCATCTCTACAAGAGTGATGCTGTAGGAGGTTCTCTAAGAGGAGCTGAGACTATTCATCCATGTGTCATGTATTCACTAATGACTTCTCTGTGCTGACTGAACTCTTCTCAAATGTCACATTTTAAAATCTGTAAAAGGACACGTCAGAACTTGGGACACATCTTAGCCTACAAAGTGCTAACCATGAAGTCTCGAGTATAACCCCCAGAACTCACATCAGAAAGCCAGACTGGGTGATGCATATCTGTAATTCCAGTTCTGGGGAATGGAGTTGAGGGGATCCCTGGGGCGCAGGGGCAGGCTAGCCTTGCCTAGTCAGTGGATCTTGGACCAAATGAGAGACACTATCTCAAAATTAAGTGGATAGGACCTAAATACCAACACCCAAAAATGATCTCCACTCTTCATGTGTGCATATTCCTGCCTTCCCACCTTCACATACAAACACTTTCTCTCACATGTACACTCACATATACACACACTTCAAGCACCATCCATCCTTCTATACATCCATCTATCCATCCATCGTCTTCTGTGGTTTCCTTTCTTCATCAACCCTGTTCCCGGGACTTCTGGCACTCTCCCTTGCTCTGTATTTTCTTCCACACTAGAATGGATGCATCTCTAGACAGAAGATACATGTCATTTACTGTTCTATCTGATATGCCAGGATTACTTTTGGAGTCCAAGCCTGGTGAAGAAGAAGCAATTAATGCCATCTGGTTGCTGTTAATGTTCGGTCTCCAGTTTTATGGAAGCAGATGAGTGAGCCCAGCAGCCATGCCAGGGAATTCAGGCAGCTTTACTGAGATTGCAGGTTCTGATAGCTACAAAAGGATAGTAGGAGTTCTCTGGGGGGAAGTTCCATTGCCGTCAGAGAGAAGAACATAAGTCCTCAGTGGTAGGAGAGGGCCTTGTTGTATGGTAAGAAAATCTGAGTGAGACCACAGGCATTGTGGACAGGGGAAGCCTCCTGTGAGCCTCAGTTGGTAGTCCTCTGTGAACCTGTTTTGTGAGGACAGAGTACATATTATAACAGATGTTTCACTTAAGCAAAAGTACACACCATGACAAGAGACACAGGAAACTGAATGTGAACAGCACAATTATGTCTTATTCCTTGATTTGCACAGCTCAACTATGTCGTTTTCTTCCTCCATGCTACCCAAGTGAAATATGTTGAAAGACATGCATGTAAATTTGAAATTTCTAGTGGTTCTTAAGTAGAACAGCCACACTGGGAACATAGCTTAGTGGGAGACTATTGTCTACAGGATTTAAAGCCCAGAGTCCAAGTCCTGAGATGTAGAGAGAATCTCTTACGTACTGTATGGAAGCATCACCTGCCAATCAAAAGTTGATGGTCAATTAACAAAAGGCAGGAAGGAGAAGGTGGGAGTTCCAGTGGGGAGAAAGGACCTCTTGGATAGTGACAGGATTGTGAACAGATTCTCCCCAAATTCTGAGGAGATACATTTATGACACTGAGAAGAGTTAACCAGACAGTTGACACTCATAGATTAGAATAAACAAGATAATTAAGGTGCAAGCTAACTGGAGAACAAGTACAGGTTTATGGCTTAGGCATTTATTCATAAATAATTCAGTCTCAGAGTCATTATTTTGGGAACTGGGACATGGGTGTAAAATCCTGTGGTTATGATGACATTCACAACTTAAAAGTAGTAAAAATAAATAAATAAAATAAAATTATGACTCAGAAATATACTTTAATAATGTTGAAAAATATGTTCAATTCAACATGTTTTTATGAAATTTTATAACATTTCAATGAAACATAATATATTCTACTTTCCTGCTCAGGCTTGCATATACATTTAATTCTTGGGAAACAATTTCAGTTATTCATCTGCAGAGCTACCATCTGTTCATCCTGATGGGAGACATTTAAAGGCTTAGAACATCTCACTTTATCCCCATTCCCTACACACACCAACATCTACCATGGACACCTCCAACATCAAGTGAGCTGTGACTCCACATGACAGAGAGATGAATTCGGTTTATCCCAGCAAGAATTTTATCAGGCCAGGCAGTGGTGGCACACACCTTTAATCCCAGCTCTTGGGAGGCAGAGGCATGTGGATTTCTGAGTTTGAGGCCAGCCTGGTATACAGCATGAGTTCCAGGATAGCCAGGAGAAACCCTGTCTTGAAAAACAAAAAACAAAAAACAAACAACAACAACAACAAAAAGTTCTCAGTGTGAATGAATTGCCAGTGTTAAAATAAGAAATACTTCATGGCCAGCAGAGAGTCTGGTGATGTTTTGAATATTTGTGTCTTGAGGGAGACCAAGATGAAGGAGGTAAAGTCACTGAAGAAATTAATGAGCAAGCAAATCCAATGAATATGAAACCACAAGTTTCCAGAATCTCTCATTTTGTTCTTAAATGTTGTGACCATCTTTTAGTTCTCTGCCTGGTGACCACCATTTTTCCCTTTGCTATGGTGGCCACCATATTATTCTGTATGTACTGGAATGTTTTTGTTTTCAGATCTCACCTACAAGCAAGATCATACAGTATTTTTATTTCTGTCTAGCTGTTTCCTTCTACACAATGACGCTTCTCCATCACTCAACGTCTGCTTCATGAAGACATGGTGCTGAAGAGGCTAGTGAGCTGACTTCAGCAGTGCTGACTACTGGCTTTGTTGACTGGGATTAACAATTGTATAGGGATCAGGAAGTCCTAGTTTGGGACTCCTAGTCCTTAATGGCTCTGGAAACTTTCAATGAGGAATTTCTTTTGAGACTCATACAACACAGCCTTTGTATCCAACAGCCAAGTACTTTACATAGAGGAGATTTCCTGTATACTAGAGGGCTTCTCATTCCCATATGTCAGAGCGGTGAGCACAGACCTGGGATGGCCTTTGCCCTGCCAACCTCTCCACAACAAGAACTGTCTGTGTGTGCACTGCAATGTAACGGCATTGCTATCGCCTGTGTCCACAGCCTGTCCAGTGTGAGGACAGTCACACCTGCTTTATCTTAATGTCTAAAGCATGCAGGCAAGCTGCAGTTCCCAGTCCCACTGCATGCAGAAGGGTAAAGCTTCATCCTAGCTCATGCAGTTAGAAGTGGGAAGAGTGAGGATTTGAACCAGTGTCCTGCTGTTCTCAGTGCCTTCCAAGGCCCATGCCACCCTTATGATGCCCCAGACACGTCTCTGTCTATCACACCAAAGATGTACAGGTACGAGGTGTTAGTTAAGCAGCCAAGACAGATGTGGCTGGGGCCCAGTAATAATGGAACATGGTGGCAGCAGCCAGAAAGAGGGGCTGCGTATAGAAGCCAGCTATGATAAGGCCACAGTGCACTTTTCTACCTGAGCTCACAGAATTACAAGATCACAATGTCCTTTGCTCTGGTTGCTGCTGCTGGACAGGCCCTGAAGGCTAGCTAAATTGCAGTGGACCATCTTCATGCTGCCCCAGCCTGAGACGCAGCTCCAGCTTCTTCCAGTGCTGTTCTGGCTTGATATAGGCTCAGGGCTTGGTGACCAATTCAAAAACTGGGGTCCATGGAAAAGAGGATGTATATGCCTAGGCAAGGTCCTACCCTGCCAGCTGGCCTCCCCTGATGTAGCATTGGATATCTAACCTTGTGCAACCTTAACAGCTGTGGGCCTCTCAGAAACCTGTTTCTTCCACTGGCTCTCAAACTAATGCCCTGAAAATCAACAGGGTTTTAAAGAGGTGTATCTAACCTGAAGGTCAGACAGTAGGCAAATGTCTGCATCTACCCCAGGAAGGACAAAAGCTGCCCACTGCTGCCCCCAGGAGGCCATTTGCTGAAACAGCTGTTCTCATGCTCCCCTGGGGCACAGGCCCTGCCTTCTCATTGCAGCCAAAGCCCTTTCCTCTCTGAACCTCCTGTCAGGTCACTGGAAAATAGAACAAGATGGAGCAGGGCAGTTCCTGATGGTAAATAAAAAACAGTGGTCATTGCTGTTTATAGGGGGTTATGCCTTTGCAGTCCACACTGTGAAGAGCTGTGCGCATGAGCCACAGTGTTTGAGGTAGAGTTGGGGCTACCATAATTCCCAGTGGGGTGAACTCAGCAAATGTGAGATGGAGGTCACTTGTGAGACCCATGGTTCCTCTGCTTCTGTCCCCGATATTCTGAGGAGACGACACATCAACTTTGTTCAGAGGCCACAATCTATTTAATGTAAGAATTATCATTTTTTAAAAAAATGTGTGTGTGTGTGTGTGTGTGTGTGTGTGTGTGTGTGTGATGTTCACCATCATGTTAGTGCTGTACATGTGTGACTGTGTGCCTGTTAAGTCAGTGGATTACTTCAACCATTCAGTGGACTCTGGGGAGCAAATTAGGGACATTAGGCTCATGAACCAAATCTTCTTGCGCTCTTCCACCCCATTGACTCAAGAAGAGCCATGGGCTTGCATGAAGGAAACATACTTTTCTGGCTGCAAGGTGAGTTCTATATGGCAGAATTGCTTTAGCTCCTCACTGGTGGGAATAAACTACCTCTCTCCCCACAGAGGAGGTAAATCTCCATAGACTCCACTTGTTTGTCTTCATCTGTAGACTTTTTTTTTTTTTTAAAAAAAACCAATCTCTGGATATCTTTATTTTGCAAAATCAAAATAGTTTCAAAACTATACCCTTTAAGTAACAATCCCCTTCCTCACCCCCAGCTCCCTGCAAACATCCCCCCTCACACACATACACTCAGCATTTAGCAGCCTCTAATCCTGTTCTCATTGAGTTGACTACTATAGATCATATAATTGGGACCCTGTACTATCTGCTTTATTGTGATTGACTTACTTTTCTTTTTTTTATTAGATATTTTCTTTATTTACATGTAAATTTCTCCCTTCCCAGTTTCCCCTCCA
>NW_022196897.1:139888592-139896292 GCF_008632895.1 Mastomys coucha
AAGGGATTTTTGAGTTTGCTCTTTAAGTGCTTCTACTTGTTTACTTGTAATCTCCTGTAATTCTTTATTTGATATTTTGTTTCCTCTTTAAGGGCTTGTACCTCTTTACCTGTATTCTCCTGTATTTCTTTAAGGGAGTTATTCATGTCCTTCTTAAGTTCCTCTATCAGCATTGTGAGATATGATTTTAGATCCAATTCTTGCTTTTCCGGTGTTTTGGAATATCCAGGACTTGCTTCAGTGGGAGTACTAGGTTCTGATGAAGCCAAGTAGTCTTGCTTTCTGTTGGTAGGATTCTTGCATTTGCCTTTCACCATCTCTTAATTTTTGTTGTTAGATGTTCTTAATGACTCTGACCAGAGCTTGTCCTGTCCCTGACGCCCTGCAAGACCCCTGAGACTAGTGGGGCCTGTGCCTCCCAGCTGGCTGCTCCCAGCTTAGAAACTCACCGGAGAGAAGATGGTGGCTCTCACTGGAGACTCCGGGTCAAGGCGGTCCCTGGAGCCTGGCCCTCCACTTGCAGGGAAGGGGCAGCGAAGGTCACTGATCCACCTCTGTCACTTGGAAGCTGAGATGATCCTGTGCCTGCCACCCTGCGGCTCCCCTGCGACTCGTGGGGCTTGTGCCTCCCAGCTGGCTGTCCATCTGTAGACTTTTCAGTTACAGTTAGTTTTTCTTAAAAAATTAAGAGGGTGAAAAAGAGTATGATTTCAGAACCTGTATCCTGTGTCCACCAATACCTGAAGGCACATGGAGTCTGTAAGTTATAAACTCAAATCCCAATTCACCATAGATCTTTGCATTATTCTCTTATTCCAGCCGAGCTGGATTCCTCCCCCTTGGCCCACAGGTATCCTGACATGTTCATTTACACATCGCTTGCCTCCTGCCCAGTGGGTAACACATGGGTTACACAGCCACACTGTAAACGTGGTTGATTTCAAAGGACCAAGTATGTGAGTCATTCAGCCAGCTCTGTTGGCTCCATCAAGCGGCAGCACACCCCACAGCAGCTCAGTGGCTGCGAACCCACTTATTTTCCTCCTTTCAATTTTAGTATTGCTGGAATTCTCTACTCTGAGAAAAATAGCTTTCATGGATTATTAGGAATCATCTAGGAATCTGGTTTAAAACACAGATGATTGAGTCAGTAACATGTGGAGGGATGTCATTATTGCCTCCTCACAGGACCCTTACAGAGGCTGGCTCTGCCCAGGTGTGGAGATTAGGGCTCTTGGGTACAGGGAGGTCAGAGTGACCTGACAGCCACAATTCTACTCCACTTGTTGCATGACTATACCTGGTGTCTTCCCCTCTCTGAGTTTTTAGATGACTAATGGACTAACATAGGCACACACTAGCAGCCTTCGCAACACAACACTCTCCCATTCATCCATTCTGGGTCTTCTTTGAAGACAATAGTGAACTGCCGCATCTTGGCAGCCTCAGTTTCCTCAACTCAGGAATCAGTCTTGGCAGAAGTTTCTCTCCATCCACCACTGTCACTCAAGCATCCTGGGTGGCCTTTGGGTTGGAATATCTTGACTAACCTTAGATATTTTCTTTGGCGTCTCTTTAGAACATCCCGAAAATGGTGCTTGATTATCATCCTGTGACCACAATATAAGGCCACGTTATCCCAGAATCCCAGGAGATCGTGCAGAGAAACAAGGATCTCATGTGCATCCTTCTCCAAATGGTGAGTAGTGGCTCCACTAAAGTGAGTTCCCATCCGAGAGTCCTCAGGGCTTTGGTGCAAGAAGCAGAGGGAAGGCGCTGTTTGTGTTGGGAAAGTTTTGACTCTAACAAAGTTGAAGACATAGATGGCTGTGATGGTTTGTGTATGCTTGGCCCAGAGAGGGGCACTACTAGGAGGTATGGCCTTGTTGGAGTAGGTGTGTCACTGTGGGCATGGGCTTAAGTGTCTAATCCTATTTGCCTGGTAGTCAGTCTTCCACTAGCAGCTTTCAGATGAAGATGTAGAACTCAGCTCTGCCTGCATCATACCTGCCTAGATGCTGCCCTGCTCCTACCTTGATGATGAGGGACTGAACCTCTGAACCTGTAATACAGCCCCAATTAAATGTTGTTCTTTATAAGAGTTGTCTTGGTCATGATGTCTGTTCACAGCAGTAAAACCCTAACTAAGACAATGATGCTGAGTCAGACTAATGACAACCTAAACTCATGTGGGTTCTGTTTACTGTTCAGATTTTATTCATCAATGACTTCTTTTAGTGTATAGAGGAAGGCTTCCTACAGATGACTAGGCTTAACAGTGACACATGGAGAAAGACAGTGGGGAACCTAGAACTGGTCTCTAGGGAGGGACCCGGATCTGGCTTCATGGAAGGCATGAAGTTTCGCTGAAGCAAGAGAACAGATTTAGGTGGCAAAGTGAAGAGCAAATATGCTTCAAGCACAGAAGGCAGCAAACACAAGGACCGGAGCAGAGCGAGCACAGGCTGGAGTCAGCTTGGCTTTCCAAGCCCCTGCCCCTTCACTGTGCCTTACAGATTCTCTACCTGCCCCACCATGCCTGCTCATCTCTAGAACAAGTTGACTGCTTCTCCTCAGTTACATTTGTGTGTAGTTATGGCTATTATGTTAAATTCACTGTAATATTAGGGTGTTTGATGTGGTATTTTCCTACATACTTAGTTTCTGTCCTTCTCTGCCCCCTGCTGTCCTTCCCCATTTCAAACCCTTGCTAATCTCTACTCCCTTTCTCTTACTTTCATGTCACATGAGTTCTTTGCTGCCTCTTTCCTCCTCTTCTCTTCCTCTTATTGTCTCCTGATTTTATGACTCCCCAGACACATTCACATAGTAGGCGCTCCCCTCTCCATTCACATATATACATATGCAATTTGAAGCTGTTTTTTTTTAAAAAAAACTTTTTTTCAAATTATTTATTTATTATATGTAAGTACACTGTAGCTGTCTTCATACACCCTAGAAGAGGGCATCAGATCTCATTACAGATGGTTGTGAGCCACCATGTGGTTGCTGGGATTTAAACTCAGGATCTTCAGAAGAGCACTCGGTGCTCTTAACCACTGAGCCATCTCTCCAGCCCAAAGCTGTTTTGATCTTGTCAGAAATGAGGGTATTTTGGCTTTTGGAATCTGAGTAATTTTGCTAAGCCCAACGACTTCCATGTATATCTATTATGATTTTATTTTTTTGTTATGGCTGAGTAAAATTGCATTGTGCACTGAGCATCATTTTTATGCATTCCTGAGGGTAGGGCTCTCTGCTAGCTCCATTTCTTACCGATTGTGAAGAGAAGCATGTCTGTACTGTAGAGAGGTAAGTGTGAGAGTTATACGCAATAACTGTGTATCCTTTTTTTTTTTTAAATTAAATTATTTTGTTTATTCCTCAGGTCTCCACTGGGGGCCCTGTCTATCTAATGGAATTTGTCTCCTAGGGTTCTTCACCTCCTCCCCCTCCCCTTTGTCTCTGAGAGGGTGCTATCCCTACCTACCCCTTTCCCCCTCACCATGCACCCACTCACCCCATCTCACCTTGCCCCAGCATTCCCCTTCCCTGGAGCATCAAGTCTCTACATGATTAGGCTCATTTCCCACTGAGGCCAGACAAGGCAGTCCTCTGCTACATATAAGCTGTGGGCCATGACTGTTCATACTCTTTAGCTGGTGGCTTAGCCTCCGGGAGCTCCCAGGTTGGTTGGCACTATTGGTCTTTCTAGGGGGTTGCCATCTCCTTCAGCTCCTTCAATTCCTCCCCCTAACTCTTCTATAAGGGTCTCCAACCTCAGTCAAAGGTTACCTGTAAGTATCTGCATCTATCTCAGTCAGCTGCTGGCAGAGCCTCTCAGAGGACAGCCATGATGGACTTCTGTCTGCAAACACAACATGGCATCAGTAATAGTGCCAGGGTTTGGTGTCTGTGTATGGGAAGGATCCCAAGTTGGGCCATTACTGGATGGCCCTTTCCTTCAGTCTCTGCTCCATTTTGTCCCTGCATATCCTTTAGACAGGAACATTTCTGGGTCAAAAATTTTGAAAATGGGTGGGTGGCCCTGTCTCTCCACTGGGAGCCCTGTCTATCTACTGGAAGTGGTCTTTTCAGGTTCCATCTACCCACTGTTGGGCTTTTCAGCTAAGGTTACCCTCATTGAGTCCTGGGAGCCTCTCACATTCCAGGTCTCTGGGACTTTCTAGATGTTCCCTCACCTCCCACTCCTGCAGCTGTGTATTTCCATTCATTCTCCGAGCCCTCTGGGCTTCTGCCTGTCTCTCCCCATACCTGATCCTGTCCTCATTTTCCTCTCCCTCTCCCCTCTCCCACTCAGGTCTTTTCCTCCTCTGCCTCCCGTGATTATTTTGTTCTGTCTTCTAAGTGGGATTGAAGCATTCTCACTTGGCCCTTCCTTCTTGTGAAACTTCTTACAGTCTGTGAGTTGTATCATGGGTATTCTGTACTTTTTTGACCAGTATCTACTTATCAGTGATTACATTCCATGCATATCCTTTTGGGTCAGAGTTACCTTGATCAGGATAATATTTACTAGTTCCATCCATTTGCATGCAAAATTCATGATGTCCTCCTCATTTTTAACAGCTGAATAGTACTCTATTGTATAAATGAACCACATTTTCTGTATCCATTCTTCAGTTGAGGGACATCTGGATGGTTTCCAGCTTCTGGCTATTACAAATTAGGCTGCTATGAACATAATGGAGCATGTGTCCTTGTGCTATGGTGGAACATCTTTTGGGTATATGTCTAGTAGGGGTATAGCTGGGTCTTAGAGTAAAACTATTTACAATTTTCTGAGGAATTGTCAGATTGATTTACAGAGTTTGTACCAGTTTGCAATCCCACCAACAATAGACAAATGCTCCTCTTTCTCCACATTCTCACCAGTATGTGTTGTCACCTGCGTTTTTCATTTTAGCCATTCTGACTAGTGTGAGGAGGAATCTTGGGGTTGTTTCGATTTGAATTTCCCTGGTGACTGAGGATGTTGAGCATTTCTTTAAGTGCTTCTTGGATATTCAAAATTCCTCTTTTGAGAATTCTCTGTTTAGCTCTGTACTGCATTTTTAAATTGGGTTATTTGTTTTGTTTTCCAAGAAGTCTAACTTCTTGAATTTTTTGTATATATTGGATATTAACCTTCTATCAGATGTCAGGTTAGTGAAGATCTTTTTCCAATCAGTAGGTTGCTGTTTTGTCCTATTGACAGTGTCCTTTGCCTTACAGAAGCTTTTCAGTTTCATAAGGTCCCATTCATCAATTGTTTATTTTAGAGCCTCCACCATTGGTATTCTGTTCAGGAAATTTTTCCCTGTGTCAATGAATTTGAGGTTATCTCCCATTTTTTCTTCTATTAGATTCAGTGTATCTGGTTTTATGTTGAGGTCCTTGACCCACTTGGACTTGAGTTTTGTATATGGTGATAAATATGGATCAATTTGCATTCTTTTACATGCAGACTGCCAGTTAGATCAGCACCATCTATTGAAGATGCTTTCTTTTTTCCATTGTATGGTTTTGGCTTTCTTGTCAAAGATGTATTTATAGGCGTGTGGGTTTATTTCTGGGTCTTCAGTTCTATTCCATTGGTCGACATGATCCATTGTCTCTGTACCAATACTATTGGGAACAGAGGCACATCTGTCTCATAGGAAGGTAAGTATGAGAGTTACAAGCACTAATTTATTTTCTTATTTCTTATTCTTTCTATGACCCCTCCAGGTGTCAGAACCAAAGATGTTCCAACTTGGAAGCCTTGTTTTCTTGTGTGGCCTGCTCACTCAGACCTTAGAATCACCTTTGGGTAATATTGTTAGTGCCCTGAGTAATTTGAGAATTCTGAACTCTGTCTCTGTGAGTCAATAGAGGTGCTATTAGCTGGCTGATCACAGGAGTAACAATGGAATTACTAAACCTGCAATTGCAGAGGCTTCTGTGAGGGGGCAGTGTTGTCCTTTATGGGTGGTTCCCTGAGAAGGGTGCAGCTATTGAGTTCCTGCCTTACTTAGAATCACTTTAGATATAAACAGTGCAATGACAGTATATCCTAATAGAAACTTGCCAATATACACACAGGATACATCCATCAAAGTGAGATTTAAACATTTATTAAAGTCTGTGATTTAAAGTAGCTGTTGATGTGTTTCCTTGTACAGCTTCTTCTAGCAGTCTGTGGAGCCTGTCTCCCAGTACTCCTTCCTTGAAAGCACTGCCCTTGATACCTTTAACAGCTTTGGCATTGCCAGAGAAGAAAGGATATAACTGCTCTCACTTTGCTTTCT
The DNA here is from genome assembly GCF_008632895.1 of Mastomys coucha. Classification (NCBI taxonomy): domain Eukaryota; kingdom Metazoa; phylum Chordata; class Mammalia; order Rodentia; family Muridae; genus Mastomys; species Mastomys coucha. The sequence continues at coordinate 139,894,883 of NW_022196897.1, forward strand.
CAGTCCACTCTTTCTTCGCATTTTCACTATTGTTTTGTATAATTTAAATAAAGTTCTGTGTCAAAATTATTAGTGAGTACCTCTTCAAGTTTCTTTCTTTTTTACTTTTTCTTATTGATATATGTTGACTCCTAGAAATGAGGGACATCAGCTCATCTGGCTTGGATGTCCATGCTCCTCCCTACTGTCTAGTTAGTGGCTCCCCTCTTCTCTGTTATAGAGGAGCTGGGATAACCGAGAAGCAGTTGTTGGAGGAACAGGAAAGCTGTGTACATGTCACCTTAGAAAACTTTCAAAGGTGAAGAAAGGAGCCATCTTCTTATTCCATAGTCATGGAACCGAATCACCGAGAAAAGTGTGTCAGGTTCAAGGTATGGTGAGGGATAGTTATCCAAGCAATGATAGCTAAGTTGGCCTTGTCTGCATCATTATATAGGTAGAGCTTGTCTATCTCAGAGCCTAGTTACACTGTTGAGACTACATCTATTTGACTAAAAGTGTTTTCAATATTTTATTTTTATGTCTGTATATGTCTTTATGTGTGTCCCCAGATCCCAAAAGAGGGTGTCAGGTCACCTAGAGTTGCAGATGATTATGAGCTATCTTAAAAGGAGTTCTGGGAACTGAACTCTAGTCTTCTTTTAGAGCTGCATTCTTTTTTTTTTACTCACATAAATTTTATGCCATCAATTCTCACAAAATGCTTCCATTGACTTTTTCCAAACTTTTATAGGCTCCATCAAAGTGATGCTTGTTTCTAACAAAGAAATATATACAGAATCTGAATGGCTTTATGGCTTACTTATATAATCAAACATTATAACAATGAAATTAGATAAACATCAAAGCTTGGCACCTTAGCAAGATAAATCTCTTTGCTAATACAGATTATAATTAAGTGGCAAGGTTGGCATATTCTTTACCACTTTCTAGACAATAAATCAAAACAATGAATCAATCTATGAGTTTCAATGTCTTCTGATTCTCCTGATATAAGTGCTGTTAGGATAATCAACACCAAATCACAATATAGCATGCCTGAATGCATTCTGGAAAATTTTCAGTGCACCATTAGGAAATATTCCCACACAGAGATAGAATAGATATCAATCATATGAAGAATTAATGTTGATTAATATTAAATATAAGATGATAAATAGGATACTGTGGGGTTTTGATATTCACTATATTTCTTTTAATACAATTTTGATAACAGCACTGGACTTTAAAAAAATGTTTGATAAAATTAGTATGTGCCTTGGACAATCGTCTTCAGAAACAATGAATAATTGCCAGTAAGCTCCTACAAGTCGATGATTGCTGACTTCAAAACGTATTTGATTGTCCTCAAAGATATGGTGACAGACTTCTGACTTATTTAATAAGTAATAATATTGTGAAGTTTATTAT
>NW_022196897.1:139896408-139916044 GCF_008632895.1 Mastomys coucha
CTGGGAGCTCTGAGGGTACTAGTTAGTTCATATTGTTGTTTGTCCTAAGGGGCTGCAAACCCCTCAGTAGAGCTGCATTCTTAACTTAAGCTGGAATTCTTAACTTTCCAGTCTCACCACGGTGTTGAAAACAGATCATGTATGGTCATATACACGTGAATGTTTTTCTTCAATAACGAACAAACAAACAAATAAACAAACAACAAAACTCCAATCCATGCCCATACATATATATTAAAATAGCCTTAAAGGTAGAACTGGAATGTTGTTGACAGTACTTAAAGATATTCAATATAGAGCAGGAAAGCAGTCTAAAGGAAACAAAGGCTAGTATTTGCAGGTTTATAATTTTAGCAGCCAAAGTTAGACGATGAACTGAAACATCACTATACAATTGGACCAAAATCTATAGGCTATCACAATTCTAACTAAAATGCTCTACAGCCAAAGAAATGAGACAAGCTATAAAACATGGAGAAAGGAACAGCAGAACTGAGTTACAATCTGTATTCTAAAGCAGCATTTTAAGGGTGACTCCTTTAGCACATGCCAGTCATTCCCGGGTTGTTCTCCACGATCTTCTATTAGGACAAGTCTAATCTCCTACTTCAATGTAAATTATTGTTTTCTGGGATTGGTTCCAATCAGTCATTTTGGGACCCCTGTTTGCTACTTTTACTAGTGAAGCAATACTTTCCCTCTATGTTCTTTCTTTGTAATAGATTTTTCCATTTCTTAGTTTATTCCCTCAATTTATTGACTCAGTTTCTCAAATGCACATGAGCATCTCATTAAGATCAACAGACCCTCGAGTCAACACTGAAACAGGTATACACAGTCAACTTCAACTGCTTGGCCAATTGATCAATTGGTTTTTTGATAAATGGTTAATATAAATTACTAAGAAGTCATCCTGGAAACAGTGCCTGGACCCAGCTGTGTAGACACATTTTCTCATCTTAGAAGTCTCACGTTCCTCTTCTGTGCAGTGGAGGCAGTGGTGAATCCCACCCTGACTGAGTTGTTGACTGAATGACCCAGTGTAAGGAAACTGACTTCTCTGAAATCAGGAGGAGGAAAGATCATTCCCCAAGGGTGCATGGCATTGACTGATGGGCACTGACTGATGACTGTTTTGTACAGATATCTTTCAAAACCTAAACCTGGATGTGGAATCAGGTTGGTCAGAAGCCAAGTTCAGAATTCAACAAGCTTTGAGCAGCTTAACCGGATCTTTATCTTAGATGGGTGCAGGGTGAGTTGGTGCTTCCTTCGTCTCAGAAAAGAGACTATCCCTCTGGGGAGGCCAATTCAATGTCAGAGGCAAATGGATAACCCTCTCATTTTCCACAGAGCTGAGGAGTTCTGAGGCAAGGCTCATTAGAGCTTGAGTAAGTCTGAGGCAGGGCTACAGGACCAGTGTGGACAGTTCACACCTCTGGGTTCCCACAGTCAGTGATTTAAGGTTCAAGATGAAAGTTTCATTTGTCCTCATCTCCACCTGCATCTTGGTACCTAAAGCCTGTCTCTAATAATAACACTTTACTTCTCCAAATATAGACAGGAGTAAAAGTCTAAGTTTCTTCAAGAGACAGAGAGCTGGAATTCATACCCTTAAGTCCCAAGCACTGGCTTAATAGAGTTTTGAGTCATACAGTCCTGGGCTCATGTTCTATCTCCACTGTCTATTGTCTTCTGAGTCCATTGCATCTTAGAGTGTAGAGGCTCACATTCTGAACAGGGTGTAGCGAGGACCAGAGGGTGAGGTTGGACAGGCACAAATGCTTCAAGGTTTCCACAAGGGGATACTTGTGGATTTTGGGCAGGTTGCAAATCAAGGATTTCATAATTCTGGACCTGGATCTTGACCAGTCTTCCAATGGTGATGAAATTACCCTGAAGATCCCCCTGGCTATTGTAGCAGCTCTGTCTCTGTAAGTTGAGCCACTTGGACTTAGGGGGTGGAATGCAATATGGCTAGTTTGAGTAGTCACTTAATTCCCAGTTATCACTTGACTTCTGCCCTCAGTTTCCTAATATGTAAAAGAAGGGGAACCTCCGAGGCCTAAAATACCAATCTTCAAATTATTCTAGTGAAGACTGGCCATATTAAGTCTCTTTCAAAAGAATGTCCTATGCAAAATACTTCTCTGTGTGTGGTACCCATGTGTATTCATGTGTGTATAGTTTCACATGTCTGTGGAGGTCAGAGGTCAACATCAAGTATTTTCCCCAGTCATTTGTCAAATTAACTTTTGAGATAGGGTCTCTCAAAGAACCTGAAAATTATAGCTATCCACTAGACTTCCTTCCTGGATAAGAAATATGAAATTTCAAAGTTTTTTTTTTAATTTAAAATGAGAGGTAGAGTTAAATGACAGTAAAAAAAAAAACCTGTGCAAAATAAATTCTAGAGACAGGGAATGTTATTCAGAGAGAGCACCTGCACAGCATGTGTGAGAACCAGGCTTCTATCTCTAGTACCATATGCTGGGTGTGCAAGTTGTCACTGTACAAATTTGAGGGAGTTTTGTAGCCATGAGGAGTGATACCTAAATAATTACTTAACCTCTCTATGCCTAGGATCTCTTGTGTATTTATTTCCTAACACTGTTGTCATGATTCAATGAGTTAAACCAGGTACAATACTTTAAGTGAGTGTCCACAGATAATTTGTGTTACCAAATGTTAGTAATTATTTTTATAATTTATTAGTATCTTCCCAAGTAACAATCTCACATGTGCTAAACATGTTTGGTCCAGAAAAGTCCTAAACAAACATGTACATTTTTTAGAGACTATATAGCATGTTGACATTAGTTAGCTAAACCTCATTGATATTACTCATAGACACCCTGTACTCTGTCCTCATAGGTGACATCCATTGCAACCTGTAAAGCCTTCTAGATCTAGGTCTGTGTCTGGTGTACCTCTTGTTTTCTGCAGGCCATTCCCTTCTTTGACTGTTGACGCCTCTATTTCCATGGAGATAGTATCTTCACTTGCTGTTCGAAAAGATGCCAGGACTGGCCTTCCTGCCCTGGCCATGAAGGAATGCTCAGCTAATACAGACAACTTCTCTATTGACTTATTGAACAGGTAAGGCTCATCCATCCCAGCAGAGCTGGGATCTCTGGGAGGTCTGGCTTTAATGCTATTACTACACCTGGGAAATAGCCTCGTGGAGCACACAATGAGACTAGCCTCAAGAGTCAGCTCTGTCAACACTTTCAGCTCTGTCACTCTGCCATTTCATCTTCAGAGGCTGCAGTTTGCTCATCTGTGCATTTGAACATTACAGATTCATAGTTATCAGTTCTGGGATGAAAGCATGAGAACAGACGCGTTTAGCTGAGATCCTGGAACATGCTAAGGGCTTAAAAACTGTAAGATCCACATTGACTCCGGGACTGTTCCTGTCCACTGTTGAGGCAGGAGAATGGACTTCTTCAAGCCATAATCATGCATTTAGCTGTGGTGCTTTTCAGCTGTGTCAGTGTGCCTAGTGCCTGTGAAGATGCGAACATTACATTCACCTGGAGGTGGGAGGCAATTGCAGAATTAAAAGACATCATGGACTCTGATTGTCCTGAATTACTTGCTGCTTTTGGAAAAATTCTGCAGTGAGATCTTGACATCCTAATTCTGTCATTTCCATAAATGATCCCCACTGATCTCAAAATCTGCATGTTTAATTTTCTGCTAAAACAAATCAGGTCTAGGGGAGGCAGAGGGTGGGGGAGCTTATGCTAATAGTGTTTGGGAGAGGAAACATGGCCTGCAAATCAAGGACTGGGGCTGGGGAGCTTTAGTCAGAAATAGAGGAATGGATTCTGTTCCCAGCCTTGGCAACCATGTCCTGAGGCCACCCATCCTCCCTCTACCAAAGACAGGACTACAGGTTTGGCATGCCGATCCAAAGGCCTGTATCCTGCTGGACACTGCCCTGCTAACCACACCCAGGAAACTCATGCTGCCCCACTGAGTCTGAATCCTCAAGGCCATGTAGACTCTCACGATACAGTTCTGCGCTCACCCCTCAGTTAAACACATTGCTTATGCTTCTGTGCTTCAGACTGGCTTTTTCCTACCACAGAACCTTTCCCTGGATATTCTGATTACATAAAACACCTTTGTCCTTACTCCAACTCAATGTATCTTTTCCTCTTCACAATCTTTGCTAGATTTCTTCTCTTTTTCTTATAAGGATGTACCCTTAACCTTCAGAGTGCTTGTCTAGGGACGGTGGTGGCTCACGCCTTGAATTCCAACACTTGGGAGGCAGAGGCAGGCAGATTTCTGAGTTCGAGGCCAGCCTGGTCTACAGAATGAGTTCCAGGACAGCAAGGGCTATTCAGAGAAACCCTGTCTCGAAAAACAAAACAAAACAAAACAAAACAAAAACCAGAGTGCTTGTCTGTGTTCTCATTGTGCGTGCATACATATTTTGAGATAGGTTATTAGTATACAGCCCTTGTTAGCTTCAATCTCAGTGATCTACCTTCTGTCTCTTGAGGGCTGGGATCAGAGGTGGTTGTCACCACACCTGGTATAATACTGTACATTTAATTGGACATTTTCATTACTTATTTTGTGTTGGGGAATGGGGGGCATGTGTGTGAGCTCACATACACACGTGTCAATGGTCTGGAGCTCACCAAGTAGTCTTAGCTGGATGCAGAATCTACCATTCTCAGTCTTCAGCACTCTGGATTACAAGTGTTTGCTCTTAACCTGAATTTTCCTTCATTATTTGTTTTTAATATGGGTGCTAGAGATGGAACTTAGGCCCTCGAGCTGTCAAGAACTGTAAGCTTACTTATTATGGATTGCACTATCTCCTTGGCCAAAATTTCTCATTATTCTAGTCAAAAGTCTGGTATATGCCAGCTAAGTATTGTTCTGAGGCTGGCCAATTGTTTGTTGGAAAACAAAAACAAAAACAAAACAAACAAACAAAAAAACCAGTTCTCTGTGTCCTGGAACACATCCGTTGGAAAAAGCAAGCAGAGGAATATTTGGTCTGCCAGTGAATATATGGAAAATGAGGAGCCTTACCCAAGATCATCATACTTAGCAGGACACAGGAGAGCAAACCCGCCCTTCAGTGCACATTCAGGATGGGCTCACCCAGGAGGTGACAGCTGGATGAGAGTTGGAAGGGGATGACCTCAGTGAGACTTGTTTAGGAAAGATGTTAAAGCCTTAATGTTTTTGCCCAGTGCCTGGTACTCTGCAAATAGAGGTTGATGAATGATGCTGCATCAGGACTCTGTGGAGCACCAGGCACTGCGGAAGCAGTTACTTACATGAGATGCTCAGATGCTCAGGGATGGCCCATCCTGACAAGCCAAACTGAAATTATAGAGCAGGGTTGTTGGTCACCAACCTGCAGAGGACTCTTGGGTCCATACTTAACTCTTAACTAAGCTTTTTAAGTCCCTTCTTTTCCAGACAAATCTTCATTATCAACCCAGTTATGAACACTATATCTCGCTCCGTGAGAACGAACCTGGCATTAATGTTGGACAGCCGAGTAAGTCCCCAGTTCTTGTCACCCAGAGTCAGGGCTGGAGGGTGCAACATAGTTACCTGTAGGTGTGGCTGTGTCCTCAGGACACTGTTTGATGGGAGGTGCAGATTTCTCTTTGGGAGACTCTCCTCCTCAGTAGCTGGTCTGTAGAGGAGAGAGGCGGGGAGGGAGAAAAAGGAGGAAGAGGAAGAGGAGAAGGAGGAGAGAGGGAGGGAGGGAAGGAGGGAGAAGATGGAGGAGGAAGAAGAGTGGGAAGAGAAGGAGAAGGAGAAGGAGGAGCATGAAGAAGGTGATGCAGTGGCCGAAATTAAAGATGCTGTCTGGAGCTCTTTACCACATCCATACACTACCTGTAGCCTTAAAACTAATGTTTCTTTGCAGCCAGCATACCTTTATTGAAAAGACTGTACTTAAGTACCTATGAATGAGAAGCAGCAGGAAATAGGGAACTGGGCCTCCCCAAAAGATTAAACTTTTTGAGGAGCTTAAAATACCAGGGTTTAAAAGTTCAAGGTTTTTAAGAGTCTGGGGTGTTCGGGTTCTGGATGCTAGAACACCTGATATCCTGAGGCAGTGGGTTCTCAGCTCCTGGCTCAGCTCTGATTCAGGCTGCTATGATTCTATGGTTCTAGACTGCTTAGGTTAATTGTTCTCAGGTCCTGGAAATGAGCCCCTCTGTTGGGGGAAGATGTGCAGTGTTTCGCCAGCAAAGTCTCATTTTTTTTTCTCCCTCCCATTCCTCCTTCTCTCACTTTCTGTTTCTTAGCTGTGTCCACTGCTCCATTTAGTCTTCGACAGTCTTCATCCTGACATTGTCTGTAAGTCACAGCCTGGGGATGGAGTGGCTTCCATGGGCCAGGTCACCAGCTGTAGGAGTGCTGGCAGGGACTTTGCATCCTCACCAAGTTGGTTGGCTTCTCCTCCTTTCATTAGGGGCCTCATTGGAGTCTTAGCTCCCCATGCTTGAAAGAGTTTCGAGAGCAACAGGAATCAGGCATATATGCTGTCAGGCCTTGGAGGTGGCCCTTCTATGGATATGTTCTTTTACAAAGTCCTTCTCTGTCCAGTATTGTCTGCCTGTCTGCACAGTGAGACACTGCTATCCATGTTCAGTGAACAGCAGTGTACTTGAGGTCACACAGGTGACAGAGTGACAGGTCACAGGGAGGTAACAAGTTGGGTGGGCCTCTACTCAATTTCCCATGGCAAAGTCTGTGACTGATTTTGACTTTGTCTCTTCAGCCAGTCTGCTGCCTAGAATCTCCTCCTGAAGAGGAATGAACAAGGAGGATGTCATGTCGCCCCCTGCTGGTATGGGTACTGTCTTAGTTACCTTCCTATTGTTATGAGAAACAGCATGAAGGAAATTATAAAAGAAAGCATTTAATTTGGGACCCACAATTCCAGAGGATGAGGGCCAATGACCTTCATGGTAAGAAGTGCAGCATCAGGCAGGCATGGCACTAGGCAGGAGCTGAGAGCTTTGATCTTGAGAAACAGCCACCAGGCTGTGTACACTAAATGGGAATAGAAATACGTTTTGAAAACTTTAAGTGCATCCTCAGTGACATAGCTTCTCCAACAGAGCCATGCATCTCCTAAACTTCCCAAATAGTCCCTACAACTGAAGGCCATGTATTCAAATATTGGAGCCTATAGTGGCAGTTCTCATTCAAACCTCATCAATTAGGCTCGTTACTCTGCACACAACAGCCTGTCTAGAAGGTAGGGTAGGCTTGTTTTTTTGTTTTTTTGTTTTTTTTCTGTCACCAAGAGTCACTGAGACTTGATCCTAACCCCCCGGATAAACTCTGAGTTTGCATGCACCCTGAACCTAGATCTTTTTCACTAAAAATTTTGCTAGGAGTGTTTGAATGAGACTTACGTTTGTGCATCGACAGCTGACCATGAGCTGCACCCTCTCCCTGACTTGTGCATGGTTTCCACCCAATCTTTCCCTATCTGCCGTTCCTCAAGAAGAAGGGAAAGGGAGGGGTCAGGGCCAGGTACCAGAGAAACGCCACAAATCCATAGCTGCTTATTTCCATGCCCTAAGCCATCCTGGGCACTGTAGGAATGAGTGGAGACAGTGGGGAAGGGAAGTCCCAGTCCCATCTGTCCAGGGAGGGCCAGCTCCCACTGCTGCAATGACAGCTAATGTGCTGACCACTTTTGTTCTTATTCCAGGTTGCTGCACACTGCCCCACCTTATTCCCTGTAGCTTCTCCCTGTAGGATTCTTCTATCATCCATACAATCTGTGCCCAATCCTACATGAAGAGACCCCACGCATTCTCCACACTTGTTATCTCCACCCTAGCAATAAAATCCTAACTGCATCCTGGTGTGTAGCTGCTTCAGTCCTTACACTGGGTGAGATTGCAACTGAGTGGCAGACACAGATCCAACACTGAACAGTATATTAAAAATACCACACAACTTTTCTTTTGTTTTTTTTTTTATATAATATAACAAAATAAAATATGTAAGGTGATACCAAAACTTTAACTTTGAATTGGGACAGGAATTCAGCAAAAGATAAAGGGCCCAAGTGCATTGGGACTCAAATGCATGTGAGTGAGACACCCACTCGTTCCCAAGCTCAGGAATTTCAGAAAAACAATAAACTAGAAGTCATAAGATAAATCCAGATTATCTGGTGCCGACCTGTGCAGGTGTTGGTGAGTTCACATGAGTTTCACTCAGAATGATTTAGAGGGTGTAACTGGTTTTTGGTACTTTGTAGGTTCTTCTCTCTTCCATCCCCTTTCTACCCCTTCAACTCCCTAACACTACATTGGATCGAAGAAAGGATAGAGGTGAAAGAAGAAACGGAAGAGATCCCTTGAATCTATTTTCTTTTTGATTGTTTCTTCTTTGAGCACTACTGCTAACAAACCTCAACCAAGCCCTGTGAATGGCCAACAACAACCTAGCTGCCTCTTAGGGTCCTAGCATTTATAAGTTCTCAGAATTTCAAATGTCACCCAATTACAGAAACTGTCTGCAACTGACAAATCTATGTATGCCTAGGCTCGAACACAAGGCAGATCATAGTCAGCTACTGTGGTCAGTCCAAAGGAGCCCCATATCCCACAGATGGGATAAAAATGAAAATACAGTGTAGGGGAATTCGAGGGCCAGAAAGTGGGAGAGGGCGGGGTGGCAGACATGGGGAAGTGGGAGGCAACAGGGGTTTGTTTTTGTTGTTTTTGTTTGTTTCTTTGTTTTTTGGAGGGGAAACTGGGAAAGGAGAAATTTACATGTAAATAAAGAAAATATCTAAAATAAAAAAAAATGAAAATACATTCTTATAATATTTCTGGTTTTTTTTTATTAATCATTCCTGTCCTTTACATCTCAGATGATATCCCCCTTCCTGGTTACCCCTCCACAGCCCTCCCCTCCCATCCATTCTCTCCCCTGTCCCCTTTGCCTCTTGAGGGTACTCCCCTACCCACCCACCCTCTGCTGCCCCACTGTTCCAGCATCCCCCTATGCTGGGGAATCAAACCTCTACAGGACCAAGGGCCTCACCTCCCATGGATGTTAGACAAGGCTATCCTCTGCTACATATGTATCTGGAGCCATGAATCCCTCCCTGTACCCTCCTTGGTTGGTGGTCTAGTCCCTGGAGCACTGGGTGATCTGGCCAGCCAACATTGTTCTTCCTATGGGGTTGCAATCCCCCTCGCTCCTCCAGTCCTTCCACCACCTGGGTCCCCATTTTCAGTCTGATATTTGGTTGCAAGTATCTGCATCTGCATTGGTCAGCTGCTGGCAGAACCTCCTAGGGAACACCCACACCAGGTTCCTGTCAGCAAGTACCTCTTGGCAATAGTGACAGTTTCAGGGTTTGGTGTCTGCAGACAGGATGGTTCCCCAGGGACCTAGGGCAGGGGAGAGAGACTGAAGCGAAACAAGAGATACAAAGAATGAGAGCAAGACAGGTGTCTGATCAAGCTCTGAAAACTTTACTTCAGGGATGGCAATATAAGCATAAACAAGAGGAGGCTTCAATGAGGGGGGAAGAGCCGCGAGGGCTTTCCAAAGGTCAGGCAGCAATCTTCAGTCTCTGGAACCAGCTGTCACAGTGTTCACAAACACCCACACATTCTTACTGTTACACTACACAAGTTCTCTCAGGGCTGTATGTGTAAGCTAGTAAAGTTCCACAAGGCCATGGTTAAGGCTATGGCTCCTGGCACCCCAGATGGGGTGGTCTCCAGGTGACTCTTCTTTCAGTCTCTGCTCCAGCTTTTGTCCCTGTCTTTCCTTTGGACAGGAATATTTCTGGGTTAAAAACTTTGAGACTGGTGGGTGGCTCCATCCCTTGACTGGCGGCTGTGCTTAGCTGCTGGAAGTGGTTTCTATAGGTTCTATTTCACTGTGCTAAAGTCATCTCTATTGGTTCCTGGGAGCCTCTCACTTCCCTGACCCTCTGTACATCTCTTCCATCTCCTCCCATACCTGATTCTTCTCCTCTTTTCCCACTCCTCCTCTTCTATTCCTCCCAAGTCCCTCACACCCTCTACTTCCCTTGATTATTTTGTTTCCCCTTCCAAGTAGGACTGAAGCATCCACTCTTTGGCCTTCCTTTCTCTTAAGCTTCATGTGGTCCATGAGTTGTATCATGGGTATTCCATGCTCTTTGCCTAACATCCACTTATCAGTGAGTACATACCATGTGTGTTCTTTTGTGACTGAGTTACCTCACTCAGGATGATATTTTCTAGATCCATCCACTTGCCTGTGAATTTCATGAAGTCATTGTTTTTAATAGCTGAGTAGTATTCCATTGGGCAAAGTTACCATATTTTCTATATCTATCCTTCTGTTGAGGGACATCTGGGTTGTTTCCAGCTTCTGGCTATTATAAATAAGGCATCTATGAACATAGTAGAGCATGTGTCCTTATTGCATGTTGAAGCATCTTCTGGGTATATGCCCAGGAGTGGTGGTACAGCTGGATCCTCAGGTAGTACTATGTCCAATTTTCTGAGGAATCACCAGACTGATTTCCAGAGTAGTTATACCAGCTTGCAATCCTACCAGCAATGGAGTAGTGTTCCTTTTTCTCCACTTCCTTGCCAGCATCTGCTATCACCTGAGTTTTTTATCTTAGCAATTCTGACTGGTGTGAGGTGGAATCTCAGGGTTGTTTTGATTTGCATTTCCTTGATGACTAAAGATATTGAACATTTCTTTAGGTGCTTCTCAGCCATTTGAGATTCCTTAGTTGAGAATTCACTGTTTAGCTCTGTATCCCATCTTTATTAGGGTTATTTCGTTCCTTGGAGTCCAACTTCTTAAGTCCTTTGTATACATTGGATATTAGCCTTCTATCAGATGTGGGGTTGGTAAAGATGTTTTTCCAATCTGTGGGTTGCTGTTTTGTCCTATTGAAAGTGTCCTTTGCCTTACAGAAGCTTTTCAATTTTATGAGGTCTTATTTGTTGATTGTTGATCTCAGCATGAGCCTTCGGTGATCTGTTCAGGAAATTTCCTCTTGTGCCAATGTGTTCAAGGTTCTTCCCCACTTTCTCTTCTATTAGATTCAGTGTATCTGGTTTTATGTGGAGGTCCTTGATCCACTTGGACTTGAGTTTTGTACAAGGAGATAAGAATAGATCAATTTGCATTCTTCTACATGCTGACTGCTAGTTGATCCAGCACCATTTGTTGAAAATGCTGTCTTTTTTTCCACTGGATAGTTTTAGCTTCTTTGTCAAAGATCAAGTGACCATAGATGTGTGGGATTATGTCTGGGTCTTCAACTCTATTCCATTGATCTACCTGCCTATCTCTTTACCAATACCATGCAGTTTTTATCACTATTGCTCTGTAGTACAGCTTGAGGTCAGGGATAGTGATTCCCCCAGAGGTTCTTTTATTGTTGAGAATAGTTTTCGCTATCCTAGTTTTTTTTTTTTTTTTTTTTTTGTCATTCTAAATGAATTTGAGAATTGCTTTCTAGCTCTGTGAAGAATTTAGTTGGAATTTTGATGGGGATTGCATTGAATATGTAGATTGCTTTAGGCAAGATGGCCATTTTAAATATATTAATCTTGCCAATCCACAAGCATGGGAGATCTTTCCATCTTCTGAGATCTTTGGTTTCTTTCTTCAGGGACTTGAAGTTCATGCCATACAGATCTTTCACTTGCTTGGTTAGAGTCACACCAGGATATTTTATATTATTTGTGACTATTGTGAAGGGTGTCATTTCCCTAATTTCTTTCTCAGCCTATTTATCCTTTGAGTAGAGGAAGGCTACTGATTTGTTAGAGTTAATTTTATATCCAGCCACTTTACTGAAGTTGTTTATTAACTGTGGGAGTTCTCTGGTAGAATTTTCAGGGTTGCCTATATGTACTGGCACCTGCTGTGTGCCAGGTAGGCAGTGGAAAAGGGTGATGCAGACACACAACCTCACTCAGAGCTTTGTTATGTGTCTTTAAGGGTCTGGAGGACTGGTGCAGAATGATGACCACCATTTTGGACAAGATCCAGGTGAATAGACAGGCAGGCTTGGGTCCGGACTACATAAATCTTATAAATCTCCATAGGGTGGTCAGGGATACTGGTGATGTCAATGAGTCCTATTTCTACCCTTGGTGTGGAGACTGTGACTGGGGAGGTCTTACCACTTCACCATACCCTGAAGCCAAGAGGAAGAAGCTGCGGTTCAGAAAAATAAAGTGATTAATCCAGGTCACATAGTGAGTAACTGTCAGAGGCAAGATTACACTGATCCTCACCTGGCATTTGGGTAATTGGGTATTTCATTGGGCAGTTGTTTGTTTCATCAAACATTTGTGAAAATTGCATGCCAATGGAGATTACTTTTACAGACAGAAGACCGAGGCAAGGAAATATCAAGGGAGCAGACAGCATGGACTGGGTAAAGCCTGGATGGAACCAAAAGGTCCAGAGTACAGGCCTGGGATCTGCAACCAGCAGAGGGAGCATGCTCCCTTGCCAACGTCTCAGGATCCCTCACACTTCTATGCCCAGGACCTTGACACTCAGATCTTCTAGAAGCCTTCCTCACTGAAATTAGCAGAGATACACTGAGAGGTCCCAGCAGCCTTTCCTCAGCCATCCAAAGTCTGTGGCTTTGAATCCGATGACAATAAGATGACTGCTGAACACCAACTCTCCTTCCTTCTATAGAACCAAGAGAGAGCTAGAGAGGAACACAGAAATGAGTGCTAGGTCAGCTTAAAGCTCCCTCCAGCTCTCAAGCTTATGGTGGAGATAGCTTGACTCTAGATGGGTTTCAGAAACAACTCAGAGGTCCCCAGCTGGCTATCTAGCTGGCTATCCAGCTGTCAGCTCAGTCCGCACCCTGTCTTTTAAAGTGGGCCATCACTTAGAATGAGGTTAAGCAAATGAGGACTATCTACTATAACACAGATCTCCACTTTACCATTAAAATGGATCAACTCCTTGTGATGTTGTAGTAGGTCCAAAGTCTCCCAAAATTCAGTTACAAGTTAGAATCCATGTCATTTGATGACCTCCACCTCTTGATATCTTGCAGTCTCTCACTATCTCACTACTCTTACTCCTTTTTTAAACTCTTGCTCTCCTAAACTCCATCATCTCTCACATAATGTTCTATCTCTTGATATCTCTGCTATTCTTTCCTGTTTCCTTGGCCATGGCCATGGCCATGGCCAGTCTGCTTCTCTCTGCTCTAAACACTCTAGTTTCCTCTGCCTGTGCTCCCTATTATATACACAATAAAACCCTCCCCCTTAGTGGAGCAGTTATATTGGCAGTTCTGATGCTGCACCCCCTCACATAGATCAGGTGCTGAATCCCAGGAGGATCACAGATGGACAGCTTCTCAATGCTCTAAAATTCTCCTAACCAATGCAAGTACCAACTTGAGGCCTAACATTGTGGTTCATTTGCTTTTGCCGGTTTCTGACACCAATGATACTCTACTTCAAAATTTAGAATCTGCCTCTTGAGTGGCTTCTCCCCTCTGTCTGCTCTCTCTCCTGATACTCAGGGAAATGTCACATCAGAGTTCCCTGCTCTGTCTCTGTGTGTCCGTGGAGCCAATCGCTGCTACAAAAGTCTTGCCAATGCCTCAGGCATCTTCATTTGCCCCACTGGGCACCCATTATGTGGAAAGAGAGGCCTCTCCTTTTTGTTCTGAGCCATCTCTTGTGACAAGTCTATCAGCCCACTTGCTGATGCCCCAGATTGAAATTGCTGTGACCAGGGTACTTACCCTTCTCTCTCCTGACCTTGCTGTGTCTACATACTACTAGCTCTTTCCTTAAAGTCTCACTTGACTCTTGGTTGACTCCTGGATCTCTCTCTACCTCTCTCTCAGCTCACTCTAAGAGCATCTTTTTCCCCTCTTATTTGCTTCCTGAAGTCTAAGCTCCATGGACTCTTAATCTCTTTCCCTTCTTGAACCCAGAGATTTGACTAAAGACTTTTGTCTTACTGCAAATGGCTTGGGCTTAGAATATCTCACTAGCCAAAAATGGCATGTTTGATTCCCAAATTCTCAGAGACAGTAACAATTTCTGCCACTGCACAAATAAATAATCCCCAATTTTGTTATCTTTAAACTTTCTGTGATCTTTACTGTCAAATATCTTTTTCTTCTAGGCCTTCTTGGCAATCCTTTCTCTAGTCTCTCCCTCAGATCACAAAATCCAGTTTTACAGATAACCCTTTGATATGGGTAATAGTAAAAAGTTGTTATATCCTGTTCTATTTTATTAAAAAAAAAAAACCAACAAAACAAAACCAGCCAAACTTGCCTCTGGAGTTTTCCTCTCCGTACCCAAGCATGTTTGTTTATTATTTCCTCTGAATGATTCTCCTTGGTCATGGAGACCACGTGGGCCATCACAGGCAGAAAGCAAGCAAAGGAGGACAGTACAGGAAAAGCCACAAAGTCCTTTAAAACAGATAAAAGGTAAAGTATTTCCCAATATAGACTACTTCTACATATCTCATTCTACCCTTCAAGGCTTTATTGAACTCTCTATTTCTCTCTCTTCTACCTCTAAAACTTTTGCTAAAGTATAAGCATTAACTGAATATTTGTAAGACCATTGCAGAAAACTTACGTACCTCAGGATTTGTAAGTTCATTGGCTATGGTTTTAAAAGCATTCTGTCAAAACTGTAACAAAAAGATAATTTAAAACTTATAAGAGAAGGAGTTGATAATTGGAAATCTACAGCATGCTTGTAGGTAAATTGGATTCAACTCATGTTTAGCAAAAACAAATTTTTAAAAAGAAAAGAAGAGAAAGAGAAAAGAAAAAGAAAGGAAAAGAAAGGAAAAGAAAAGAAAGGAAAGGAAGAATGTGTTTGTGCCAGATGAACTCACCTCGGAATAAATAGCCACCATGTGGCTGGGCTAATGATCTCATCAGGATGGAAGCAACCATGATCCTGGCAGGCACCTTTCTAGAGTTAAAGAGAGAACATGCTATGTGATTTCACTGGCATCTTGTTTAAGGCGTCCACATGGTACAAACCAAGTAAGACAGCAAACACAAAACTTCTTAGTCATAATGAGCTCTTTGTTTACTATTGTGTCTCCTTTTTTAGACTAAAGATGCAACAGCAGGCCTCCAACATATTTTAATTAGCATAGACATTTGTATAACTACTTTTGCCCTGACTGAGAGGAACAAAACAAAACAAAATTTTGACGAGAAACCATGAACAAGGCTTATGGGAAATAGGATTTAAAAACATGTTTGGTAATTAAGGTTTATAAATTTCTAAGTTTATAAATGTTCTATTCAGGTTAACATAAACTGACTTAGATGTGTATGTGTAAGCACTTACATCTTTTCTACCTTTTTATAAATCATGGTTTTGATAAGGAACATGTTAGATGAATAATGTTTATGAATCTCTAAGGTCCATTCAGGCCAGCAAAGCCTGACTTGAAAATCCATGTCTATCCTTTTTGCTTTTGCTAACTTTGTTAGGTTTCAGCACTTAGGATGAACTGGATCATACAAAACTCTGATATTTGCAAAGGCACACTATGGACGAGTCAGGAAAGTAAGATTCCCAGTCTCTTTGTGGACTTTAGAAAACAAAGTTTTATTCTAAAACTAAAGAATTTTCCATCCAAATGTGAAGTAAGAGTCAAATTTAACAGGGGTAAAACTATGAAATCCAAATATTGTGAAAGCTACTAACTTTTTTGAAACTGTTAAAAAATATTTAATACAGAAAGCACACCCAACAGTTGTAAACTGCACCCTGTCCCTTGCACTCAATTTTGTGGCCCATAACTCTGCCTACTTTCCTGGAGGCCTGCTAGCACCAGGGCCAACCAGGTAAGGCACATTGCCCTCCCCAGTCCCTTGCCTGCCATGTCCCTTTAAAGCAAACCCAACATTGGTAAACTACACCTTGCCTTCTGAGCTTCATTTTCCACCTCATGACTCTGTCTGTTTCCCCAGATGCTTGCTGGCACCAGGGACATCCAGGTAAGACCCTACCCCAGTGTCTTGCCTGCCAAGTCCCTTTAAGGGACACCCAACGTCCTAAAACTGCACTGCATTTTCCAGCTTAGGGGTCTGCTGGCATCCAGGACACCACGCTAAGCTGGTATTAGGGACCCCAGAGGCAGGGTAAGCACCGACACCCCAGAGGCCATGCAGGCCACAAAAAGTCCATGGGAGACACAATACTGGGCTAGAAGGCTTGGTGCTCACTAGAGCCAGAGTTTACTCAGGGTAGAAGACAGAAAGGAAGCAGAAACCAAGGGAGAAACATCCAAAATCCATCCAGGCAACAAAGATAGACTCAGAAATCAGCATCTTAACATATAAAAACTGAAAGACCTTGAAGGCTAAAGGCTAGTGTAAGAAAACAATGAACAACATCCAGTGCAATATTGGTACCACCAAAGCACAACTATCATACTACAGCAAGCCCTGGATATCCTATCACACCACTGAAGAACAAGAAAATGGCCTTAAATCCAGTCTTATGAAGGTGATAGAGGCCTTTAGAGAGGCAATTATTAAATGCCTTAAGGAAATATATGAAAGCACAATCAAACAGGTGAAGGAAATTAGTAAACCTATTGAAGACCTGAAAATGAAAATAGAAGTCATATAGAAAACATAAACTGACAGGATTCTGGAGATGGGAAACCTAGGTGGGTCAACAGAAACTAGAGATGCTATCATCACTAACCAAATGCAAGAGATGGAAGAGAGAATCTCAGGTGTAGAAGATAAATAGAAGAAACTGACATACCAGTCAAAGGGAAATTTCAATCTAAAAGGTTCCTACAACAAAATATTCAGGAAATCTGGAACACAATGTAAAGACTAAACCTAAGATTTACTGAAATATAAGAAAGAAAATATTCCCAGCTCAACAATCCAGAAAATATTTTCAACAAAAATCATAGAAAATATTTCCCTAATCTAAAGATAAAGATGTTTGTAAACATACAAGAAGCTTAAAGAGTAACAATTAGATTAGACCAGAAAAGACAATCATTCCACTACATGATAATCAAAACACTAACTGTAATAGAACAAAGAAATAATATTAAAAACTGCAAGGGAAAAAGACCAAGTAAAATATAAAGGCAAAACTATTAAAATCACATCCAACTTCTCAACTCCAAAAACCAGAAGATCTGGGAGGTGTCTTGCAGTTTCTAGGAGACCACATTAGCTAGTCCAGACTACTATACCTAGCAAAACTTTCATTGCTCATAGATGGAGAAAACAAGATATCCCATGACAAAACTATTTTAAATAATATCAACCAAAAATCCAGCCCTACAAAAAGAACTAGAAGGAAAATTCCAACCCAAGGAGATTAATTACACCCAAGAAAACACAGGAAACAAATAATTTCACAGAAATTATTATTTCAAGAAAAAACAAAAAAGGGGAAACACACACACACACACACACACACACACAATCTCAACCAACATGAAAATAACAGGGATTAACAATCATTGGTCAGTAATATCTCTTGACATCAATGGACTTGATTCCCTAATAAAAAGACACAGGCTAACAGTGTGGATGTGAAAACATTCTGCTGTATTCAAGAAACAACCTCCATATCAAAGACAGATATTACCTCAGAGTAAAGGGTTGGGAAAAGTTTTCCCAAACAAAGGAATCCAAGAAGCAAGTTGTAGTGGCCATTCTAATATCTAATAAAAGATGTCAAACCAAATTTAATCAAAAAAGATAGAGAAGCATAATCATCAAAAAAGAAAATCCACCAAGATGATTTCTATCTGAATATCTATGCCCCAAGTGCTAGGACACACACATTTGTAAAAGAAATACCACGGCCAGGCAGTGGTGGTGCACGCCTTTAATCTCAACACTTGGGAGGCAGAGGCAGGCAGATTTCTGAGTTCGAGGCCAGCCTGGTTTACAGAGTGAGTTCCAGGACAGCCAGGGCTACACAGAGAAACTTTGCCCCCCCCAAAAAACACACATTGAACCCCAAATATTAATAGTGGGAGACTTCAACACCCCACTCTCACCAATGCACAGGTTATTCAAGCAGAAACTAAACAGAGAAATAATGGAACTAGCAGATGTTATGACTCAAATGGATCTAACATATTAACAGAGCATTTCACCCAAACACAAAAGAATATAGCATCTTCTTAGCACCTCAGAAAACTTTTCCCCAAACTGACCATATATTCAGTCACAAAGCAAGTCTTAACAAACAAGAAAATTGAAATCGCCTCCTGTATCCTATGAGACCACCATGAATTAAAGCTAGATTTAAACAACAACAGAAACAACAGTAAGCCTATAAACTCATGGAAACTGATCAATTATGTACTCAATGACCACTGGGTCAAGGAAGAAATAAAGAGGAATTAAAGACTTTCTAGAATGAATTAAAGGTGAATGTACAATATACCCAATTTATGGAACATAATGAAAGTAGTGCTAAGAGAAAATGTCATATCATCAAGTACTGTCAAAAAGAAATTAGTGAGATCTGATAAT
This sequence comes from Mastomys coucha, assembly GCF_008632895.1. Classification (NCBI taxonomy): domain Eukaryota; kingdom Metazoa; phylum Chordata; class Mammalia; order Rodentia; family Muridae; genus Mastomys; species Mastomys coucha. The sequence continues at coordinate 139,914,959 of NW_022196897.1, forward strand.
AGCAACTTAGCAGCACTACTGAAAGCTCTAGGACAAAAGGAAGCGAAACATACCAAGAGGAGTAGACAGCAGACAATAATAAAATTCTGGGCTGGTATCAATAAAATAGAAACAAAAAGAACAATGAAAAGAATCAGTGAAACAGGGCTGGTTCTTTGAGAAAATCAACAAGATAGACAAACTTTTGGCTAAAGTAACTAAAAAACAGAGAATATGAAAATTAACAAAATCAGAAATGAAAAGGGGGACAAAACAACAGAGACCAAGGAAATAAAAAAAAGTCATTAGGTCTTAAATGAAAAACCTGTTCTCCACGATCTGCAAAATTTAAACAAAATGGCAGATTTTCTCAATAGGCACCACTGAACAAAGCTAAATTGAAATCAGGTAAACAATCAGAATAGACCCATAATCCCCAAAGAAATAGAATCAGTCATTAAAAGTTTCCCACCTCCAACCCAAGCCCAGAACCAGATGGTTTTAGTAGAGAATTCTACCAGACTTTCAAAGAAGACCAATATCAATAATCATGAAAATATTCCATAAAATGGGAACAGAAAAAAACAAGACCAAATTCATTTTCTGAGGTTACAGTCATCATGACATCTAAACCACATGAAGACTCAACCAAGAAAGAGAATTTCTGATGAATTCCCCTTATGAACACTGATGTAAAAATACTCAATAAAATATTTGCAAGCCAAATCCAAGAGCACACAAAAACATCATCCACCTGATCAAGTAGGTTTCAACCTAGGCATGCAGGGATGATTTAACATAACAATATGAACTAACTAGTCCCCTCAGAGCTCCCAGGGACTAAACCACCAACCAAAGAATACACATGGTGGGACTCATGGCTCCAGCTGCATATGTAGCTGAGGATGGCCCAGTCGGTCATCAATGGGAGAGAGGGCCTTGGTCCTATGAAGTTTCAATGCCCCAGTGTAGGGGAATGCCAGGGCTAGTAAGCAGGAGAGGATAGGTTGGTGAGCAGGGGGAGGGTACAGGATTTTTCCCCCCACCCTGAAGGTGAAACAGGGAAAGGAGATATCATTTGAAATGTTAATAAAGAAAATATCTAAT
>NW_022196897.1:139917059-139919647 GCF_008632895.1 Mastomys coucha
CTTCCAGAGGTTCTGAGTTCAATTCCCAGCAACAGATGGTGGCTCACAACCATCTGTAATGAGATCTGATAGCCTCTTGTGGTGTGTCTGAAGACAGCTACAGTGTACTCATAATAAATAAATAAATCTTTAAAAAAAAAAGAAAGAAAAACCAAAAAACAATTATACACACACACACACACACACACATGCTTTAAAAAAAGGGGGGAAGAATAAAACCCTTCAGGGACAGACTAAATAATGCATTGTTAACTCTCAATTTCCTTAATGTTGGTGAAAAAGGAACAATAGCAGCTGAAAGACCCTGGATTTATTTAGAAAACTAAAAAACTAGGCCAACCAATATACAATAAGGATGTATTGACATTAAAATAAAACCCTATAATAGTTTTAAGATGGGGATGTAATTATGCTTATTTATCTACAGGGAATAAAAATAATAAGGTTACCAACAATACTTATAAAAATTAGATTGGACCAGGGGAAACCTCTTATCACCTACCAACAACACAAGTGGCCCAGATAATTCACAGACAGAAACAGTCACTGATTCCTCCAAGAAATACAGACGAATCAACTTCAGAAGAGATGACTGAAATGATCGATCACAGAGAGACTAGATAGACACAGACTGGACGACACAGAGACTAGACAGACAATTCAGAGACTAGATAAACACACAGAGACTAGATAGACACAGACTGGATGACACAGAGACTAGACAAACACAGACTGGATGATACAGAGACTAGATAGACACAGACTGGATGATATAGAGACTAGAAAGACACAGACTGGACGACACAGAGACTAGACAAAGACAGGCTGGATGGTACAGACTAGATAGACACAGACTGGATGACACAGAGACTAGACAAACACAGACTGGACCATACAGAGACTAGGTAGACACACACTGGACGATACAGTGACTAGACAGACACAGACTGGACGATACAGAGACTAGACACAGACTGGACAATACAGAGACTAGATATAAACAGAGTGGACAATACAGAGACTAGATAAACACAGACTGGACGATACAGAGACTAGATAGACAATACAGAGACTAAATAAACACAGACTGGACAATACAGAGACTAGATAGACACAGACTAGATGGACGATACAGAGACTAGATAGACACAGACTGGACAATGCAGAGACTAGATATAAACACAGACTGGACGATACAGAGACTAGATAAACACAGACTGGACGATACAGAGACTAGATAGACAATACAGAGACTAAATAAACACAGACTGGACAATACAGAGTCTAGATAGACACAGACTGGACTATACAGAGACTAGACAGGCACAGACTGGACGATACAGTGACTAGACAAAGACAGGAACTAAGCAATAATTACTACAGCTAGTTTTTTCAGACTAACCATTTTTGTCTTGGGGCCCCAAACCATAAATTCTTAGCACAATTCAGGGGAAAACAAATATATAAAAAAGAGGTTCATTGTCCCAATCCTCTAAGGTTGGGGGTTGGTTATGGTCGCTTGATGTGTTATAGTTGTTATCATCTAGGGTGGTAGGTTGTTTTGCTTAATTATTATATACTAATAAACCTGTAGGGTTTTTTGCTTAATTATTACATATTGATAAAAATGCAAAGTAGTTTTGTTTTAATTATTATATATTAATAAATAATAAAATTTTAATTATTATTTTCTATATTGATAAAAAGTTAAGGATTTTTAACTATTCTATATTGATAGATTAGAATCTATAATCTATCAATATATTGATAAATTAGATTTTTGTTTATTACATATGAATAAAAATTTAAAGTTTTTTATTTAATTATTATATATTGATAGAAATTGAAAGTTGTTTTGTTAGAATATTATTTGGCTATATTGTAAATAAAAAATGTATTAAAAATATGATGGTTCTTATAATTATTTCTATTATATATAGATTGTTAATGTTAGAAAAAAAGGACAATTTTTAAACAGAAAGGGGGATATGAAGTGGAAACTTCTGGTTTCTCTGGAAAGACAGTTGTGTTGAATGGTGATTTGCTGGGGAAGACATGTGAAGGAGCATTGTCCTGAAGCTGACCCAGGTGAGAGGATGTTTCACTAATGTAGACTCACGAAGGGACATTTGGCTAAAACAAACACGTGAAAGGGCACATGATGATAAGAAGGACTCTACAGATGGTGGATGGTGCTGGGTGGTTTTGGTAGGCCTTACCATTGTTTATTAGTCATTCTTTGTTGGGACTCCATAGAGAACACATCAAAATCTTCTGGTGTTGTGCTGGCGGCTTCTTATCACTTCCTGGGACCCAGGCTGAGTGGGAGAATGATGTCAGCTGAAACAGACTCACACAGAACTTTGCTAAGACAGACTTAAGTGCTGAGACAAAACATGAACATGGTGAGGCAAGACCCTGGGAGGGCTGGTGGTGTTTGAAGGGAGTATAAATAGGACTCAACGGATCGTGACAGGGACATGGCTTCCTTGCATAGCCAGCTTTACAATGGTTCTTAGACTCTCATATTTGTAGATGGAACTGTGTCTGATGATTCCTGGGAACTGAACTACTGATTTTCTGACAAT
>NW_022196897.1:139919658-139932360 GCF_008632895.1 Mastomys coucha
AGCGACCAACCTGTAACAAGAACACAGGGCATCAGGACATTGGCTGTCACAGCTACAGTGGAAGTTGGAATTCCCTGGAAATTGAAATTGAGTAGATCCACAGTATCCTGGCCTTACTATTTCCACTTGTTCCTACTGTGCCCAACATGACTTGGGCCATGGGTAGGGGAGAGACAGCTGTAGGTTTTTAGCTAGACTTTTCCTGGCACCTGATCCTGCCTTTTACATTCCTTTGGGAGCAGCAACAGATTGGAAAAGGCTGAGTAGAGGCAATGTCCAATCTAGGATGAGGGTTTAGTCTGTGGTCAAATATCTGCTCACAGATATAGGACACAGGCAATGACTCCCAGAAAAATGTTTGAGTAAAAGGTCATGGATCAGCTGAGATTCATGACGTAGATTCAGGCTTCAGGTATACTCAAATCAGACTTGAGCCTTGGATATGGACTCAGTTTCTCTAGTCTTATGACAGAAGCAAAACAAACATAGACCTGAATACCCAACAGGCTGTTGTGCACAGAGTATAGAGCTTACCTATAGGGTATGAATGAGAACTTCTGTCATAGGCCCTTATATTTGAATATTTGATCCCCAATTAGAAAAACTCGAAAGGATTAGGCCATGTGGCTTTGTGGAGGAGGCATGTCACTATCTCTGTCTGGTGATTGTGTCTCAAGATGTAAGCTCTCAGCTACTGTTGCAGTGCCATGCCTGCCTGTCTGATGCTATGTTCTTCACCATGATGGTCATGGGCTCTAACTCACTGTAATCCTGAGACCCAAATTAAATGCTCTCTTTTATACCTTGCCTTGTCATTATGTTTTGTCATGGTAATAGAAAAATAACTAAGAAATTACCCATACCATCAGGGAGCATCATTGAATGTCTTCTTCAGCTCCTTCATCTCCAGAAACTGGATCTGGTACCTGTTCTGTGTGTAGATCAGGTGAAGGAACAAAGTCAACATCAGCCTCATTCTTCGGCAGTGGATATTTAACAGAGTCCCACCGAATTCATTATCTTCTTCCAGACTGCCACACTGACACCTGTCTTATCTCAAGTATGTCACACTTCACCTGAAAGTGGGAAATGGCAGTGCTAGACAGCACAGACTATTGTGGGATCAAATGTGGGAGTGCATTCGAGGCACAGAAGGATCTATTTAAAGGGAAATGTCTGTAGAAAGGCTATCTCCAGGGTCTGACACCTCCACTGGCCCATTCCTGCTGCTTCAGCTACCCTGTCAACCAAGGAAAGCAAAAGGCTTAAATGATAATGCTCCCGCCCCCCCCCAATACACACACACTGCCCAGAGAAGAAAGAAACTTGTCAGATGTGACATAGTTGCAAACATGGGTGCTGGAGCACTGTCCACCTGAATGATCCATCTCTGGCTTTCTAGTTATGGATGGTGTTTCTCTTTCTTACCTGCATGTCTGCTTTGCCTTTTTTCTATACTGTATTCGTTCTCAAATGAAATTCTGGAAAAAATTTTGGGAAAGGAATTGAGGGCATTACTAGAGAAGGAAATGGCTCTGATATCTATTAGGAACCAAACTGCTCTGGCCATGCCCGTTCAATCAGCCAACCCAACCATAACAGGACAAGGGATTCTGGATGTGGAGGGTGACTGCCTTAATTGTTCTCTGGGAAATTTTAGCAAACTCATAGTGATTAAGTTGTACCAGGAATATTTGAAGCAGAACATTTTTTTAGAAGCCTGAAGCTTTAGTTGTTAAGAAAATTGAAGATTGCCCTCTCCCCCTAAAAAAGGGAACACTGGACCTGGGCCACTAAGGACAGGGATATCCACAGAAAATGCAAGGGGTTAGATAGAGGAAGATTAGTGAGCAGTGGTGAGAACCACAATGAGGGGGATCTCTAATAATAGAAAGTTAGATCTATAAATATTATTGGGGAAAACTGGAAGATATACGTATAATATAAAATATAAATGATGGGTAGAGGAGTTTGGATGCTGTGAGAAGACCACTGGACTAGTGAACTGACCTTCCTGGAATGAATGGAACATACTAATTTGAACCCCTGGCATTGCCTGCCTAAGAAATTAGGCTACGGGGCTGGTGAGATGGCTCAGCTGGTAAGAGCATTGATTGCTCTTCCATAGGTCATGAGTTCAAATCCCAGCAACCACATGGTGGCTCACAACCACCCATAATGAGATCTGACGCCCTCTTCTGGTGTGTCTGAAGACAGCTACAGTGTACTTATAATCAATAAATAATAAATAAATCTTAAAAAATAATGAGAAAGATTTTAAAAAAAAAGAAATTAGACTACAAGTTCTAAGGGATAGAATTCAGGTTTGTGAAGGAGCCCTAGGGGAATCTGCAAGGAGAATTAATATTGCGTATGGAAAATAGTTTGAAAATCTCTGTAGAAATAGATATTCAGATGGTCTCAATAAACCAGAGGAGGAGATTCTGCAAAGTTAGACAAGCTAAAATTACTAACATTATCCTGACCTGTTTAGCACATTTCTGTTCTCATGCTAATTCTGCAACTGCAAGTTTATGCCCAGATGACCTGTGATAGGGAGGTTTTGCTGAGAATTAAAAGTTAATGTATAACTTGCTTTTGCAGACACTGAACTCTGACTTTATGTGTGCGTTGTGCTTTCTGGTTACATAGTTATTTGGGGTTTTCAGAAAAAATAATGGGTTGAGAAAATAATGAAATGGTTTTTGGTGTAATAAGGAAGTATGTAAATAAAAGACTGAGGTGAACTTAGAGAGAGTGAGAGAGAAAGAGAGAGAGGGAGAGGGAGATAGAGGAGAGAGAGAGAGAAAGAGACAGAGAGAGACAGAGAGAGAGAGAGAGAGAGAGAGAGAGAGAGAGAGAGAGAGAGAGAGAGAGAGAAAACCTGAAAGCTGCCTCCAAGCTCAGCTTCAGAACAACTGTCAGTCACTTGTCGCTGGTGCCTGCATCGTTGCCTGAGACTGATTTCATGCCAATGCAATCCTTCCATTTTCAAGACCCTCAAAACAACCGAGGCAGGTCTTTGGCAGAAACTAAAGATCCACATTGATCAGGTAGAAGATGCCTGCCTGAGGGCACTTCTACAGCTGTTGTCTTGGACCATGGAAAACACTCCAGTACTTAGGGCTGTGACTTACATGGGAATCACAATGTCAATTCTGCCAAACTTCTTCAGTGTTGACTTTAGCTGAGAACCAGAGAGGGAGGAGAAGGAGGAAGGAGAGACAGAAAGAAAACTGATGAAACTTTGCTAGCAACACATTGCCCACCTTCCTGAGACAGAGGGGCTCATTTTCAAGGCCATTAACCCTGGCAATCTAGAACAATGGAGCTGCAGCAGCCTGAATTAAAGTTGTCCCCAGAGCTGAGAACCCACCACCTCAGGATGTCAGAAGTGCACGATCTGAAGATCTAGTATGCAGAACCTGAACACCCCAGATCCCTAAATACTTTGAATTCTTAAACCCTGAAACTTTAAACTCCTCAGAATGCTGAGGCCTTTTGAAAGACCCAATTCCAAGTTCCCTGAAGATTTTCATTCATGGGCACTTAAATGTAGCCATTTAAATAAGGGTCAGTTGATTACAAGGAAACATTAGCTTAAGGATACAGGTGGCGCATGGACGTGGTCATCAGCTCAAGGCAGCCTCTGTGATTTCTGCCTTCTCTCTCTGCAGGCCATTTACTGAGCAAGAGGAGGAGCCTGCAGACCATCTCCCAGGAATCAGTGTCTTGAGCACACAGCCACACCTACACACATCTCTCCTAACCCCTCCAGTCCTGGCTCTGCATGTCAAGAAATGGAAACTTACTTTGTCTTTATCCAGGAAGAGCTTTAGAAAGGAGTCATAGTCAGTGATCAGATATGGCTCAATCATGGTGTTTTGTCTGCAAGTGGAGGAAATTACAAAGCTTGGTTAAGACTTCTGCATGTGTGAAAGAGTCCCCTGGATGGCATATGACCTACAAACTCTGCTCTGTGCTGTCATTTCAGCTTGTCAGGATGGACCCAAGCACTGGAGCATCTCACTCCTAAGTAGCTACTTCCTCAGTGCCCAGGTGCTCATAAGAGCCCCGATACAGGATCATTCACTCAGCCCTACTTACAGAGCACCAGGCTGAGCAGTTGGGCACTGGGCAAAAGCAATCAGCATGAACATCCTTCATAGACAAGTCTCACTGTGGTTGTCTCCTCCCAACTTCGTAGAGTGAGATCCTGTCTCAAAATATGTATCTTCACAAGTGACAACAGAGAAAAGTACTCTGAAGTCTAAGTGTGTATTCTTACAAGAAAAAGAAGAATCCAACAAACACACTGAAAAATAAAAACATGCATTGAATGTTTGTTGATATGTTGTATGTAGTTAGCATATCCATGCAATGGTCATGTGGTAGGAAAATGATTATTTGAGACACAAAACTTAAACCTGAATGTGTCTAAATAAGGGTGAAGGCAGAGCCGTATCATGAGAGTCTACATGACCATGGGGATTCAGAAGCAGTAGAGAAACATGAGTTTCCTGGGTCTGCTTGGCAGGACAGTGTCTAGCAGGACCCAGGCCTTTGGGTTTGCATGCCAAACCTGTGGTCCTGTGTTTGATTTCAGAGCAGGTCTTTGCTAGTGGGGGGATGGGTGGCCTCAGGACGTGGTTATCAAGGTTGGAACAGAGACCCTTTCTCTGTCCCTGACCACGTTTCCCCAGCCACAGTCCACACAGCATTCATTTGAAACTGATTTAATATGCTATATTCTTAATAGAATACTTTAAAGATTGAGATTTTATGCCTCAGAGAGTCTCTTCATTGACAGATTAGGAAAATGGGGGCAGAGGTCATACAGTATCTATGGAGTTAAGTGATTACTAAAAATGGTCATGGTGAACTGCACCCCCTAGATCTAAAGGACACATACTCACATAGACACAGAGACTTCACAATCATTGGCATCTTCATATCGATGCCTTTACTGTTGGAAGGTAGGTCAGCTTGTGCATCTGGGATTCTGAGATCATTTAATTGTGTCCTGCCCAAAACTCAGATGCACCCTCTTGTCTCTCCTCCTTGAAGCACTTATACCTCCCCTTGCCTCCCTCTTGGCCTCACTATGCCCTGTTCAAAATGTTAGCCAGCAAGATTCAGGTGTAGGTAAGGAAAAATGAAACTTATACCATGACCATGAGATTATGACTGTGGGAACTCAGATGCATGAACTGCCCACACTGGCCCTGTAGCTTTAATCAAGCTCTAATGGCCATTGCCTCAGAACTCCTCAGCTCTGTGATGAAATAAGAGGATTATCTGTCTTTGAGGTTAAACTGGATGTAGTCACTTTTCTGGGAGCAAAGAAGCACCAACTCACCCTAAATCATTCTGAGTGTCCCTTGTGTTCAGAACTTTTGGAACGTTGTCCTTGGTTTCCTGATGTGACCCCACATCCTGGATTAGGTTCTGAGGTGCACCTGTTAAAAGTAGTCACCACTGAGTGCCCTAGACCACTAGAGAATGGGCTCCCAACCTCATGCTATCAGGGAACTTAGTGACCTTATGCTATTTGAAGTTCACTGTGCATACCTGTTTCATTGGAGCCTGGCATGGGTATTCTCTGAGAGGCTCTACCAGCACCTGACTGAGACAGATGCAGATACTTACAGCCAACCATTGGACTGAGGTCAGGGACCCCTATGGAAGACTTAAGGGAAGGACTGAAGAAGCTGAAGGGGATTGCTACGACATAGGAAGAACAACAGCATCAACTAACCAGACTTCTCAGACATCCCAGGGACTACCAAAGAGCATACATGGTCTTATCTATGGTCCCCTACTACATATGTAGCAGAGGGTTGCCTTGTCTGGCCTCAGTGGGCAGGGAGGTACTTGGTCCTATGGAGGCTTGATGCCCCAGACAAGGAGGATGCTAGAGGGGTGAAATGGGACTAGATGGATTGGCGGGAAAGCACCCTCTTAGAGGCAAAGAAGACTAGCCTTTGTTTCTGCTAGACTGCTTTCATGTTCTGTATTGAGTGTCTTTAAGTACTGTTGAAAAGATTTCATGTCTTCAATTAAGGCTTTTGTTACACATACATACATACATACATACATACACACACACACACACACTTAACATACATACATATATACACACACACTCACACATATATACAGACAGACATACATATAGACTTTCCCAGTTTTTAAGAAAACATTCATGTATGACTATAGACCACATGTAGTTTCAGTGTAGTAGTGAGACTGGTGAGATGATTCAGCAGTTAAGAGTGTTTGCTACTCCTGCAGTGAATTAGAATCTCATTCCTAGCACCCATGTTGAATGGCTTCTTACCATCTGTAAACGCAGGGGATCTAAGGACACACACTGACACACACACACACACACACACATAAAGTAAAATAAAATCTTAAAAACAGTTTTAATAGAACAGATGTATTTCCAATAACACTTTGGCTCTGGGGCCCACAGAATCTACCTCTTATAATTATGTAGAGAATACCCCCTTCACTAGCATTACTTAGTTACCTTCATTTCACCACATAACTCCATTGGTAACCTTGAACCTGACACCCTTTGATCTTTGCTTTGCTACACCAGCTCTGGGATAAGAGGATGGCTCCTTTCTTCATCTTTGAAAGTTGCCCAAACATTAACAAGGTTTGAAGGCAGCATTCACAGAGTTTTAGTGTTTCAGTAAGAACTGTTTGTCAGTTAGCCCGGTTCCTCTACAGCAGAAAACAAGTGAAATTATACAGTCTATGGGGAACTTAAAGACAGCTAAGTCGGGTGGCTTGATGACCTTCATTTCCAACCAGTCAACAGAGATCAATTTAGGAAGAAAAAAAGTCTATGAAAATGTATACTATCCATTTAGACACAACACTTTACTTCAACTATATGAACCAGTAGTAAATATATGAAAATAAAAGAGTTGTTAAAATTACAGGGATGAAAAGTGAAACAAGTTCTGTCCTCTCATCTTTGTTAGTGGTAATCCAGTGAAAGCTGTCCAGGTTAGTGCACGCTAGGGAGACAGATTACCACAGACTTGGCAACAGCTACCACTGATTAAGATGTGATTAAGATTTATTAAAACTTTGAAATCTCATTTTAAAGAATATATCCTGTGCACATATTGGCATGGCTATATTAGGATATAATGTCATCGAATTGATTATTTCTAAAATGCCATGTGACTGAGGCAGGTATTGAATGACTGCACATTTCTCATAAGCCACCCATAAAAAATAACACTGCCCCTCCCAGCAGCCTATGGTATTGCAGATAGAGTGTTTACTAGGGTCACTCTAGGGGTCAGCTAGTTGGTGGCATGTTCATTGATTAGCGTCTAGACACAGAATTCAGAATATCCAAATTATAGAAGATTGCTTCCGATCTTACCCAAAGGTGATGCTAAGGTGTGAATGAGCAGGCTGCAGAAGACAACGAGGCTCCCAAGAAGGGACATCTTTGATGTGACACCTGGATGGTCATAGGAGGAAAAAGAGGAAGCAAGCACCCACAGTTAACATGTATCACTCTTATGCTTATCTTTGTACAAGATAGATGTGCTTCTGTTTATAATAGGTACAAAATAAAGGCACAGGAGATGCCCACCATCAGTAATGGGTATAAAAAGTGAGACCCACTGTGAAATGGAACAACAACAACAAAAAATGAAATCATGACATTTCAGGAAAAGAATAGAACTGGAAGCCCTTGTAGTAATCGAAATTAGTCAGATTCAGAAAGGCAAAATTTTCTGTCTTGTCCAAATGATATATAAATTTGTACATAAACATCTGCATGTATGAATGCATTTCTGATCATAAAATAAGGAGGCAATCAGAGGAGAAGAAGGAATTTTACAGAAGTAGAAGAAGGGAGACAGGAGAGCAAAGGATGCAGATGGCATGAAATTAAAAGGAAGGAGGTAAAGCTTGACACGGGCTGAATAGAGGAAGGGCTGCAGGGGAAGGAGAGGAGCAAGCTTGACACGGGCTGGGTAGAGGAAGGGCTGCAGGGGAAGGAGAGGGGCAGGAAGTAAGGGGTAGGAAAATACCACAGCAAACCAACTGCATTTTATAGTGAATTAAAAAATAATATAAATGATTATATACACTTATAACGAAAGGAGAACAGTTGACTTGTTCTAGAAATGAGCAGGCACAGTGGAGAAATCAGAGAAATGTTAGAGACAGAAACAGAGAGTGGTGCGTTCAGACTTGGAAAGTCAAACTGACTCCAGTCTATGCTTGCTGTGCTCATGTCCTGTGTGTTTGCTGCCTTCTCTGCTCAAAGCATGTTTTCACTTCACTTTGCCACCTAAAACTCTCCTCTTGCTTCAGTGAAACTTCAAAACTTCCATGAAGTCAGTTCCCAGTCTCTCTCTAGAAGCCAGTTCAAGGCTCCTTCTACCTGGCTCCTAATACTTGCAACAACACACTCTTTAGAAAATACATATGGCTGTTGCATTGTTGAGCCTAGAGTCCAGTAAGAAGCCTTTCTCTATACACTAAGACAAATCATTGAAGAGCAAAATCTAAACAGTCAACAGAACCCCCATGAACCTTGATTGTCATTAATCTGACACAGTATCATCTATGTCTTCAAATTTGTAAGCGTAAATACATCTCCAACACATACTGCACCTTCCCTGTGCTTCTTGTCCCTAAGCTTCCTGAAGACCCTCAGATGCGGGTCACAGTATGGGATCCTATACTCACTGGTTTGGAGAATGATGCACATGAAATCCTTGTCTTCCTACTCAGGCACCTGGAATGCTAGGGTGACTTGGCCTTTATATATTGAGGTCACAGGATGAGAAGCAAGTCTTGGCTTCAGGGTGTTCTAAAAAGATTCCAAAGTAAATACCTAAGGTAGCCAACATATTCCAAATCAAAGGTCACCCAAGATGATTGAATACTACTGATGAATGGTGGCAACTACTTTTCAAGACTAATGCACAGAGTTGTGCATCTCAAGGCTACCAAAAAGTGAATGGTTCAATATGAGTGGGGAAGCGTGTAGCAGGAACAGTGGGGCCCCCTCTATGGAAACACTGGGGGCCATATTGGGGAAGAATGTAGCAGGAACGGTGGGGCCCCCTCTATGGAAACACTGGGGGCCACGCAGCTGGAAAAGCATCTCCTACAGGAGGACCTAATTGAGGACTGCCTGAGAGACCATAGGTTGCTCGTGCAAACAATGCCACCCAATCGGGAACTGCTGTTTAAAAGAGATCATTTCTTGGGACAAATAGGGGCATGAGTGGAGGGTATTAAAGGAGCCTTGCAGCAGTGGTCAGAAGAGCTTGCTGCAGCATTTCTTATCTGCTCCTTGAGTCTATGCCATTCACTATGTGCCAACTCACCGCCAACCCCTAAGAACAGGTAGGGTCAGGAGGAGAGCTGTGCAGGGCACAGGCAACAGAAGAGGATTCGAATGAATGAATGAATGAATGAATGAATGAATGAATGAATGAATGAATGAGACAAGGTTTTGGTGGTCATGTTCAAAGTATATGCCTAGGCTATCTCATTTAATCATTTGGACACTCAGAGGTAAAGACACTGCAGTAAATAAGGTAGACTCGTGGCTCCCACCACCCTCCCCATCCTTCCTATGTCCTCTCACTCTCTCTGAATGCCCTCATGACCTGTCGTTGTAGAGCTAACCTTGTGAGAGGATGCTGTGATGGCTAATTCAAAACATCTCTCTGACTGAAGCTCCTGAATTCAAAATCAGCATTCCAGATGAGTTTGTTTATTGAAAAACGCATTTTTTATTGCAATGTGGTTGTTACACAGAACAGAAAATTCTAGCAACACTGGAAATAAAAGGAAGAAAACAAGTGGGGTCATGGCCACTGTGTGTTGATGATTGGTGTTTCTTCTTCATGAAGCTAGTATGTGGCTAGTTGAATGACACATGACCTTCCTACCTGGATATTGGCCAGGACTATTGAGTGGCTGTGTGATTCACATGTTGCTATTGCACAGGAGATAGATGAGGCATGAATGCACAAGCCAGGATAGCTGTGGGATGAGAGAGAGAGAAATGCAGATTCCTTGGCTTTAGAGGATAAACAAAGAAGCTAGGGAGCATTAGGATTTGAAGTAAAACGCAGACGCTGTCTGGCTTTAGATATATCTGGGTCAAGGTCCTGAAATGGTACCCTTTATTTTATGTTCTTAATATTGACAATATTCTCTGGCAGACTTTGGAAGATAATAGTAACTGAAGAATTTATGGGCAAAGACAGACAAGGGGGTTCTGTGGAGATCCACCTGCTATGTGAGTAGAAAGGTAGCTTAATCTCACCAGGAAGAAGCCAAATGACTCTGTGACAGAGACTCCATCTTGTAGCCAGAAATGGTATGTTTTCTTCCTGATAGCCCACGGCTTTTCTTGAGTCACTGAGATGGGTCAACAAGAGAGGCATTTGTTTCACATGCCTAATGACACATGTTGTCTTGGCAGAGTCCATTGAACTGTGGAAAGAGGAAACCAACTCCTCATTTTACCCTCTGAACTTAACAGGCACACATTCACACATACACCTATACTCATACATGAACACCACACAAACACACAAGCACAGAACAAAATAAAAATATGAGCAATATGCAGATGTTTCAATGGCCGTATAGACTGTGGACTATTACAAAAGCTGGCATCTGGCCTCCCCAGGATGTCTGTGACAGAAACAGCTTGACTGTAGGAATGAGAGAGGACCATATCACATTTCATGAGCTCACACCACTCTGAATTTTCCAACACAAGCACTGCCTCCAAACCCTGTGAGTCGTGTGCAATTGTCTTTGTGGGATGGTGGAGAATCTATTGTGCATATGCCCAGGAATGGTATATAGTTGGGTCTTGAGGTAGCACTATTCCCAGTCTTCTGCAAAATGCCAAATTGATTTCCAGAGTGTTTGTACAAGTTTTCACTCCCACCAGCGATGGAGGAGTGTTCCTCTTGCTCCACATCCTCAACAACATGTGGTACCTCATGAGATTTTAATCTTAGGCATTCTGACTGATGTAAGAAGGATTCTCACAGTTGTTTTGATTTGCAATTCGCTGATACTAAGGACTTTGAACACTTCTTTAGGTAATTTGCAGCCAGTCAAAATTCTTCTGTTGAGGATTCTCTGTTAAATTCTGTGTCCCACTTTTTTTATTGGATATTTTCTTTTTTTAAATGTGTCTTTTTTATTAGATATTTTCTTTATTTACATGTCATATGATTTCTCCTTTCGCAGTTTCCCCTCCAAAAAACAAACAAACAAAAAAACTGAAACAACAAGAACAAACACCTGTTGCCTCCTCCCTCCCCATGCCTGCCACCCTACCCTCTCCCACTTATTGGCCCTGGCATTCCCCTACACTGGGGCACAGAGCCTTCTCAGCGCCAAGGGCCTCTCCTCTCCCGTTGATGATCAACTTTGCAATCCTCTACTATACACATGCTGCCAAAACAATCAATCCCAGCATGTATAGTCCTTGGTTGGTGGTTGAGTCCCTGGGAGTTCTGAGGGTACTAGTTGGTTCATATTGTTGTTCATCCTAAGGGGCTACAAACCCTTCAGCTCCTTTGGTCCTTTCTCTAACTCCTTCATTCGAAACCCTGTACTCAGTTCAATGGATGGCTGTGAACCTCTACATCTGTGTTAGTCAGGTACTGTCAGAGCGGATATTTTCTTTATTTACAATTGAAATGTTATCTCCTTTCCTGGTTTCCCCTCCCTGGAAACCCTCTATCCCACCTCCTTCTGGTTCTATGAAGGTGTTCTTCATAGAAGATTTAACATAGCAACATAACAGATTTAAACATAGCAAGCTTAGCCAGATACCAAGGACTAGGCCAAAAGTTACTGCCCCTGAGTTGTAAGCACCTCTAGAGAGAGACTTCCTGAGAGATTTAGATTGTCCTCAAATTCTGCCCCTAAAGAAATTCCTCACATCTATCATATTCTGTAGAGGAAATAAAATAATCCACGTGAGAAACATACAGATATCCATGCTGAAGAAAACAATGAAGAGTTTAGGGGTCCATTAAGTATTTTTTGGTGACTAAAAATGAGTTCATTCCTGGGAGGCTCTAGGTAGTGAAGCTCCTAGAGGGCTTTTTAAAGCAAAATCACGAATACATAAATGTTAGTTGAGGCTCAGTATGGTGCTGACTCTGATCCTTGAGCCCTCCATGACCTGGACTAATCACTTTACCTCTGTGAACTTCAGTCTCTGCCTCTTGGCATCAGTGTGCGGTGAAGTATTTAAGAAGACCTCTTTAGTTGTAGTCTCTCTGACAAGGTGGAATCAGGAACCATTGGGTATCACCAGAATCCCTGACCTTCTTGTGGAGACTAATATTCCTGTAATGGTGGACACCCTCCAGTGGTTAAGTGAGCTTCTTGGATCAGTCCTCATGGCTACATTTTCATGACTCACCTACATCATGGTACCTTCTCCTCTTTCCCCTTTTTCCTCTTCCTCATGGGCCTCCTCTGACCTCAAGCCCAGCAACTAAAACTTCACCAACCTCTCTTCTGGCCAGCTATAGACTGTTGGCATCAACAATTCAAGCAAAAATTTTAAATTAAGGAACAAGGTCTCATAGCATCACTTGATGTGTGTAAGGGTTCCTTCATCTCTAAGGCCAGCATTTAACATTACAATCCATATCA
>NW_022196897.1:139933478-139937024 GCF_008632895.1 Mastomys coucha
TATCCACTCTGTCTGTGTGTGTGTGCGTGTGTATCATTTCCTCCTTTTTCCTCTCCTACTTCTCGCCAGCCCCAAAGGAGTTTAAAGACTACAGAGATTTTCTTGCTGGTTTCAGGCAGTGCTGTCCCCAGTGAATAAAGCTATATTCTGTCAGAAAAAAGTATGCGGAGTTGTCAGTTGGTAACTCCACACTTGGACTTCCTCAGTTTATAGTGTAGTGTTGAAGCTGGCCTTCAACCTTGTAATCCAAAGTACCGAACAGGAACTGAGTGCTATGGGAGACCTAAGTGAAGGTGGAAAGCATAGGGCTTGATATGCTCCTTAGGAAGAGACATGTAAGAAATATCACAGCCAGCTGGGCCCTGGGTCTTGCCTGACAGGGTGGTCTTCATTGTGGACCAGTCCTCAGTTCCATAGAGGGGACATGGCAAAGCTTTAAGAGAGGTTGTCTCCCAGCCTGATCCCATTGCACTGCGTGCCTAACATTCAGCATGTACCAACACACACTTGTGCATGTGTGGATGGATGGTTGGGGTTTTGCCACAACCACACAATACATATGTGACCACTCTCTTCTCACTTCTGTAACTATATGAATAAAGAAAGCTTTGAGCTCAGCCTTAAATGTGATGTCTTCATCAAGTTACCTGTATCAGAGATCAGAGATCCCTTTGGAAGAGGAGGCAAAACGTGTCTAAGTGATAGTTTTGTTTTATCTTACTATTATTTCACTTTGATATATTATTTTAAAAATAGAAAAAGCTGTGAGATATTCCTTAATATCCTTTCCACCTCTGGAATGGTGTCTGTCACTCAGTCTTAATCTCGCCCCACACATATACACAACCTGCCAACAATTGCCCATGCCATGGCTGAAGGAAACCGCACACCAGAGTGCAGATAGAATTTTAATGCTGGGGGTGGTGATAATAGGTATGAAGACCACTGACAGAGGAAGGGAGTCTGGGATGGTTCATCTAGCTGGGATCAGACACAGTGTGTCTAGATAGAAGAATAATATTCTAGGGGGAGATGTCACATGGAGTAATAAGACTCTCTTGTGCACCAACCTAGAATAAGAACCAAAGTGTCAGAGCATTGGCTGTCAGCAGCAACAGCAACTGGCAATCACCAGACAGTGATGGGACTGACATTGGTCCGGCCCCACTGCCTCCACTTATTCTCACAGTGAACAGGATGCATTAGGCAATGGGGAAGGGAAGATTTGTATTTGTGGTGTTTCTCTGGCACATGGCCCTGACCAATCCTCTCATTTTCTCTGGAGCAATTGGAAATGGGAAAAGATTAATTAAAGACCATGCCCAAGCCACATGAGAGAGAAGATCAGGGTCAAGTGTCTATGCACAAAGTTAGGGCTCAGTCAAAAACTCCCAGTAAAATAAAATATATTAAATCATATTGATTTGGTCTGGGTACATGATCCAGGCTCAGAGTTCAGGGTCCACACAAACCCAGCCCTACATCAATATTAAGTCTCAGTTACTCTTGGTGTCAGAAGCAAAACAACCTTAGCATTGGATTCCTGACAGGCTGTTATACACAGGGTGCAGAGCCTACCTGTGGAGTCTTATGAGAATGGCAGCCAGTCGAAAGATATATTTAGGAAGGATTAGAAGGGATTTGACTTTGTTGGAATAAATAGGTCACTAAGAACTTTTGAACTGTTCATTGGTGCTTTCAAAAGCCCATACTGTCTTAGGGTTTTACTGCTATGGTTAAATACCATAACCAAGGCAACTTTCATAAGGACAACATTTAATTGTGGCTGACTACAGGTTCAGAGGTTCAGTCCATTATTATTAAGGCAGGAGCAGGTAAGCATCCAAGCAGACATGTTTCTGGAGGAGCTGAGAGTTCTACATATTCATCTGTAGGATGCTAGGAGAATCCTGGTTTCCCATCATCTAGGGCTAGGGTATTAAAGCCCACATGCACAGTGACACAACTACTCCAACAAGGCCATACCTACTGTAACAAGGCCAACCTCCGCCCTGTGAATGTTCTGTGCCCCAGTGTAGGGGAATGCCAGGGCCAGAAAGTGGGAGAGGACAGGGTGTAGGCATAGGGAAGTGGGAGGCAACAGGGGTTTGTTTTTATTGTTTTTGTTTGTTTCTTTGTTTTTTGGAGGGAAAACTGGGAATGGAGAAATTTACATGTAAATAAAGAAAATATCTAAAAAAAATGTTAATAAATGGTATTTCAGAGTTGAATCTGAAAAAAAAAAAAGAACTATGTCCACAACAGCTGGGTCCATGCACTATTTACACACTGATTCCTCTCTCTCTCTCTCTCTTTCTCTCTCTCTCTCTCTATCTATCTATCTATCTATCTATCTCTCCATATATATATGTATATACATATATATAGGTATATACATATATATGCCTACATACATATGTGTATGAACTGGTTTGGTAAAAAAAAATCATTCAAGTACGACAATATTGTGTTTGCGTTCTTAATGCAGTAATGAGACTGAAAAGATTGATTAGCAGTTAAGAATACTTGCTGATCTTACAGAACTATAGCTCAGTTCCAGGCACTTTATTGGATGTCTCTTAACCATCTGTTAGTCCTGGGGATCTGACACCCATTTGTGGCTTTTGGGCACACACACAGAGAACTATACACAGAAATATATACAGAGATATAAAAATAAAGAATTAAAAACACCTTTAGTCCAATCAATGAAATTACAGAAATGCAAATTGGCTCTGTGACAGACACGATCTACTAGTTAAAATGATATAGACAAGACCACCTTAGCTGGCATTGCTTAGGTAGCTACATCTCACCCTATGAATCCACAGGTAACCTTCAATCTGATACACCTTTCTCTCTGCCTCAGTTCCCCAGCTATGGATTAAGAGGATGCTCTTGCATCTTTGAAAGTTGGTTAACAATGACAAGGTTTGAAGACAGCATGAATAGAACATCTGTGTTTCTATTAGAACTGCTTGTCGGTTAGTCTACTTCTCCTATAGCAGGTATAGCATTTATTAGGATCACTCTGGGACCAGCTAGCTGATGGTATCTTTATTGACTCACCTTCAGAGATAGAATTCAGATTGTCCAAATTATTCAGGTTACTGCCATTATTACCAAAAACAGATTTCAAGGTTCCACTGAGCAGACTGCACAAGACCAGAAACTTCCAAAGCTGGAACATCTTCAGTCCTGACACCTGGGTGGTCATGGGTGGAAGGAAACAAGAACCGACAATCACTGCCAGTCACCCTCATCCTTAACCTTCCTACAAGACAGATGTGTTTCTCTTAACAATAGGTAAGAAATGGAGGCAGCAGAGATGTCCACCCTCAGGAATGGATTTAAAAAATGAAGTCAAGTGCACAATGGAATTTTATTCATCCATAAGAAAAAATGAAATTATGACATTTCAGGAAATGGATAGAACTGGAAATCATCATGTTTAGCAAAATTATCCAGGTTCAGAAAGGCAAAATACTCCACTTTCTGTCCATGCAATGAGATTTAAATTTGATTTATGTGTGCATTGATTTGCAG
>NW_022196897.1:139937859-139938233 GCF_008632895.1 Mastomys coucha
ATTATTTTGAAGCTTCCACTGCCTGGATCTACCAAGCTTGTGGCAATACTGTCCCTAAGGAATAGGTACGGCTTGGGCCACTGATGAACCTGAGCTCTAGTAAGAAGTCCTTGTCTGCATACTAAGACAGGTCATGGATGACTAATAGCTGAACAGTCAACAGAACCCACGTGGATCTAGGTTGGTATTAGTCTAACACAAATCTTCAAATCTGTTACAGTCAATACTTCCCTGAAAGAAACAGCACGTTCTCTGTGCTTCTTGCTTCAAAACCTCCTCAAGACCCTCATGTGGGGGTCACATTGAGGGAGCCCCTACTCACTGGTTTGGAGGAGGAAGCATGCACACAAATCCTTCTTTCTCTGCACTATCTC
>NW_022196897.1:139940757-139941834 GCF_008632895.1 Mastomys coucha
GTATGTTTTTGTCATGCTAGCCCATCTCTTCTTGAGTCTTTGAGATGGGTCAGTGCAAGAGGTCCTTGTTTCACAAGTCTAATGATCCATGTTTGCTCTTAAGAGCCTGTGGAATGTGGGAGGAGAGAATGGCTCCTGAAAGTTATCCTCTCACCACAATAGGCACATGTTCACATATGCACCTGCACTCACACATGGACATTATACACATAAATACATAGAATGAAATTAAAATATAAGAAATATACACATGTATCTTATGCTATATAGATTGTAGGTTCTGACCAAAGCCAGTGTGTGCTCCATCCCTGTGATGTCGGGCTCAGAAATAGCTGGACTATTGGACTCATGGGTGATGCCAGTTCACATTTTGTGAGCTCACTGTGCTCTAAATTTCAGAGCCCCAGTTCTACCTCCAAACTTTGTGGTTCATGTGCACAGCTCTTCACAGTGTGCCCTGCAGAAGCAAACACCCCAATAAGCAGATAATTTGAAATGAGCTCTGTTTTTGACTTGCCAGCAAGAGCTGTCCTGCTTCATCATATCCTGTCTTCCAGTGACCTTGAAGTAGGTTCAGATAGGAAAGGATTTTGCTGAAATGAGGACCCAGAATCTAACCCCCTAGAGAACTTGGGAAGAGCTGTTCCATTAGGCAATCTGAGAGAGTTCTGTGCATTTATTCTTCATCTGCCTCTGGCTCAATGGTAACACGTGGGGAACAGCCATACTGTATTATTTTAGGATTAGTAGTGATTAGTAACAGCAATACAGGACCTTTCTGAGAGTAGATGCAGCCATTTAATTGCTATCTTGACTTCAGGTTAGATATTCTTTATTGACTCTGCTAGTAGGGAGGTGATAGGTTTGAGACTTGGTTTTCCAATGGATAAAACAGTTTTTTGAGAGGCCCAGAGAGGTTAAAGTCAAACAGAAACTCAGTGCTCCGGTCCTTCCTGGTACATCAGGTTGAGCAAGCTCATAGGCACCTTTGTTTGAACTGGTCACTAAGCCTGGACACATGTCAAGCTGGAACAGCACAGAAACAGGTGGGAGCTGGGTCTTGGCTAAAGGACAGCA
>NW_022196897.1:139944859-139950643 GCF_008632895.1 Mastomys coucha
ACACAACAAACATATACGCATATGGCTTAGGCCAGACCCAAGCAGCCTCCTTGGTTGTCGGTTCAGACCCTGGAGCGCCTATATGCCCAGGTTAGTTGATTCTGTAGGGTTTCTTGTGGTGTCTTTTTAGCCCCTTCCGGCTCCTACAGTATTTCCTCCCTCTTCCGTGGGATTCCCTGAGCTCGGCTTAATGTTTGGCTGTGCATTTGTTTCCATCCCTCGCTGGATAAAACCTCTCTGATGACAATTGGACTAGGAACTGATCTATGAGTATAGCAGAATATAATTGTGAATCATTTTGATGACTTTTTTGGTCAGTTGTGTTTGGTTCTATCCTAGGTCTCCAGTCTCTGGGTTCTGGTCCTCCAGGCAGATTCATATGTGGGTTCCCAATTTTGACAATGGTCTCAAGCAGGACCAGTCATTTGTTGGCCACTCCCACAATTTCGGTGCTACCTTTACCCCAGTATGCTTTGTAGGCAGAACAAATTGTAAGCCAAAGGTTTTGGGGCTGGGTTAGTGTCCCAGTTCCTACACTGGAAGTTTTGCCTAGTTACAGGATATGGCCAGTTCAGGCTCCATAACCCCCTTTATTAGAAGTCTAAGTTAGGGCCACCCTCATAGATTCCTGGGAGTTTTCATTGCATTGGTTTTCTATGGTTTTATGGGTTTAGTTAACCTCCTTGGGTTCTGTGGGAATGATTTTGTGGATACATACAGTGTAATTTGAATTTTTTGTGGAATATCTTGTTTTCTCCATCTATTGTGACTGAAAATTTTGCTGGGTATAAAACTCTGTGCTGGCATCTCTGGTCTCTCAGAGTCTGCCAGATATCTTTCCAGATCCTTCTGGCTTTTAGAGTCTCCATCTAGAAATCAGGTGTTATTCTAATAGGTCTGCCTCAATATGTTCCTCAGTTTTTCCCCAGACAGTTTTTAATATTTCTTTTGTTCTGTACATTAGGTATTTTGATTGATATGTGGCTGGGTGGCTCTCTTTTCCCATTCCAATCTATTTAGTGTTTTGTGTGCTTCTTGTATCTTTACAGTCACTTCCTTCTTTAGGTTATAAAATTTTTCATCTTTTTTAAAATTTTGTTGAAAATATTTCCTTGGCCTTTGAGCTGTGAATCTTCTCTTTCTTGTTTTCCTATTATTCTTAGGTTTGGTCTTTGCATAGTGTTCCAGAATTCCTGGATCTTTTGTGTCAGGAACTTTTTATATTTAACATTTCCTTTGACTAATGAATCAGTTTTTCCCATTTATCTTCTACGTCTGAGATTTTTCTCTTTTATTTTTGTATTCTGTTGATGATGTTTGGATCTGTAGTTCCTGTTAACTTACCTAGATTTTCTATCTTCGGGAATCCATCAGTTTGTGTTTTCTTTATTGCTTCTATTTCCATTTTTTCAGGTCTTGAATATTTTCTTAACCTCTTTGTTTATGCTTTCCTGGATTTATTTAAGGGATTTATTCATTTCCTCTTTAAAGGCTTCTGTCATCGTCACAAGATTGGATTTATGCTCATTAGTTTCATGCTTCAGCTGTGTTGGAATATGCAATGCTTGCTGTAATAGGATAGCTGGGCTCTGGTGGTGCCATATTGACCTGATGTTTGTCGATTGTGTTCTAATGATTGTCTCTGTTGCTATGAGCTTGGGAGTAATTATAGGTTTAAGTGCCAACTTCTGAGTTTGTCTTTGTTGGACAGATTTTTATTTTTATTTTTTTTCTACTTTGTTTCTTTTTTCTCTCTGGTCTTCTGGCTTGAGTGTCCTGTGGATCTAGTAATGAAACAGTGAGTATTTAAGTCTAGTTGGGTGTCTCAGCTAGGAATTTGGTAGCCCACCTGACCTCTGGGACTTAGAGAGTCTGCGTTTCCTTTGGAAATCTGGGGTTCTGGGAACTGGCATGGCCTCTATGGTTTTGGATAATTGTGTGGCCTTTAAAGTCCCAAGTACCCATTTGACCTCTGGCATTCCTGGTACCGGGGTGGACTCTGGTAAAGCATGGGTCTTCTGTTGGAGTTGTGTGCTGAAATATGGAGCAAAGGGGAGGAGCTGCTGTTGGAGACAGCTGGATGGCTCTGGCATATTAAGTGGGCAGTGGATGGTATGTAACATGAAGTTCCTAGTACCAGTATGGCCTCCAGTAGAACAGGAGTTTTCTGCTGGAATTGAGGACGAGAATATGGAGGTTGTTGAGGACACCTGGGTGGGCTTTAAGGTGTAATAACAGACAGTAGTTCTTAGACTGACATGGCCTCCTTAATTCTCACCCTAACCCTTACCCTAACCCTAATGTTAACCCTAACCCTAACCCTAGAGCAAGGATCTTCTGCTGGAGTTATGGGCCAGGACATGGGAGCACCCAAGCTTCCAGGTTACTTGAATCTGTTGGTTTTCCTGTAGACTCTCTGTCCTCTTTGGATCCCTCAATCCTTCTCCCAACTCTTTCATAAGACTCCCTGAGTTCCACCTAGTGTTTGGCTGTGGGTCTCTGCATCTTTTTCCATTGGTGCTTGCTGGAGCCGCTCAGAGGACAGGTATGCTAGGTTCCTGTCTGCAAGCATAACAGAGGATCATTGATAGTGTGGGGGATTAGTTCTTGCCTGTGGGATGGGGCTCATATGGATAAGTCATTGATTGGCCATTTCCTGTCTCTGCTCTATCTTTGTTCCTGCACATCTTGTAGGCAGGAAACATTTTCAGTCAAAGATTCTGTGAGTGGATTGATGCCTGTATCCCTCCTCCTTTGGAGTCCTGCTTGGCCATTTCTGAATCCATATCCCCCACTGTTAAGAGTCTCATCTAGAGTTGCCCTCATAGACCCATTGGGGACTCTCCTTATCCCAGGCCTCTGGCATGTCCCAAAGATTGCCTCACCATTGCCAATTTCCCTTCTCTCTCCCCTGCTCTCCCTACTTTGGATATCCCGTCCACCCTGCTCTGCTCCCCTCCTCATCTGCTCTCCCACCCAGTTCCTCCCTTCGATCAAACTCTGATGTCTATTTTGTTTTCCCTTTTGAGAAAGGTTCAACCATCCTCCCTTGGGACCTCCTTGTTCTTTGGCTTCTTTGGGTCTGTTGATTATGATGTGGTTATCCTGTATTTTATGGCTAACATCCACTTAGAAATGACTACATACCATGCATGCCTTTTTGGGTCTGGGTACCTCACTCAGGATATTTTTCTAGTTTCATCCATTTGCCTGTGGAAATCATGATGTCCTCGTTTTTAATGGCTCAGTAGTACTCTACTGGGTAAATTAAGTTTTCTTTATCCATTCTTCAGTTGAGGGACATCTAGATTGTTTTCCAGATTAGGGCTATTTTATTGAAGGTTAGGGCTATTTTATTTTATGAACCTAGTTGAGCAAGTGTTCTTGTGGGATGGTGGAGCATATTTTGGATATGTGCCAAGGACTGGTATAGCTGGGTCTTGAGGCAGAACTATTTCCAACTTTCTGAGAAACCACCAGACTGATTTTCAGAGTGGTTGTATAAGTTTGCACTCCGAAGAACAATGGGGGAGTGCTCCCCTTACTCCACAATGTTGGCAACATATGTTGTGCCTTGAGATTTTGATCTTAGCCATTCGGATGGGGGTAAGGTGGAATCTCAGAGCCATTTTGATTTGCACTTACCTTATGATTAAGGACACTGAATATTTCTTTAGTTACTTCTCAGTCATTCAGTATTCCTCTGTTGAGAATTCCCTGTTTAACTCTGTACCACCATTTTTATTTATTTTTATTTTTTATTAGATTTTTTTATTTACATTGCAAATTTTATTCCTTCCAAAAACTCCCCTATTCCCTTCTCTCTGCTGACTAACCCATCTGCTCCTGCTTCCCTGTACTGACATTCTCCTACACAGGGGAATCAAACCTTCATGAGACCAAGGACCTCTCTTCTCGTTGATGTCTTACAAGGCCATCCTCTGCTACATATGCAGCTGGAGCTATGGGTCCCTCCATGTGTACTCTTTGGTTAGTGGTTTAGACCCTGGGAGCTGTGGGGGTACTAGTTTGTTCATATTGTTGTTCCTCCTATGGTGCTGTAAACCCCTTCAGTTCCTTGGGTTCTTTTTCTAGCTCCTCCATTGGGAACCTTGTGTTCAGTCCAGTGGATGGCTGTGAGCATCCACTTCTGTATTTGTCAGGCTCTGGCAGAGCCTCTCAAAAGACAGCTATATCAGACTCTTGTCAGTAAGAACTTGCTGTCATTCACAATAGTGTCTGAGTTTGGTAAAAGTATATGGGATGGATCCCTAGGTGGGACAGTCACTGGATGACTTTTACTTCAGTTTCTTTGTCTCTGTATTTCCTACAATGGGTATTTTGATCCCCCTTCTAAGAAGGACCAAATTATCCACATAGTGGTCTTCCTTCTTCTTGAGCCCCATGTGTTCTGTGAATTGTATCTTGAGTATTCTGAACTTCTGGGCTAATATCCACTCATCAGTGAGTGCATGCCATATGTGTTCTTTTTTGATTGGGTTACCTCACTCAGGATGATATTTTCTAGTTACATCCATTTGCCTAAGAACTTCATAAATTCATCGTTTTTAATAGCTGAGTAGTACTTCATTGCCATGTGCATTTAACTCTTGGGAAACACTTTCACTTAGTCACCTGCTGAGCTGCCATCTGCTGTTCATCCTGACATATATGGACAGCAAGACTCTAAGTAGTCATTTGATGCCATTGGCAAACCTTTAAAAGGCTTAGAACATCTCACTTTATCCCCATTCCCTACACACACCAGCATCTACCATGGACACCCCCAACATCAAGTGAGCTGTGACTCTACATGACAGAAGATGAATTCGGTTTGTCCCAGCAAGAGTTCCATCAGTGTGAATGAGTTGCCAGTGTTAAAATAAGAAATACTTCTTGGCCAGTAGAGAGTCTTGTGATGTTCTGAATATTTGTGTCTGAAGGGGACCAAGATGAAAGAAAAGACACCTCTTGGTTAGGCAGACAGTGTGGAACATTACCCAGGACTTGAGGAGTTCAGCATAATGAACAGCACATTGGTATAAACATGGAAAAAAAGGCCAGGCAGTGGTGGCGCATGCCTTTAACCCCAGTACTTAAGAGGCAGAGACAGGCAGATTTCTGAGTATGAAGCCAGTCTGGTCTACAGAGTGAGTTCCAGGGCTATACAGAGAAACCCTGCCTTGAAAAACCAAAACAAAACCAAACCAAACAAAACAAAACAAAACCAAAACATGGGGGAAAAAAGGTGTGGTGTTGGTCAAGACTCTCTTTTGGTTTCCATCCTGCTCAGTAAGATTATGAGGCAGATTGATACCTTGAGGTCCATCTCTGAAATCTGCAAAAAGCCAGATGTGATTTAGTGGCATCTGTGATAATAGTATTCCTACAGTCAGATGAAATACTTAGACAAAAAAGACAAAATTGTCTAGAAGTTCTCAAGCCAGCTAGCCTGGAATGGCAGAAACTGCTGTACAAACTCTGCCTCAACAAGGTGGAAGGAGATAACTGGCTCCCAAAAGGTATTCTCTAACCTGCACTATCATGCTGTAGAATATGTGAATCTACACACACACACACAACACACACACACATGCACACACACACACACACACACACACACACACACACACACGAGAGAGAAAGAGAGAGAGTGAGAGAGTGAGAGAGAGAGAGGCAGAAAGAGGCACAGAGAGATAGAGAGAGAGACACAGAAAGAGAGAATATTGTTATAGGAATTAGACAACATAAGTCAGTGAAAATATTAAATGTAAATTGCTTGAA
>NW_022196897.1:139951203-139952892 GCF_008632895.1 Mastomys coucha
CTGAATACTATATTCTTGAGGCACCAAAGGTCATTGAAAAAAATTGAGTAAATGAAAATACCACAAATAAAATGAAAATAAAAACACAAGTTACCTGAACCTAGAAACCTATCTTTTTGTCTTTGAACGTGGTAAACACCGTTTTCTTCTCTGCCTGGAGACCATCATTTTTTTTTTTGCACTGCTGACCAGCATATTATTCTGTGTGTACTGATGAAATGATTTTGTTTTCATATCTCGCCTGTAAGCAAATTCATAAAGTATTTTTGTTTCTAACTATTTCCATCTACATAATAACACTTCCCAATCCCTCAGCTTCTTCTCCATAAATACATGGTGTTGGAGAATCTATTGTGCTAACTTTAATGGTGAGCTACTCTTTGTTGACTTCTTCGAAGGTCCTTATTAAGAAATTAGAACCCCTATCATTGACTCCAAAACAGCATTCAGCATTAACTAGAAGCTGATGGGCAGCTATCAAAATGATCAATGAGTTCCAGTATGATATGCTCTAGGACAAAAAATGGAGAAAGAATCAGAAGGATGAATAAAGTTAGGTCCACTGCCCCAAGAAGGACATGGAAGCTGATGATGGGCAAAGGAGTCAGGAAGAGCACAGAGGAGCTCAACCAACTAGCCATGGCTATGAGTTGTCCAGCATATCCTCTGGAGCAGCCAAGAAGTCAGCCAAGGGTAATACACATGCAGCATCCTCAACTCAGGAATCAGTCTTGGGAGAAGTTTCTCTCCATCCACCACTGCCACTCAAGCATCCTGGGTGACCTTTGGGTTGGAATATCTTGAAAAACCTTAGATATTTTCTTTGGCATCTCTTTAGAACATCCCAAAAATGGTGCTTAATTATCATTCTGGGACCACAATATAAGGCCACGTTACCCCAGAATCCCAGGAGATCTTACAGAGAAACAAGGATCTCGTGTGCATCCTTCTCCAAAGCGTGAGTAGTGGCTCCACTAAAGTGAGTTCCCATCTGAGAGAACTCAGGAGGCTTGAGGCAAGAGGCAGAGGGAAGACACTGTTTGTGTTGGGAAAGTTTTGACTCTAACAAAGTTGAAGACATAGATGATACTGAGTCAGACTAACAACAACCTAGACTCACGTGGACTCAGTTTGTGGTTCAGATTTTATTCATCAATGACTTGTCTTAGTGTGTAGAGGAAGGCTTCCTACTGGAGTCTAGGCTCAACAGTGACAGAGGACATAGCTACTTCCCTAAGGGCTGTGTTGCCTAGCTTGGTGGAGACAGTAGGGAATCTGGCTTCATGGAAGCCATGAAGTTTCACTGAAGCAAGAGAACAGATTTAGGTGGCAAAGCAAAGAGCAAATATGCTTCAAGCAGAGAAGGCAGCAAACACAAGGACCGGAGCAGAGCGAGCACAGGCTGGAGTCAGCTTGGCTTTCCAAGCCCCTGCCCCTTCACTGTGCCTTAAGATTCTCTACCTGCCCCACCATGCCTGCTCATCTCTAGAACAAGTTGACTGTTTCTCCTCAGTTAAGCTTGTATGTAGTTAGTATGTTTATTATGGGTGTAATCTAATTATGCTTAAATTCATTGTAATACTTAAGGTGTTTGATAATACTTAGATTTTATTCTTCTTCATCCCCTGCTGTTCTTCCCCACGTCAACCATTTTCCTTTTTTTTTTTTGTTTGTTTGTTTGTTTTCTAA
>NW_022196897.1:139953862-139958685 GCF_008632895.1 Mastomys coucha
CTTCACCCACTCCTGAGAGTGGGCATCTCTGCTGGATCCATTTCTTACCTATTGTGAACGGAAGCACATCTGCCTTGTAGGCAGGTGAGTGTCAAAGTGACACATGTTAATTGTGTATTTTTGTTTCTTTTTCCTTCTATGACCCTCCATGTGTCAGAATCAAACATGTTCCACCTTGGCTGTCTTATTGTCTTGTGCAGCTCGCTTATTGGAACCTCAAGATCACTTTCTGATATTATTGGCAGTGGCCTGAATAATTTGGACATTCTGAATTCTGTCTTGCAAGTGAGTCAATAAAGATGCAGGGGGCAGTATTGTCCTTTATGGTTGGTTCCCTGAGAAATGTGCAGCTATTCAGTTTCTGCCTCACTTAGAATCACTTTAGATATAAACAGTGCAATGACGTTAAATTCTAATAGAGACTTGCCAATATACACACACAGGCTAGATCCATCAGAGTGAGATTTAAAACTTTATTAAAGTTTGCAAATTAAAATATGGTAGCTGTTGACTTGTACCACTTCTTCTGGCAGTCTGTGGAGCCCCTCTCCCAGTACTCCTTCCTTGCAAGCACTGCCCTGGACGACATTACCAGAGATGACAGGATGTAATTCCCTTAATTTAGCCTTTCTCTGTCCACTCATTCTTCACAGTTTCATAGATGTTTGACATAACTAATATCTTGCTGTGTCAAAATTATTAGCATATATTTCTGCAAGTATTTTTTTTTGTCTAGTTTTGGGTTTTGTTTTGTTTTTCCTTATTGATATGTGGTGACTCCTGGAAATGAAGGACATAAGTTCAACTATATCCATAAGTTTATGGATGTTCATAAACCCCACACTGTCTAGTTAATAACTTCTCTCTTCTCTGTTATAGAGGAACTGGGATAATGGAGAAGCAGTTGTTAGAGGAACAGGAACGCTCTGTGTATGCTGCCTTCAAGCCTGGTCCATGTTAAGACACCTTCAAAGATGAAGAAAGGAGATGTCCACCATTCCATAGCTGGGGAAAAGAAGCAGAGAGAAAAGGATGTCAGGTTTGACGTTATCTAGGGAGTCATACTGTGAGATGCAGTCATCCAAGCAATGCTGGCTAAGTTGGCCTTCTCTGAACCATTATAATAGGCAGATCCTGTCCACCTCAGAGACTAATTGCAATATTGTGTCTAAACCTATTTTACTAGAAGTGTTTTAAATGTTTAATTTTTACGTCTGTGCAATATCTCTGTGCATATGTCTGTGGGTGTGCTACCAGACACCAGAAGATGGTGTCAGATCTTGTGGAGTTCATTAGAAATTGAGTAATTCTGAGGCCAGGCTACAGGGCCAGTGTGGACCGTTCACACATCTGGGTTCCCAGGGTCTTTAATTTCAGGGACAAGGCAACAGTTTCATTTGTCATTGTCTCCTCCTGCATCTCCGTCCCTAAAGCCCATCTCTGAGGAAACCCATTTCTTCTTCAAATATAGCTCAGAGCAGAAGTTCCTTCAAGGGACAGAAAGCTGAAACTCATATTCTTAAGCCCCAAGCACTGGGCTTCACAGACTTTTGAATCACATAGTCCTAGGTTCAAGTTCTTTTTTGCTTTTTGTTTCCCTCCCTCAGTCCACCGTATCTGAGCATGTAGAGGCTCAAATTCTGAACAGGGTGTAGTGAGGACAAAAGGGTTAGGTTGAACAGGCACAAATGCTTCAGAGTGAAATGACAAGGGGACAATTGTGTTTTGGGCAGGTTGAAAATCAAGGAACCCAGAATTTTGGATCTGAAACGTGACCAGTCTTCCCATGGTGATGATATTATCCTAAGGGTGTCTATGGTTTCGAATGTGTCTCTGGTGCTGTAAGGTGAGTCACTTGGACTTACGGGGCCGGATGCAATATGGCCAGTATTGAGTAGTCACGTAGTTTCCAGTTACCACATGACTTCTGCCCTCAGTTTCTTAATATGTAAACAAGAGAGACCTCTAAGGCCTAAAATACCAATCTTTAAAACATTCTAGTGAAGGCTGGCCATATTAAAGTCTCTTTCAAAAGAATGTCCTATGCTAAATACATTTGTGTATGTGGTATACATGTGTACTCATGTGTATAGAGTTTCCATGTGCACTCACATGTATCTGAGGAGGTAAGAGGTCAACATTAAATATTTGCCCCAAAGCACTTCCCACACTATTTTTTTTTTTACGATAGAGTCTCTCAAAGAACCTGGATATTGTAGAAATCCACTAGGCTTCCTGGATAAGAAATATGAAATTTTAAAGTTCTTTTTAAATTTAAATTGAGAGCTAGAGGTAAGTGAGAGTCAAGAGCTTGTGCAAAATTAATTCTAGAGACAAAGAGTGCCATTCAGATAGATCTCTTGCTCAGCATGGGTGACACCCAGGCTCCTATCATTCACACTTGGTTGTGGGGGAGGTATTGTACAAATTTGATGGATTTTTGAACACATGTATTGACACCCTGGGTTAATTACTTAAACTCTCCATGTCCAGGATTTCTTGTGTATTTATCTTCTAGCACTGTTGCAATGACTGAATGCATGCAGATCCAAAGGTCTGGGCCCTGTTGGACACTGCCTTGCCAATCACAACCAGGAAACTCATGCTGCTCCACTGAGTCTGAATCCTCAAAACCATGTAGACTCTCACGATACAGTTCTGCTCTCTCCACTCAGTTAAACACATTGCTTATGCTTCTGTGCTTCAGACTGGCTTTTTCCTACCACAGAACCTTTCCCTGGATATTCTGATTACATAAAACACCTTTGTCCTTACTCCAACTCAATGTACCTTTCCACCTTCCAAGGTCTTTGCTAGATGCTTTCTCTTTTTTTAATAAGAATATATTCTTAAAAATCAGAGAACTTGTCTCTGTTGTCATAGTGTGTATCCATATTTTGAGACAGGGTCTCATTGTACAGCCCTTGTTAGCTTCAGTCTCAGAGATCTACTTGGGAAAGGGATCTCCTGAGGGATGGGACCAAAGTGGGTGACAGTTTCTTTGTTTATTTTGTGTTGAGGGATGAGGGTTCGTGTGTGGGCACACATGCACATGTGTCAATGTCCTGGGGCTCACCAAGTAGTCTAAGCTGATTCCAAAACTTTAACTTTGAATCGGGACAGAAATAAAGCAAAAGAAAAAGGACCCAAGAAAATGCATGTGAATCAGACACTCACTCTTTCCCAAGCTCAGGAATTTCAGAAAAACAATAAACTAGAAGCCGTAGATATGCTGAGTGTCTGGCGGTTACCTGCACAGGCCTCTGTGAGTTCATACGAGCTTTGCTGCTGATGTAGTTGGATTTTGCTACTTGGCGGGTTCTTCTTTTCTACCTTTTCACAACTTTCAAGCCCTTAACCCTACATAGGATAGAAGAAAAAATAGAAGTGAGAAAGGAAAGGGAAGATATGCTTGAATCTATTTTCTTTTTGATTGTTTCTTCTTTGAGCACTACTGCGAACAAACCTCAGCTAAGCCCTGTGAATGGCCAACAACAACCCACCCAACTTCTCAGGGTCCTAGCATTTTTGTATCTTCTGCCAAGTTCCCCAAATGTCACCCAGTGATAGAAACTTTCTGAAGTTGGCAAAATCATGCCTCAGGCAGAGCACAAAATAAATCAGGATCAGCTTCTGTGGTCAGTCTGAAGCAGCGCCATATCCCGTACTCGGGATTAAAATGATAACATATTCTTATAATGTTTTGGTTTTATTTTAAGGAACAAAAATTCTCACTACAGGAGGGCCTTGCTTTGCTGGTTCTGTCTCCTCTTCTGTGCTGATACCAGAGCTTTGTTGGGAAAAAAAATTAATGGAGACATCTCATTTAAGGCTGAGCTCACAGCTTTTTTTTTTTTCTGCACAGAGTTGTGGGATCAAGGGGAGAATGGCCACACAGCCAATGAACTCCACTATCCACTCACACATGTTCAATTGTGTGTTGGCACCTACTGTGTGCCAGACAGGCAATGGAACAGGGTTATGCGGGGACACAACCTCGCTCAGAGCTTTGTCATATGTCCTTGAATGATGACCACCATGTTGGACAAGATCCAGGAGAATAGACAGGCAGACTTGGGTCTGGACTACTTAAATCTTAGTCCCCATGGGGAGTTCAGCACTACCGGTGATGTCAATGAGTCCTGTTTCTACCCTTGGCATGGAGGCTGCGACTGAGGAGGTCTTACTATCTCACCATTTTCTGATGCCAAGAGGAACAGACCATGGTTCATAGAGATAAAGTGATTCGTCCAGGCCATGCAATGAGCAAGGGTCACAGCCAGGATTACAGTGACCATCTTCTAACATTTATGTATGTGTTTTTTGCCTTTAAAAAGCTACACTTGAGCTTCATTGCTAGGAGACTCCTAGGCATGAAATCACTCTTGGTCACCCGCCGAAATTAAAGAACTTCTGCACTCTTCATTGGTCTAATTAACATTGAGGTCTGTGATTTTTCTCACTTGAATTATTTAATTTCTTCTATATGCTATGAGAGACACGAGGAAGCTCTTTGGGGGCACAATTTAAGGACAATCTACCTGTCTCAGGAAACCTCTTTCTGGAGAATTTTATAACTCAGAGACAATAACTGTTTTCCTAGTCCATAGTGTCCTGCCAGGGTTCCTATGTTTAATTCTGCAATCCCCACCCCTCACCATGGACTCAAAGGTTTGAACATTGAGCCTCATCCTGGTAAGACTGCATTGGAAACTTGAACTTTGAGACAGGAAGACCTAACAGGAGAAGTTTGTAAACTAAAATCATAAGGAACTGAGATTTGAGTGGCTTGTCTGCTCTCCTGGGCAGCAAGGGCAAGATAA
>NW_022196897.1:139959525-139963896 GCF_008632895.1 Mastomys coucha
ACCAGGAACTGTCCTGCTTGACCATGTTCATCTCCCAGTGACCTTGGAAGAAGTACAGACAGGAAGAAGCTTTGTTGAGATGAAAACACAGGGTCTATGTCCCCACTGAGCATGAGAGCAGCTATTCCAGCATACAGCCTTCAGGGATACCAGTGAGCAGTATGGTGGTCTTTCTGAGTTATTTGCCTACTCTCAGGCCTTCAGGTTAGGTACACTTGGTTGAGCCTGATAATCTTCAAGAAACAGGTTTGAGAACCTGGCATAGACAGTAACTCCCAGTCAGGGTGAAAGGTGGGGCCGTAATTGTCACGGGATGAATTTCTCATTAAAAAATCTCCATTGAGGCATTAAGGATTAGTCCAAGGCTAGAACTTCCTATACAGAACATGTGCTGCTCCCTAGTCATGACAACTTCCTGGTTTCACGGTCCTAAGCACTTAAGTAATGAGCTGGTATTTGTTCCCAAACACAACTCAGCTGCCTGTTCGGAAAAGGCTCCTGAGACCAAACATGCTCAGTGATGCAGATGAGGGTCATAGGGGAAGCAGGCTGGGATGGAGCTTAGATGCTGTGCATCCTAGATCTCCCTTACCCATAAGGTGAGAAGCAGTACCCAGAGCTTACCCACAGTACAACAGACACAGGCTAAGGTCAGATCCCACCAAACGCAATGTTGTTTTGCACTTGGGCAAGTTCCTATTTACAGAATTCCACCCTAAAGAGCAGTGTATTTTGAGGAAGAGGGCACAGTAGTGAGGGAGTGAGAACTAGAGAGTAGGAGCTGTAGATGAGAGAGATAGAGCCAGAGCCAGGGCCAGATTGAGATAGCGCCAGGTTTATGCAGTTCCCACACTTAAACCACCTGCTGCAAAAATTTTGAATATACGACGGGCAAAAGGAGAAAACCATGTTGAAGCGCCTGCTATTTCATCACAGCTGAAATAGCACTTAGTGGAAATGTGTAACTTTAGTGTCTGAAGTTTGTATTTCACTTTTGGCAATATTGACTCTTTCAGGTGACATATCATTTGCGTACTTAAAACAATGTCCCTTGGGGATGGGAGGAAATCTCACCAGTGAAGAGCCTTTACTTCTGCTTAGAGAGCCAGAATTTGATTCCCAAGACCCAAATGGAAACTCACAATCTCCTGTAACTTCAGTCCTAGGGGATTGAAAGATACCTCTGAGCTCCTTATGGATAGGAACATGCACAATACACATAGATTCATCCAAAAAAAGACAAAACATAAATAAACATTAAAAAAAACATAAAACATTGCTCCAAACACTGACATTGAAACTGCATTGGTTATGCAGACCACTTCAGGCCTTGGCCTGGAAGATGGGAACTCAGAGAGAATCTTGGCCACTCTCAAGTGTCCTTTGCTACTTCTTGTTCAGAGGAATGTTCCTTGAGAGTTTGGCAAAGGTTTTCAAAGAAGCCAGAAAGTGTGTCTAGAAAGAGTTCTTGGTAGATCTGATTCCTCTGCACTAATGTATATCTAAGTGTCTTGCTTTTTCATCTTTGTCACTAGAACTGGGGACAAGTGTTTGTGCAAGAAAAGAGAGAAAAATAGAAATCTAGGTGATGTGAAGGAGAGAGGAAGGCAGATATAGAGAGGGGATGAAAGAATAAAGGAAGAGTATGAGGAAGAAAGGGGATTATGAAGGAAGAACAAAGAGAAGGGACAATAAAATGGGAAAAATGAGGAGGGAGAAATGAAGCAAGAGACAGGAGATTGGGGACAGTTGTGTCCTGATAGTGCAGATACAGAAGCTTGCACCCCACCTTTCCTGGGATCCCCTGTTCTACACCAGACCCTGCAAGTTTATTGCCCTTGGCTGACTTCTTAGCTACCGGCCACAGGAACAATGTGCTAGACAACCCATAATTAGGGCCAGTTAATTGAACTAATCTGTGTTCCTGGCTGACTCCCAAGATTTGGCCTATAATCTGTGCTTTGTACTATGTCAACTCCCAGGTCCTTCCAAGACACTGAACCTTCCTTTACGCATCCAAATGTTCCTTTCCTCAGTTGTTCATCCCAATATGTCTTGCACTGGAACCCCAGATCATTTTGGTGTGTGTGTTCTCTTGATGCTGAGTGCCGTGTTGCAGTCAATGATGATTTCATATTCTTGCGCCTGGAGTGGGGGCCTTATAGAGCATTCAATAAGGCCTAATCAGCTCATCACTGAAGGGAAGCTCATTAGCCATGGCCTAGCACAGTGGTTTCATGGAGAAGAAGCTGAATGATTAGGAGGAGTTCCTGTCTAGAGAGAAACTGACAGGCAGAAAGTCACAAGCATATCTGAAAAATGAAAACACTCCAATATATAGAGAACAAAATGGAGTTCATGTATGATGAAAAAATGGCACTCACTAGCATTCTGGCAACTTATGATTTTTCACTTGATTCAAAGATCTTTTTCCTTTCATCAATGGATGCACTATTCAGGCTCTCAGTATTTGCATAGTTTCTCTTGCAGTTGATTTCTAATTTCCTTCCGTGCCAATGTGATAGGATGGGTGACATTAGTTCTATTATCTTAT
Source organism: Mastomys coucha (assembly GCF_008632895.1). NCBI lineage: Eukaryota > Metazoa > Chordata > Mammalia > Rodentia > Muridae > Mastomys > Mastomys coucha. The sequence continues at coordinate 139,962,080 of NW_022196897.1, forward strand.
AAAGCCTCACTTTGTGGTTTAGAACATTGTCTATTTTAAAGAAGACTCTATGGACTTCTGTGAAAAATATATACTATGTTTCAGTTTATTAGAATATTCTACAGCTACCCATTTGGTTTATTTGATTATGGGGCAGCTTGGCTTTGCAGTTGCTTTGTTGATGTCTAACTTTTTGTGACCCATTTAAAGAAAGAAGGAGGGTATTGATGTCGCTCCATGTTTTCCTGTCAAAATACATCTGATCTTTTGTGGCCATTTACATTTTTATAAAATTGAGAACCCCCACATTGGTGCACTTATATTAGCTAGATTGTCATGTGAAATATTTCTTCTATTCATACATAGTATATTTATTTATCTTTTATAAATGATTCTGACCTGAAGTGTACTTTGTCACATACCAGAATACTTTGGCATCTATTTTTAGCTTCCTTTAACTCACCTGAAAAATTGATTCCACTCTTTGAATTTTTGTCTATAGGTATATTTACTAGTGGGTGTGTTTTCTTAAAGAAAATAGACAATTTGATGTATACATTTTTAGTCCAGTCAACTAGTCCACATCTCTTTATTCCAGGGATTGAACTCAAAGATTAATCACCTTCACACTCTTTCTGAGTAGCATGGAAGCCACAAAGTAGTCCTGCCTCTCCTGCCTATTTTTCTTGGGGGTGGGGGTAGGGTGGGTTGTTGTACACTGTCCACGGTGCTGAACTTCGTTGGGGCAGGTGGTGCTACCCAGCCCCTGGGAGAAGAAACATTGAGTACAAGACAAGAACTGGGCCTGGGGGGCCTTGGTTAGGAATAAAGGGATGGTCCCTTTTCTCAGCCTTGACCACCATGACCACCCATCTACTCACTGTCATAGATCTGCTCTGAAATCAAGGACAGGACCACAGGTTTGGCATGCAAACCCCAAGGCCTGGGTCCTGCTGGACACTACTCATCCAAGCAGACCCAGGAAACTCATGCTGCTCCACTTGGTCTGAATCCCCATGGCTGTGTAGACTCTCATGACGTGGTTCTGCTTTTACTCTCCTTTAAACACATTTTCCTTTGTTCTGTCCCTCAGACTATCTTTTTCCTATCAGAGGACATTTGCATGGGCAGTGTGGTTACACAAAGCACCTCTCTCCTTAGTACAACTAGATGCATTGTCCATCATTTAGGATGTTTACTCCATTCCTTCTCTTCTTCTCTGATAAGAATATACTCTTAAGCTTCAGAGTGCTTATCTCTGTTCTCATTACTTGTGCATGCACATTTTGAGACGGGATCACTGTACGGTTCTTGGTTTGGCTTCAGTCTCAGAGATATCTACTTCTGTCTCCTGAGGGTTGGGATCCAAGGTTGGTAACGCTACATCAGATATCACACTATACATTTAATTGGACTTTTCTTTGCTTTATTTTGTGTTGAGGGGATAGGGTGTTTGTGTGGGCACATACTCACATGTGTCAGTGGCCTGGAGTTCACCAAGTATGCCAAGGTGGCAGAGGAATCTACCCATCTCAATGTGCAGTGCTCTGGATCACAAAGCTGTCACCTGGCTTTTCTTTCTTTCTTTTTAAATATAGCTACTAGATGTGGAACTCAGGTACTCATGCTTACGGGGCAAATACTTTGTGGATTGAACTATCTCCTTGGCTGTATTTTCTCACTATTCTAGTCAAAAAAACATCTGTGCCAGGAAGACATTATCCTGAAGTGTGGAGAACCATTTGGTGAAAGCACATATGCTCTCTGTCCCCTGGAACATATCACCAGGGAAAGGCAGGCAGAGGAGAGATGTGGTTTATTAGTGAATTCAAGGAAAG
>NW_022196897.1:139969120-139995331 GCF_008632895.1 Mastomys coucha
ATGTGTTATCACAGCAAAAGGAAAGTAGATGTATGTCTGTAACAGAGTGAGACTGAAGCAACAATAAAATCTCCCAACAAAAACTTGGACCAGATGGATTCACTGACAAATCCTACCAGAGTTAACATCAATGCTGTCTAAACTGTCACATAAAATGGAAAGGGAAGGAACACTACTAAAGTCATTCTACAAAGCCAAATTTACCCCAAAACTAAAGCTGGATGCAGACAACAAAAGTACTCAACTATAGCCTAATTTCTCTGATGAGCGGAAACAGAAAAAAAAAAAATCCCAATAAAATTCTTACAAACCAAATGCAAAGATACATTAAGAATATTATACCTCATGATCAAATTAGATTCATTCTAGGAGCACCAGGCTGTCTGGACATACAAAAACCAGTAAATGTAATTGCCCTGGCTATTTTTATGTCAATTTGATACTATCTAGAATCGTCTGAAAAGAGAGAACCACACTTGAAAAAGGTTCTCGGTGAGATCCAGCCGTGCGTCATTTTCTTAATTAGTAATTGACAGCCCACTGTGGATGGTAAGATCCCTGAGCTGGTCGTCCTAGGTTCTGTAAGAAAGCAAGCTGAGCAAGCCATAAGAAGGCAGGCAGCAATCACTGGCTTCTGCATCAACTCCTGCCTTCTCCATGTTCTTGCCCTGTCTGAGTTCCTGTCCTGACTTCCTTCAATGATAAACAGTGCTATGGAGGTATAAGGTGAATAAACCCTTTCCTCCCCAAGCATCTTTGGTCATAGTGCTTTATCACGACAATAGTAACCCAAATTAAGACATAAACAAGCTTAAGGACATACAGCAAATGAGCATGTGAACAGATGCAGAGAAGGCCTTGGACAAAGCACGTATCAAAAACTCTTGGGCCCTGTTGATGTTTGTGGCCCATGTTACCACAGGGGAACATGTGATGTCCTTGGTCTGTGCTATAGCCTGAAACCACATTGATGACCATGAGCTGTGCTGCCTCAGGGGTGTGTATGGGAGGTAGAGGGGAGTGCGTATTGATTCAAGTGGTCTGTGCTGCCACCTGAGGCCATTGTGATGTCTGGGTCTGCACTGCTGCAGAGGGACGTGTCTGGGTCTTTGGTCCCACTGAAGCCTGTGTCTGCACTGATGTCCATAGCCTGTGCTACCACCAAAAATCATGTGGATTTCTGTGGCCTGTGCTGCAGACTGAAGCTGTGTTGATGTCCATGGGCCATGTTGCCACCAGGGTCTACCGATCTGAGTGGCCTGCATTACCACCTGAGCCATGTTGGCATCCATGGTCCAGGCTGACAATGGGGGCCTTGTCTGGGTCTGTGGTCCCACTGCATGCTCAGAGTCTGACCTGTCACCAGAACCCTCTGGAGGCCCATGATCTGTGCTCCTGATGACTACAAAGAGGAAGGAGTCTGTTTTTGCTGTATTGTCAATGACCACAGATGCCAAGTTGAGAGAGAGGGATATGGAAGGGTTCTGTGACCACCTCTACCCCCATCCCAACTCCTCCCATAAAAAAGTAGCTGTCTAGACAGGAAGCCACTGAAAAGAACTCTTAAGAAGTATTATGGGCATGCTGAAGTATGGCTCTCTATACTTGGTGGCCTCCTGCATGGGTGAGGGAGGGGAAGGACTCTGCTCTATTTAAGGGACAGGCCATTGAGAGTTTAGCCATGCTCCAGGGAATATATGGTTAACACAAATTGAACATTTTTAATTCTTATTTTCATTTTTACTTTTTCTTGTGAGGAAGGGTTACAAGGGTTAGAGGGCTGGACATGGAAGGACTGAGAAGTGAGTATGATCAGGATGCATTATACGAAAATCCCAGAGAATCAATAAAAATGTTGTTTTAAATGCTGGGTATAGTGGGTGTTTGTAATTCTAGTGCTGGAGAGACAGAGACAGGAGACTTTGCCATTTGCTGACCAATCAGTCTAGTCTAGCCTAATTGTGAATTCCAAGTTAATAAGAAGCCCTTACTCAAGAGAGGTGATGGCATTCCTTACAGTTACATCCTGAGTTTGTCCTCTGGCCACTAACCACGAGAACACATGGGCATACACACATCCTCAACACACAGGTACCCCATACATAAACATGTATATGCTTTAAAACATAGAAAATAAGGAAGTCAAGTCACCTACATTTGCAGATGGCATGATTCTATAATTAAAAGACCCGGAAGATGCCACGGAGAACTCTCAGACCTGGCAAACACTGTCATCAAAACAGCAGAACGCAGACCCACCATAATAAAAGTCAGTAGCTTTTGTATACATCAATAAAGAACTTGCTGGGAAAGAAACAAGAAAAAATGATCCCATTCAAACAAGCTTCAAATAAGAATTCCAGAAATGAACTTAAGCAGGGAAGTGAAAGACTTCTACACACTGCCGGGCGGTGGTGGCGCATGCCTTTAATCCCAGCACTTGGGAGGCAGAGGCAGGCAGATTTCTGAGTTCGAGGCCAGACTGGTGCCTGGTCTACAGAGTGAGTTCCAGGACAGCCAGAGCTACACAGAGAAACCCTGTCTCGAAAAAAAAAAAAGAAAGAAAGAAAGGAAGGAAGGAAGGAAGGAAGGAAGGAAGGAAAGAAGAGAGAAAGAAAGAAAGAAAGAAAGAAAGAAAGAAAGAAAGAAAGAAAGAAAGAAAGAAAGAAAGAAAGAAAGACACACTGAAAACTCAACACACTGAAGAAGATGCTAGAGGACAGAAAGACAACCCATGCTTATGGACTGACAGATCAATATTGTGGAATGTGTGATAGAAATCAGTTTACATATTCAATGCAATTTCCAACAACATTCTGATGAAATTCTTCTGAAAAAAAAATCCTAAAATCCAGACAACACGGTGGATCACACCCGGGTCCTCATCAGACCCAGGCATGACAGGTAGTGAGCACGTAGGTGGTGGCCTGATGGGACAAAAAGAAGCAAGCAAAGAAGTGGTGGAGAGATGCAAGAGGAAGAGAGCCTGGGTGGTTTGTGTGCTCCAAAGACAAGTGGAACTTGAGATGCAAAGGCAGTTGTTATTCTTGCTCCTTGGGAAACGGTAAGTTACACTCTCCATCAATAGACCCATTAACAAACCCAGTGCCAGTGGACCTGTGCCTTCTTCGTTTGAGAAAAGTGACCACTGTGTAGGTTTCTGTGACTCGCAGGGCTGCATCCTTGCTCAGGAAGAAAAGCAAGATCCTTCGCACCACTGGCCTATCTGCTCATCTCTCTATTGGTTGTGGTGGCAGTTCAACCAAGAGACTGGATGACTTTATGTTAAATTATAGTTTTCTGTGCTGTGTTTAACTTTGGCCAGGGATTTATTTTGTTTGGTTTGGTTTGATTTTCTTTAGGGGGAGTACAAAGGTGGAGAGTAGATATGAAGGGAGTGGAATTTTGGAGCACAATGTAAAATTCACAAAGAAGCAATTCTTAAAAGTTTTTAAAATCCCAAAATCCATACAGAAGCATGAAAGACCCTTAACAAACAATCCTAAGCAGAAAGAGAAATGCTGGTACTTGATCTCAAATTATATAACAGATCCATAGTAATGAAACAGCATAGAGCTGGCCCCAAAACAGACAAAGACCAAAAGAATAGAACAAAGAACTCAGAAATCCACCCTCAGTTACAGCCACTTAACCTCTGACAAAAGGTGTCAAAAACTATGCACTGGAAAACAAAGAATAAGTGAATCAAAAAGGAGAGAAAACACACATGGGAGAAAAAAAACATCCTCTTTATCAAACAGTGCTGGAAACACTGGAAACCCACACATAGAATGAAGCTACATCCCTTTCTTGCCCTCTGCACAAAAAATCTATTCATTCAAATTAGATCAAATACCTTAAAGACTTGAAACTTTGAAACCACTAAAACAAAGCAAACACTTCAGGATTCAGGCCTAGAGAAGGACTTTGTGCCAGAATTACGGATGTGGTTGCAGAGAATTAAAATGCTTCTGCAAAGCAAAGGACAGCATCTCCATTCCCACAGTCCACCCTGCACACCACTGCACCCAGCATCTCCATTCCCACAGTCCACCCTGCACCCCCACTGCACCTTCCCCACACAGGACTTCATTCATCTTTCTTTTCATTTTATTCTGATACACTCACTAGTGAGTCGGAGGTAGAGTGTCGCTTTCCAAAACCAGGCCTGGTGCCTGCCACATGGTTGGCTCAAGACAGACAGACAGACAGACAGAGCTAAGAAGATGGTTTGGTTGCAAAAATGCTTGCAGCTAAGCATAAGGACCCAAGTTCAGATCCCCAGAACCCACATAGCAGCCAGACATGGTGGTATGCGCCCATAATCTTAGCACTGGGGAGGTGGAGGCAGTAGAATCCTTGATGATTGCTGGCTATCTGGTCTTGCTGAATCAGTAACAGAGCAGAGGTTGGGGGAGGCAGAATGAACCAATCTTATCCTAGGCAAATTGCTTGAAAGCAAACTTCCCAAGGAAGGCAAATATTTTAGTACTGAGTCAAAGAGCAGCCTTAGAGGGGTCCAGAGTAATTCTAGCACCAAGAGCCATATTTTAAGCTAAGTGTGTTTTTAGGTTTGGGTTTTTTTTTTTAAATAGTAAAACAGCTTTTTATTTGTTGATGTTGGATAAGAAATTTAAGCATGTTATATGCTAAGTATGTTTTTGAAAGATAAATCAAAGTAGTCATCATATTTTAAAGTGCCACCATGCATTTTAAAAATAGTAATAATAATAATAAGGTAAAAGAGCTGATGCTGAAGAAAGCTACCTAGAATCCAGAGAAGTTTGCCCAGGTGAGGTCTACTGCTATCCAGGTGTCCCAGCCTCTGAAGAAACTCGAATCTTGGCCAGTTCTAAAGAAGGGAGAGCAGTCTGACCAGGGCCTGGTTGGAAGCTTAAGCTGGTTTCTTAGCCTCCCAATTCCCTTACTCATGTAATATGGGGTGGCACAGGCAGCAGGCTAGGCCCTACCATAGCAGTAAAGCCTTCTAAGGAGCTACAGCAAAAGCATCCATCATCCCACATCATCTTCGCGGAGAGCAACCAGATTGCAATGTTTCAATGGTCAGCCAACTTGTGGCCTTCTCATGGATCTCAGATCAGACTCGTGTCCCCAGAGACATCTTTCCCTAATGCCCACCCTGGACAAGTCTCTTTCCCTGTCCCCTCCCTCTTCATTCCAACCTCATTTCTAGCCAGGCCACACTTCCTATCCCAGCCAGATTCAGTGACATTTGAAGACTGTCAGTCTCCATGCAAGCAAACCCCATGAGAACAATGACCCTGCTTGGCCTCTCCCCCAGAACACTCAAAACAGCACTCAATGACTTTACCACCTTCACCTTTACTAATGAGTTGTGTTATCATTGGTGGTGGTCTTTTATAGTTCTCATGACTCAGGCACTATCTTGGGACACCCATGCTTTCTGTCGTCTATTGTGCTGTTCTGGTCCATAGATGAGGAAAGCTGAGGCTCACATAGACACTGACAACAATGCAGGAGATGAAAGTCTGTGAGCATTCCCCCTTCTATGCTCATCCACCTCTGGCATATGTACCATGGTCCTCTGTTCCTAACCCAAGAGGCGGAGACAGAGCTGAACCTTATCTTCATGGCCTCATGTGAAATGAAACACATGCTCTCAGCCCTTATCATTCTGCACCCAACTGCATTCAAAAGCAGCAGCCATCCTGAACATAACCCTCTCACCTCTCCAGTCACACTTTTATAAATGCCAAGGTAAGGGACTCTCCATATTATCATGGTATGAGATTCTGTGACCCTGAGAACTACAGTTAAAGAAACATAAGACAGATGGCATCCCAGCGACCCCCTCCAGCATCTATGCTAACACGTGAGTGCCAAAGTGCCAAGTTTGTCTCTCAGTAGTGCCTGCCCTGCTCTCCTTTTCTTGACAAAAATAATGACATTCCAACTAGTTACATAAGACCAGGAGGGGCAGAAAAGATTACACTAGGAAGTAACTGATATTATGCAAACATCCTCAAGTGGGGCATGAACTCTGAGGACCTCAAGCAGTACAATGCCAACACCCTGAACTAAAGCTTTCAATCTGATCTCTTGCAAAACCAGAGTGCATGATCCATCCCTGGTCCCAGGTTGAGCTACTGCTTCTGTGAGATCTGTTCTCCATTACCTGAGCTGCTCCATCCCCATGGTGCCAGGCAAAGCACATAGCCAGTAGCAATTTCACTGAGTGAGGTTAGGGGGAATAGCTCCGTTAGTAAAGGGCATACTGACAAACACAAAGGTCTAAATTCAGATCCCCAGTACCCACATAAAAGCCAGGTGCTTCATCTGGGGTTATGGGGAAAACTGGTAGATCCTCAAAGTTCATTGACTAGCCAGCCTAACAGAATTGATGAGCACCATGTTCAATAAGAGACCATGTCTGAAAATTTAAGGTGGAGAGTGACTGAGGAAAACACCCAAAGTCAACCTCAGTATACTCACATGCACACACAGAGAGGCAAATACAGATACAACACAGGCACTCACACACACACAAAGCAGATAGGGTAGGATGGGAAGTCAAAGAGGATGTAAGGATCCTGCTATCCTGGAGGGGGGAGTACATAAGTTTCTTGCTTGCTGAGGTGCAGCATAGTCTGATGGATTCAGATGGTTGCTTAAGTAATTGTGCAGATAGGATTGGTAAGTGGCACAGCAAAAGCTGAGGACTGCTGGGAGCCTTGGGGAAGGTAGTGGCAGTGGCACAGAGCAGGATTCTGGTGGTGGGTTTACTTTAAAGTCAGAGGGTCTCGGGGATTTCTAGCTCTCTAACTGTACTGAAATGCTGATGATAACCTCTAAAAAGTCCTAAAAACTTCTTGCTCTCTCTGAGGGCAGAAAGCTGCGGCTTAGGCCATTGACACCTGTAGCCTAACCTTAGGCACAGACTAACAAAATGGATGCAATAACATGGTCCTTCCATCTCCTTCATACAAGAAACACACCTCAGTCATAAAGATTAATATTACCTCAGAGTAAATGGCTGGAAAAAAAGTTTCCTAAGCTAACAGACCCAAGAAGCAAGCTGAAGTACCCATTCTAATATTTAATAAAATGGATTTTCAACCAAATTTAATCAAAAAAGATGAGGGGAAATACTTTATACTCATCAAAGGAAAAATCCACCAAGATGATGTTTCAATTCTGAACATCTACACCCCAAATGCAAGGGCACCCACATTCATGAAAGCTTAAATCACACAACAAACCACACACATTAAAAGTGGGAGACTACAACACACCACTCTCACAAATATACAGGGCATCTAGGCAGACTAAATAAAGAAATAATGAAACTAATGGAGGTTATAAATCTTATGGACCTAACCTATCTATAGAACATTTCACCCAAACACAAAAGAATATACCTTCTCCAAAATTGATAGTCAATCACAAAGCAAGCTTCAAAAGATACAACAAAATAGAAATAACCATTGTATCTTATCAGACCACCATGGATTAAAGTTGAACTTTATCAACAACACAAACACCAGAAAGCCTACTAACTCATGGAAACTGGACAACTCTCTACTGAATGACCACTGTGTTGTAGAAGAAATAAAGAAAGAAGTTAAAGACTTTCTAGAATTCAATGAAAATGAAGGCACAACATACCCAAACTTCTGGGACACAATGAAAGAAGTGCTAAGAGGTAAGTTCATAGCAGTAAGTGAAGAGTTCACATACTAACAATTTAAAGACACACCTGAAAGCTCTAGAAAAAAAGAAACAAACACACCCAAGAGAAGTAGATGTCAGGAAATAATCAAACTCAGGAAATCTATCAATTAGAAACAAAGATAAAGAATCAAAAAAAAAAAAACAAGAGCTGATTCTTTGAGAAAAATCAACAAGATAGACAAACCCTTAGCCAAACTAATTACAAGTCAGAGAGACACTATCCAAGTCAACAAAATCGGAAATGAAAAGAAGAATATAACAACAAACACTGGGAGAAATCAAAAAACATTAAGTTTCAAAAGCCTGTACTTGGGCTGGAGAGATGGCTCAGCAGTTAAGAGCACTAACTGCTCTTCCAGAGGTCCTGAGTTCAATTCCTAGCAACTACATGGTGGCTCACAACCATCTGTAATGGAATCTGATGCCCTCTTCTGGTGTGTCTGAAGACAGCTACAGTGTTCCCACATAGATGAAATAAATAAATAAATCTTCAAAAAAAAAAAACCTGTACTCCACAAAATTGGAAAAATCTAAATGAAATGGATGCTTTTTTGATAGATATCACTTATCAAAGTTAAATCAAGAGCAGGTAAAATATTTAAATGGTTCAATAACCTCTAAGGAAATAGAAGCAGTCATTAAAACTCTCTCAACTGAAAAGAGTGCAGGGCCAGATGATTTTAGTGCAGAATTCTTCCAGACACTCAAAGAAGAGCTAATACCAATACTACTCAAACTATTCCACAAAATAAAAAGGAAAGGAATATTGACAAATTTATTTTATGAGGCCACAGTCACCCTGATACCTAAATCACATAAAGACTCAACAAAGAAAGAAAATTTCAGACCAATTTCCCTTTTGAACATTGATGCAAAAATACTCAATAAAATACTCGAAAACCCCTACAGAAACATAATGTGACAGGATGGGGGCATATTCATGGGGGATCTCCACCCTCTTAGAGGAGAAGGAGAGGGGGAAGTGGGAAGTGGGGGGAAGGACTATGTGAGAGGTGAACCTGGAGGGGGATAGTGATTGGGATATAAACTGAGTAAATAAATTAATTTAAAAACTCAAAATCTAAATCAAAACAAATCAAAACATCATCCATCATGATTAAGAAGGCTTCATCCAAGGGATACAAGGATGATTCAATGTTAAAAAAAAAAATCCATCAATGTGATTACCATATAAATAAACTGAAAGATAAAAGAAACCACAGGATCATCTCATTAGATGCTAAAAAAGCCTTTGACAAAATCCAACACCCTTCATGTTAAAAGTTGTGGAGAGATCAGGGATACAAGATCCATACATAAACACAATAAAGACATCTACAGCAAGCCAATAGCCAACATCAAATTAAATGGAGAGAAACTTAAAGCAATTCCACTAAAATCAGGGACAAGACAAAACTAACCACTATCTTCATATCTATTTACCATAGTACTTGAAGTCCTAGCCAGAACAATAAGACAACTAAAGGATATCAATGGGACAGGAATTGGAAAGGAAGAGGTCAAAGTATCAAGATTCTCAGATGATATGATAATATATATGTGATCCCAAAAATTCTACCAGAGAACTCTTACAGATGATAAACACCTTTAGTAAAGTGGCTAGATACAAAATTAACTCGAACAAATCAGTAGCCCTCCTTTATACAAATGATAAATGGGCTGAGAAAGAAAATAAGGAAACAACATCCTTCATAATAGCTATAATAACATAAAATACCTTGGTGTGACCCTCCTACAGCTGAGGGCTGACTCTGTCAGACCCCGCCTTGTAACGAATAGCTAGGCCTCTCACCAACCTCCTGCTAATAGCCACACCTCTCTGCAAGCTCCTGTTATGCCGGAAGTCCCGCCTCCACAGACTGAAGATGAAGCTGCTGATTGGGCCAAGTTGCTGATGGACTTGGGGGAGGGGTTTTGTTTTATCTACCTGTGGGCTTGTAACAAAGAGAATTCATTAATGATGGCAAACTGAGAACACACCATGTGTTGGTCTCATTTTTTTCAAACCCTTTCTCCCATTTCCTGTACCCTTAATTTTTTTCAGGCCCTGACTCCCATTCCAGACGGCCCATTCGTACATGTGGCTGCAGGCAGCTACACCTTGGTGCATCTCTAAGCAAGCAAGTGAAAGACCTGTATGAAAAGAACTTCAGTTCTCTGAAGAAAGAAATTGAGGAAGATTTCAGAAGGTGGAAAGGTCTCCTTTCCTCATGGATCTGTACAATTAGCACAGTAAAAATGGCCATCTTGCTAAAAGCAATCTATAGTTCAATGTAATTCCCATCAATGTTCTAACACAATTCTTAACAGGCCTTGAAAAAGCAATTCTCAACTTCATGTGGAAAAAAAAAACTAAAAAACCCAAGATAGGTAAAAGAATCCTGAACAATAAAGAACTTCTGGAAGTACCATCGCTGATTTCAAGCTGCACTACAGAGCTCTCGTAATAAAACACAGCATGGTATTGGCATTAAAAACAGAGAAGTTGATCAGTGGAACACAACTAAAGATCCAGAAATAAACCCACATACCTATGGACAGTTGATATTTGACAAAAAAAGCCAAAAACCATACAATGGAGAAAAGAAAACATCTTCAAGAAATGGTAATGGTTTAATAGGATGTCTACATGTAGAAGAATGGAAATAGTTCCATATTTATCACCTTGCACAAAAATCAAGTCCAAGTGGATCAAGGACCTCAACATAAAACAGGACTCACTGAATCTAATAAAAGAGAAAGTAGGGAACTGCCTTGAATGTATTGACACAGGAGACAAATTCCTGAACAGAATGCCAAAAGCTCAGGCACTAAGATCATTAATTAATTGACTTGTGAAACTGAAATGCTTCTACAAGGCTAAGGATGCCACCATCAACAGGACAAAATGGCAGCCTATAGAATGGGACTAGATCTTCACCAACCCTACATCTGACACAGGATTAATCCAACATATGGAAAGAACTCAAGAAATTAGACACCAACAAACCAAATAACCCAACTTAAAAATGGGATACAGGGGAGCTGGAGAGACTGCTCTTCCAGAGGTCCTGAGTTCAATTCCCAGAAACACATGGTGGCTCACAACCATCTGTAATGGGATCCAATGCCCTCTTCTGGTCTAGCTGAAGACAGCTACAGTGTACTCATATACATTAAGTAAATAAATACATCGTTTTTTAAAATTGGGTACAGAGCTAAACAGAATGCTTAACAGAGGAATCTCTAATGGCTGAGAAGCACTTTAAAAATGTTCAAAGTCCTTAGTCATCAGAGAAATGTACATCAAAATGACTCTAAGATTCAGGGACTGAGACCTCAGAAAATAGAAGCAAATGATAAACCCCACTCCTTTTGTTTGTCTTAGGTACCTTATCACTGTGACTTAAATGGAGGCACCTTCACTCATCTGCTCAGTCAGTCACTCAAAATTTATTAGCACTAATTCTCACTAGTAGTTTCAGGAAAACATGTGTGTTGGTCCAGATTAAAGTTCATCTTGCCCTCAAGAAAGTATTATCACAAGCCTTTAACAAATGGTGTTGAGGAAGCTGGATTTCCATATGTAGAAGAAGAAGCTGGGCATGGAGGCAGACAGGTGGATCTCTGTGAGTTCAAGGCCAACCATGTGTACAGGACCAGTGAGTTCCATGACCACGAAGCTAGATCCCTACTTCTCACCCTGAAAAAAAAAAATTTAAAAATTGGTCAAATACCTTAATGCAAGACCCAAAATCTTGAAGCTGATAGAGAAAAACACAGGGGAAGCATTTCAAAATCTATATATAAATAAAGACTTCCTGAAAAGAACACTGACAGCACAGGAAATAATCCCAGTAATGAGAAAATAGGATCATGTGAGATATCCAAGCCTTTGCACAGCAAAGGGAAGCATCACCCCACAAAGACATGGAACGGGAAATCTTTTCAGACTGCACATCAGATGGGGAATTAATAGCCTGGATTTGTAAGAACTTCAAAGTTTGAGCATCAACCAAAGACAAAAAAAAAAAAATCCAATCAATAGATGAATTGATAAACTGTAAAGATGATTCTCAAAAGAAGAAATACAAATAGCCAATACACACTAAGGACATCAGCATCTACAGTCATCATGTAAATCAAAACTGCATTCAGATGCCATATCCCCCTAGGAAGAATGGTTACCACTGAGGAAACAATGTCAACAATGCATGGAGGATGAGGAAGAGGAGCAATGGTTTACATAGTGAGGTGTAAACCGGGGCAGTGTGGTGAATAAGAAGATCCTGATAGGCTCACTGAGGAATGCTTAGTCATCAGCAAGTGGTACTACCCGAGAAGGACTAAGGTTGGAGGAAGTGTGTCACTGGGGATGGGCTTTGAGGTTTCAGAAGCCGAAGCCGGGCCCAGTGTCTCCCTCTTCCTGATGCCCATGGATCCAGATGTAGAATCCTCAACTACTTCTCCAACACCATGTCTGCTTGTGTGTTGGCATGCTTCCACCATAATGAAAAAGGACTAAACCTCCGAAACTATAAGCCAGCCTCAATTCAATGTTTCCTGTTATAAGAATTGCCATGGTCATGGTGTCTCTTCATAGCATAGAACACCAACTAAAACAAGCAGCCACTATAGAAATTAGTATGCACTTTCCTCAGGAAGAAAGAGAAAGAGAATGTGTGTGTGTGTGTGTGAGAGAGAGAGAGAGAGAGAGAGAGAGGGGGGGAAGAAAGGAAGGAAGAAAGAGAGAGAGAGGAAGGAAAGGAAGAAAGAAAGGAAGGAAGAAAAAAAGAAAATAGAACTATCAAATAACTCAATTACCACTGAATAACACTAAATCAACATACAACAGACATGCTTGTACATTTGTGTTTATAGCTTCACTACTCACAATAGTAAAAAAAAGAGAAAAAAACAGCTTAGAGATCCGTCAGCCGATCCATGAATAAAGAAAATGTGGAATTGTAAACAGTTATAAAGAAGACTGAAATAATGACATTTGTATGAAAACAAATGGAACTAGAAGTCCTTGTGTCAAGGAAAATAACCCAGCCTTAGAAAAGTAAATAATATGTGTTTTTCTTTATGTGTAGAACTAGATTTAAAAGTGGGGGGGTGGGTGTAAATATATATGTAGAGGATCATGGATGGGAAGAAAGATCTCTTAAAGGAGGTGGGGAATGTAAAGAGCAATGGAATACATGTGGTAAGAAAGCAGGAAGGAAGGGAACCAGCTGAAACAGGGCAGGAGACGTGTTGCAGAGCAGTGGGGGAGGGGAGACAATAAGAACAACGTTCAATAACCCATATTTCATACCATGATGAAACCCAACACTTTATGTGCTGACCTAAAAACTGAAGATACCCCACACCTGGTTGTAGGACACAGGTCAATCTGGAAATCACCAAGAAACGTCTTCCCTGTTGGTTAGCTTTAATATTGCTGGAAGGTGCTATGTGGTATTTAGTCCTCTGGGGTGGATGACAATGATAGTATCCAGTACTGGGCCCTGTAGGCTACAGTGTCAACTCACCGGTGCAAAGATGGTGACTGTCATGGAAGGAGCCAGTCACTTTCTGATTGGATATGATACCTGCTCTGCAGAAGGTAATCCACCCGGTAACTGTAAACCTTGTCAAAATCCCATAGCTGAGGTGGTCCTAGATCTTAGGGGAACCTACCACTACTGTGTTGCTAAATGGGCATGTTTTCAAAACGCTTTCTAAAGATTTATGTTTATACCCATACATAAGTGAAATTCTTCACCTTGGTCAGAGAATCCCATTTTGAAGTAGGCAGCAGTTAATACAAAGATTCATAATTTGTTAAAGGGCTGAAAATCACTGTGCGTGGTTAGGCCAAATGAAGCACCTATATCTATCCCTCCCCAAGGCTTGGCAACATTACAAAAGAGAGGAAGGATGTGAGGGCCAGAGAATGAGGAGGGGTCCTATGAAATGCCATTTGTCTTCTGGATACAACACAGCCATTGCACTCATGAACCCACAGCAGTTGTGCTTACCTGCATAAAGATTAAATCTACAGCAGCTGTGCTTACCTACATAAAGAAGATCAAATCAACTGAAACCCCAGCATAGAGCATGGAGGGGTCCACGAGGCCCTGTCCTTAGCTGAGATAACCGATGGCTTCTAATGGAGGCAGAGTCCTCTTCCTCTGCGGATGTGGCTGAGGGTAGGTTGCCAAGGGTCTAATGGATGGTTCTGCATTCACGTGCATATCAGCACCACTAACTGAACCCAATATTGGGAGCAGGATGTGTTGTGGGACCTGGAGAAAGACGGAGAGAGAGAAAGGCAGATACAATCAAAATCTGCTGAATACCTGTATGAAATACTCAAAGAATAAACAAAAATATATTAAAAATAAAGTTGAAAAATGGAGAGAACGTTGAGCCCATTGCTTTGCTGATTGGGGATGTAAATTTGTCATATGGAAAACAACATAGGAGGTGCCTCAAAAAGTTAAACCATCATATGACCTAGCAATCCTGCTTCTGGGTATATAGAGGAAATAAAATCCCACATGAGAGAGACACCTGTCCTTCTATGTTCACGGAAACAGTCTTCGCATTGACTGCAGTGTTTTTCAAGGGGTGAATGGAAAGTCATTAAGCCTTAGAGCAAAGGAGAAAATGCCACCATTTCTGATGGTGTGAACAGACCAGGAGGCTATTATGCTGTGTGAAACAAGGCAGATGCTGACAGATCTCAAGTGTGAGCTCACTGGAAAGTAGGATCTAAAAAAGGAGACAGACGAAAAACAGAGTAGAGCAGGGCTTGCTACAGGGAGAAATGGGTGAGGAGATGGGGTTCAAGGGATATAACCTTGCAGATAGGAGATGAGTAAATTCTGGAAACCTCCCCCGCCCCCAAAGAAGAAAGAATAACAAAGTTCTATTCCAATTGGACCATGCTGTGTTGGTCATCCTCACTGAAGAGTCACCAAACTGTAGCTTATGCCCAAGATTAGGGAGAGGACTCCTGCTGGATGACCCAACAGTAGCTCTGGTGAGTGTCTCCAAGCAACCAAACCTGCCTCTCCAGGCTTGGCCTTTTGCATCTGCTGTCCATGTGAGCTAGCCCTGGGAGCAGCTACCAGAGTCATTTGCACCACCTCCCACAGCATGCTGGGGACAACTGTGGAGCCACCTGCCCGAAGACAGCTGTAAGCCCATCGATCTGGGTGGCCACACTCTCAGCCAACTGTCTGGGCCCTGCTGGACCGCTACTGACACCTGCAGGTTCAGGTGCCAACACCTGAGATGCACCTACTCTGGAGGTTCCTGGTCCTCCTCCTGGGACTGCTAGCCTTCCCCTCAGCCCTGCCCAAGCAGCCTTGGCCTGGACTGACCAAGGCCCACAAGGATGGCCGGTCCACCCTAGCGAGAAGTGAGCTTACCACTGGGATTGACAACCTATCCATAGGGTGTTGGGAGGGCACAGCCTGGGCCCCACCACTGACTGCTGAGCCTCTTCTTTTATTTATTTATTTATTTATTTATTTATTTATTTATTTATCCACTTTTCCAATTCATAGCACATTGATCTCGTGTGTCATTCTCTTTCTCCCTTATCCTCATTCCCATCCCCTTACAGCCTTGGCAGGAACAGCTATGTGCTTAGCATGTATTTCTAACTATGTCTGTATCCAGCTGGGCATGGTGGCATGCATGCCTTTAATCCCAGTACCTGGAAGTCAGAAACAGGCAAGTCTCTGAGTTTAAGGCCAGCCTGGTTTTATATTGTGAGACTCTTTCTCAAAACAACAACAACAACCCATGTCTGCATCCTCAGCAGGAGGTGTTTGTATAACTGACGTCGCTCACTCTGCTTTTCAGTATAAAGATGTCTGCCTTATACTGCTGGCACCTCCCTTGCATTGATGAGTGCAAAAAGTCCATATCTTCTGTCACCTCTGTTTAATTGGCTGCTCTCTCAGGACTGTCCCTAGACTATCTGTATCTTCCCATTGTTGTAAGCACCACTGAGATGAACATCCTTGAGAGTGTCCCCATTAGAACACATGGGAGAATTCCTCTGGGATACATATATCCAGAACAGTTGTAAGCTCAGTTTAATTGCAACTGTTGGACTCCTCTTAAAATGGCTGTGCTGATATACACTCATTCCAGTTGTAAGAGAACATAGCTATCTCCTATGCTCCCCACCACGGGAGGGTATCCACCTGGGCCAACTAGCCAGTGCTGCCAAAGCAAAATGCCAAGGTGGGGTAGGATTGGTGTGTCAGTAGAGTAATGTAAACAACAGATGGGTTTTTTATTTAGTCTGTCAGAAATTCAAGTTAAAGCTGACGACAGGTTTGGTTTCTGGGGAGAGACCTCTCTTGCTGGCTTGTGGATGGCACTTTCACACCGTCTGTCAGAGAAGAGCATACTTGATGTCTTCCTCTTACAAAGATACCTGTCCAGTTGGATGAGGGCCAACCCTATGACCTCATTTAACTGCATTTACTGCCTTGAGGGCACTATCTCAAATACAGTTGCACCTAGGTACCCATGAGGATAGGTTCCAGGTTCCCCCTCGTTTCCTAGAATCTTTAGATGCATCAACCCTTTACATAAAATGGTACAGTGTCTGCACAGAACTGATGCAAATCCTTCCTCATACTTGAAACCATCCCTAGATTACTTGTAAGACCTAGGAGAATGTGAATGACTTGTAAATAACTATTGTAGCTCATTCAGGGAATAATGGCAAGAAAGAATGGACATGTTCAGAACACATGTAATTTTTTCCAAATATTTCCAATCCATAGTTGACTGATTGTGCAGACAGAAAAGATGGCCAGTGCTCCTCCCAAATGACACCTATTGACTTTGTCAAACAGGAATAGATTCCAATTCATCAATAAATCATTATATAGTTTGTGTTTTGAGCCTTTTTATGGTAGAGGAGAAGGTTTATTATAGACATATGGCAGAGCATAGCCAGGGGCAGAGACAGAGACATCTAAGACAGTTCAGAGTGGCCATGACCAGACTGATCTGAGCTTGGGGGGAGGGGCAGAGAGCCAGGTGCAGCAGGCAGGAGGCCTAAGATCTTGTCACATCCCAGAACTACTCTAATTATCTATTTCAACAGTGTTCTAGTTTTACCTTCCACGCTGAGAGTGTTAATCCACACAGTGGACATTTATCTCTATGTGCATCTGCGCATGAAAAGTAAACCCAGCCTCATTCCTGCCCACATGAGTCAGTTTACCAGCCCATCTCACAAATGACCACATTCCCAGAACGAGGACTCACCTGCTTTGAGACCTGTCTCTGCAACATAATACTTTAGTTGTTGCTTCATTGTGGAATGCTGCTTCTTTTGACTAACATTTTATTCTTCCCCATGGATTTTCCAGTGTGTTGAGTTCCTCTGAAAGACATGTGATTTCAGTCACATTGAATCTGTCTGTATATTTAGAGGAAATGAATATGTTCACAATGGAAGACCCTGACCATAGGCTTAGCATGTTGTTAATCAGATTCTACACTATGCCTTATGAAACATTATGGAAGTTTTGAGCATGGTTTCTCAAGTTGATCCCTTGAGAATTTATACTTTTTCTGCAGAGTAAATGATTTTTTTTAATATATTCCTAGTTGGTTTTTATGGTACAACTGAGAGAGATCTTCAGCCACAGTATCCACTTAGGAAACTTTTTAATATGGATCTGTTTCTTCTCTATGGGAGACATGTATCTTAGTTGGAGTTTTATTGCTGTGAAGAGACACCATGACCAAGGCAACACTTATACATAACACATTTAATTGGAACTGGCTTACAGTTTCAGAGGTTCATTCCATTATCATCATGGCAGGAAGTATACAGTGTGCAAAGTGACATGATGCTGGAGGAGCTAAGAGTTCTACATCTTGATCAGAAGGCAGCAGCAGGAGACTATCATCTGTGGGCAGCAAGGACAAGACTTGGATTCTACACTGAGTGGAGCTTGAGCATAGGAAAGCTCAAATCCTGCCCCCACAATGAAGCACTTCCTCCAGCAAGGCCACACCTACTCCAATAAGGTCACTCCCTATGGCCAAGCATTCAAACACTTGAGTCTATGGAGGCTAAATCTATTCAAAGCACCACAATATGGAAACATGAATAAGTGCTAAGAAAAAGGATACCCTGGGCTCATCCCAAGCCTGCTGCCTCTGCACCTCCAGTCTTAAACAGCAATATGCACATCACCATCCCTTCTCTGTTTCCAGTTATTGCACAGGGCCTCCTGATGCACAATGCAGAAGGACGGATCCAGAGCATGCGCCTTCTGGACCGTCTGAATGTCTCAGGGATAGTAGCCCCAGGGATGGTGGGCTGGCTGATTGGTGGCATGAACTTCCAGCAGCAGCAAGAAATCAGGTAAGACCTTGACTCCTACTATAGACTCGAGGGGGGAGGGGCACTCAAGGGATGGTGAGAGGGCAGAATGGGCAATACAGAGAGCAAGATTCATGAAGAAGGGAGGCATTCAGAGTTTAGGAAGACAAGACACAAAGCCAAAGATGAGAATAGTCTGGGGCCACTGTCAGGAGCTGTTTGGGGAGGTAGTAAATCAGGAAAAATAGCAGTAACAGTAGACAGGTCTGCACTTAAAGTCCACCTTTGCCACTTACTTTAAGGAAATTCTTTGGCCATTCTAAACTCACCTGTAAAATGGAAACATAAAACAGAGCCTGGATAAATATCCAGGGTATCAAAGGAGACCAAGGATGCAACCAGACACTTGAATCTCCATTCAAGTGGGACATAGCTTTTGTGGTTCTGCATAAGGAGTGGACTACATTACCCACAAGCCTTGGGCCCTCAACAGATAAACAGTAATGCTCCCACCTACAGGAGATGCTGTGGACTCTGACAGTCCTGCACAAAACTTATTGTGGTCAACACAGGAGATATATTACCCTCAGTAGCTGGGGTTCCCATGGCAGAACTGGGTCCATCCTACCCACAGACACTGAGATTGATCCCTTGACTCTTCTAGTCCCCGGTCTCCATCCTGACCTCCACTGTTCTGCCTGCTCTGCCCCCGAAAGTGCTCTGCATTTTCTCTTGACCTGAATTCCTAATTTGTCTCCATTTGAATGAACCACAATAGTCACTAGCAGGGTTTTCCTATAAAACATGCAGCCCAAATCACGTCTTTGTAGTCATTCCTTAACAAATGCTACAATTATCACCAAATATCTACTGGGTATCACTCACGTTGAGAATAAAGCGATGAGCAAGATCTAGGACCTTTGCCTTTGGGAAGCCTCCATCCCAGAGGACTAGGCCTCAGAGAGTAATAACTAATTTCAGGTGACGGGACATGCCATGAAAACAAAGTTAGCAAGGTGAGGGTGGGAATGAGGGGGCTGACCAGGACCTGTCCAATAGGTGACCCTTGAACGAAGAGAAAAAGGCAAATGACAGGAGAGATATGGGACACAGTCTGGGAAGAAGAGACTGTAGGTGCAAAAGCCCCGAGGTAGAGAAGAGATCAGTGTGTTCAAAGAAGAGAGTGCTTCCATGTCTGGCTGAGCACAGAGTGGGTGGAGAGGTAGGAAAACCAATACCATAAGGCAAATGTGTATAGATCCTGCCTGCAGATCATCATGTACAGTTTGTATCAGGGTGCAAGGAGTGGTAGGAAGGTCACCCAAGCTGCCTCATTAAGAATAGTCTAAAGAGAAGCCAAGATCACAGCAGTGAGCCCAGGAAGGAACTGAAGTATCTTCAGGATGAGACAGTATGAGCAGCAGAGGTAGTCCGATTCAGGATATATATTGCAACTAGGCCAAGGTGGTTTTCGGATAACAATTTGGAGATACAGTGTATGGGAAAGTCAAGGAATTTTCCTGTGGACTCTCAGACAGATGACAGGGCCATGGCCTGAGAACTGCCTCAGAGTCCTAGGATAGCTGTTGTCAACATCTGGTTCTGAACTGCACGATCCACAGCTGTGAGGAATGCTTCAGGAGCCCTTCAACAGCTGCCTGCCCAGACTGTCAGGACATTCACCCCAGGCTCTACCACCTGACCCTCCTTGCAGACAAGAGTGGCCTTGTTTCTGAGATGTCCTCCCTCGTCCTTGTGGGGTCTCTGCTTTTTTTTTCCCACTTACAGCATCAACATTACCAATGTGCAGCTGGACTGTGGTGGGATCCAGATAGCTTTCCCCAAAGAGTGGTTCTCCGCAAACATCACACTTGAATTTGACATTGAATTCAAACTGTGAGTCCCACCTAATGAAGTAGGGTCTTTGGGACACTTTTCCTCCTTCTTGGGGACCTGGAAGCTGGGGGTGTGGTGGGGGTGGTAGACTAGGAAGTTCCGACCTTTCATGACCTCAACCTGAAGTCAAATGGTGACCTGGGATGAGTCACTAGTCCATGAACCTTGGTTTCTTCTGCTGCAGTGGAGATGACACGATTAGTGGAGGGGGTCATTTGCTCATCCAAACCCGTGTGACATCAGCAGCTGTGTCCCATGAAGGAAAGGAGGGGAGCCACTCTGAGTCCTCTTCTCCCCCTGCTCCTTCCCCTCCTGCTCAGACTTCCTGTATGGGAAACAGGAGCTGCAGCTACACAGAAAAGCTCTTAAAATCGTGGCTTCCTCTCAATTCTTGAATTTCCAAGACTCCTGAATGGGTCTCCTTAAGTAATTTTCAAAAGCCAGTCTAAGTCTGGGAGTGAGGAATGGGCACGGTTCAGTGGGAGAGCCTGCACTTACCATGTCCAGTTTACATTCCATCTCTAGCCCCAGAAAAATAAAAACAAGCATAGAAGTCACTAAGGTCAATGGCCAGTTCCTCCTTATTAACCGAGGGCTTAGTGGACGTGGGCTATTAGGAAGAGGGTGAGCGGTGCCTGGCTTTGCCACACTTCTTTCTGGTCACCCCAACCTCTATCCACGAAGTCTCTCCTGCCTCCTATCTTACCACAGGCCCTTCAATTCGGATATCATCAAAACGCATGCATGCATGGGCCTCACTGCAGAGTCCTGGCTGGAGAAAGACGAGTTTGGCCGGAGGGAGCTGGTGATGGGCAGGTGCCAAATGGAGCCCGGCAGTAAGGGTACATCCATGTCCACTGAGTAAGACTTTCTGCTCTCCCAGGACAGCCCCGCCTCACGAGCGGCTGTGGTTCATATCCTCACAAGTCCAAAGCAGACTTCATCCCTTTGCTAGGACTTTCTCCTGCTGTTCCCTCCTCCTAGAGGCCAGACCCCTCCCCCCTGTGTTCCCTGTATTCACCCTGTTATTCACCCACAGCAGAAATACCTTTTGAAGGTGGAACACTGCTCTTTCCCCTAAGGTCCTGCTCCAAAGCCTTTGAGGGGAAGTACAAATTCAGAAATGCCTGTTAGGCCCCTCTAGCCTTACTGCTGCCTGGCTCTATGGCTGTTTTTCCTCCATTGGCCGTCATTCATCTTCACACCCCTGATACCTTTCATGAATGCCTGCCGGTGTAAGCATCGGGGGTGTGGTAACGGCTTAGACTGTGGCAGACATTGACAATGTAGAGGAAGACCATAAACTCTAATGCTCTCCTGCCATGGTTCTAATAAGAGTTGGCACTTGTTCCTAAGTGACCTTGGCCATGCCGCATTCCCTCTCTGGGTCCCCATTGACTATCCCTAACAAGAGTACCTCCCTAGATGGCCAAGTGAGAACTCAAGGGAGTGTTCAGCACACGCTTCCCAGCCTTGGCGTAGCCTAGACTGATTCACTCTGTCCTGAATTCCCACCTCTTCTCCTAGGGCGGTCTCACCCAAGATGATGCATTTTCTCCACAACCTCAGAGAAAGCCTAGGGAAAGTTATCCCAAATCTGGTAGAAAGTCAGGTAAGTTTCAGGAACCTGTCTTCCCCATAGGCACCTGTGTGTCTGGGGATCAAGGTACACATACAGGTAACTTAGCAGAGACCTTCTGTTGCTGGGCTGTGGAATCGAACAGCAAGTATCAGTAGCCAATGGCAAGGGACAGCCACCCTAAGTGTCTGTGTCCTCGTGGGTAGCATAGGTACATTTGAAGTCCACACCTCATAGAGTCGTGGGGCTTCAGGAGGTAGACATGGGTATATTGTGAATGCCTTCCTTGGTTGGCTGGGTCCTTCTGGAATCCAGTGGTATTGGTGCCCCCTGCCTCAGAGACCTCAGTTCTTTCTTATCCCTGGCTGACCCTCTGTCTCTGCTGGGGGCCTAGGTATGTCCTCTGATTGGTGAGATCCTCCGGCAGCTGGATGTGAAGCTGTTGAAAGGCCTAGTGGGTGAGTGTTGATGTCCATCCCGGGAGCTCTCCTTGGAACTGATAGATACTGAGGGAAGAGCCGCAGCTCTCATGTGCTGTGAGAACATATACTCTATTGCAGAACAAGTACTCTATTGCAATGCTCGCCCACCATGTGAGTGGGGAGAATAGAAGAGACTGCAGCCAACTAGGTTGTACCCTACCAAGTCACCAAACCAGAGATTCTAGCTTCCCCCAAGAGCTCTGCAAGTCCAGTAGGGCAGACACTCCCCTGTCTAAACTCAAGACAACCCCTGCTCCAGGGACAGTTGAACTTCTTCAGCCCCCCCACCCTGGTGGATCTCACGGTCTTGAAAATAGAGGGCAGGGAGTCATTTGCCATGGGATGTCTTTCTGAATAAGTGATGGGAAGAGAATGCTCCTGGCCCCAGCCCTTGGAGGATAGATGGGGAAGCAGCCTCTTCTCTGTGGACCTGCAGATTAAAAGGATCACTTAGCAACCAAGACTCCCTTTCTCCTTTCAGAACAGGTGACTGTTCATCATCTTGGTCAACCCTGAATCAGTCACATCTCTGCTGCCAGGCTCAAGGGGCCTCCCATTGCCTGCCATTGGTCAGAAGGAGGTACTTCAGGTTGAGACCTTAAATCTCTCTCAATGTGTGGCTTCTGCTGTCCCCTGGAAAAAAAATGACCCCCAGGTCCCAAGACATCCTGTCCTTTCCAACAATAAACTCTAACTCTGAAGGATACATCAACACCACCTGAAGGATACACCAGTCCAAGCCCCTTATACACCCCACACCACCCTCCACCCCCACCTCAAGCTTTAGGGCAAATATCCCTGGTTTGCTCATCATCCCAGTAATGGTGAAGAACGCCCACGATAGCTTCTTGTTTGCCGCCAGGGTCCTTGCTCAAAGCAGGGAGAATCCAGATTCATTTGCTCATTTAGGTTTTAGTTGAGCACTTACTGTGTGCCATGTCTGTTGCTAAGCTGCCAGAGGGTACATAGAAAGTATAATAGAGCAGAAATGCAAAAGACACTGAATCAGACCAGATTCAGCTCTATAAAGGCGTGAGTCCATGAGCAACTGGTATCTCCAGCTCCAAAGCAAGAGATGGAAAAGAGGGCAAGCTCAGAAAAGGTTTGGGTAAAATTAATAGATAACTTCCAACCTGAAGACTCATGTCTATGCCTTAGACAAAGGGCATCACCATTTGGGCCCTTGTGGGAATGACCCATGGCACACTGCTGGCATCGGGGAAATCACCCTACCTCTTTAGGAAACTGGCAACACTCAGTCAAGCTTAGCTTAGCTTAGTAATGGGGCAGGTTCACCACAAACTGTCAAAAGACAAGGGTATCATGGCAGTAATGCACGTAATAGCTGTAAAGCAGCCGTGTTCCCAAATGTTCCAAGGATGGACCGACAGGTAGGGAGGTAGGAGAGTCACAGCCTGCGTTAACAATGGTGATGAAAAGAACCCTCCACTTCACATGGCC
Organism: Mastomys coucha; assembly: GCF_008632895.1. Classification (NCBI taxonomy): domain Eukaryota; kingdom Metazoa; phylum Chordata; class Mammalia; order Rodentia; family Muridae; genus Mastomys; species Mastomys coucha. Next base: position 139,992,612 of record NW_022196897.1, read on the forward strand.
GTAAGAGCAAATCTTCCAACGTTGCATCAGAAAAGCTGGACCTGAAGAGCTTGTGTTGCAGCTCCAGTGGCACAGAAATCAAAGACATCACAGCTGATGCACATTGCTGGGGGTCAGGGTGCTTACAGTAGGGTGGAGTAGGGATGGACTTCTAGAGAACTGGGGACAGCATATTCTTTAACCTGGGTACTGGCTATGGGGAAGGGTATTCAGTGTGTGGAAAACTCATTCAGCTCTTTGTGTGTATACCTTTTTCTGATCATGACATGTTTCTTTGTTTGTTTGTTTTTTATTAATCATTCCATTCATTTACATCTCATATGATATCCCACTTCCCGGGTAGCTCCTCCACCAACCCCCCATCTCACATCTCCCCTCCCCTCTCCCATTAGCCAGAATGAGAGTGCTTCCCCACCCACCCACATTCTCCCACCCCACCATTCCAGCATCCCCCTACTCTGGGGCATCAAACCTCCCCAAGACCAAGGGTCTCCCCTCTCACTGCTGTCGGACAAGGCCATCCTCTGCTACATATGTATCTGGAGCCATGGATCCCTCCAGGTACACTCCTTGGTTGGTAGTCTAGACTTTGGGAGAAATGGGTAGTCAGGCCAGCCTATGTTGTTCTTCTAATGGAATTGCAATCCCCCTCTGCTACTCCAGTCCTCCTGTCAGCTCCCTGACCAGGTTCCTAATTAGGAGGCAGCACATGTGTGTGGAGTACATGGAAAACCACCCACAAGACATTTTCCATGTAGAAAGTGTTTATTCAAGGTTGTTGTATTCACTGTTAACTATTTGTTAACTACTCAAAATTGAATGCTGATTCCCATCCAAATTCATCACAAGTAAAAGATAAATATCACACATGTTAATAATAGTAACATGGGCTACAGAGACAGCTCCATGGTTAAGAGTGCTTACTACTCTCCCAGAGGTCCCAGTTTCAGATCCCAGCACCCACATTACATGGCCCGCAACTGCCTGAAGTTCCAGCTGCAGGAGAATCCAGTGCCTTCTTCTGGCTTCCATGGGCATACACATGGCACAGATACACGTACACAAATAAAAATAAATCTTTATAAATAAGTAAGCACTCGACAAGTCTTCAGCATCTCACTAAATGCCTCGCCAGCAAAACTGTCACCCAGTTCACACATGACTGAGAGGAACTAGCCTTGTCAGCCCTGCTAACCCCATCAGTCACACGCAGGCAGGTGGGTCACGAAGCTTATACTCTTAACTGTGAACCCCCACCCCAAGATCTCCCCTTCCTCCCTCCCTCCTAGGACCTCCCCAAGACTTCCCTCCCACCCACGGGGAATCTGATGAAATCAAGGTTCAGTGGAATTGAGAAGCTCAAACAAGGAAGTGTCAACCACTCAGAGATGAGAAGAGGGCCAGAGAACTTCTTGTCTCCATCTTTCAATTCAAACTCCCTAATCCGAAATGCTTCACCAGGGATTTGCAACCCTAAACGGCCATTTTCCTGAACATTCCACTTGATAGCCTTCGGCTTACAGGGTTCTTCCTGCTCTTGAGTCAAAGAGCAAACACAGGAGGGCTAGACCACAAGGCTGTCTGCTTCCTTGGGGGATAGCTTTTGTCTGCATTCCTCTTGTCACCTTCTGGGTTGTCTTAAGGGCTCCATCAAGATGCCTCTTTGTGTTTTCCAGTTCTGTCTTCATATTAAGATTCACAGAGCCAGAGGCTCAGCCATCATACTTGCTCCCAGAAGAGCTTGTTTAAATACAGAGCCCTCCGATGCTCTTGGGGTCCACAGTGACAGATACTTAAAACAGAAATGTAATCCACAAATAGAACTTTTGTCCATGGCCTGCCTCTCGGTACCTTAACCCTTCCCTGCCCTTTGGTGTCCAGGCAGGCTCTGAATCGGGTGTATAACTAGAGCTGTACCACTTGTCCCATACATTAACCTCCTACAGCCTTGGGAGGTGTTTGTGGTTAATTCCATGGTAACTCTTAGGTGAGGTAACCTAGCTCAAAGAGAAGAAGCCTTGAGAATGTTCTAGAGATTTTCCATATGGTTCCTATTGCTAATGGTGATGTACCTCACACTCTGACGTCTACTAAGGCAGTAAGCAGACTTTAGCTTGAGTTACTACCATATCTTTTCAATTAAAAAATGGATGAAACAAAAGAAAGAAGTGGAAAAGGATACAGAGGAAAACAGCTTCCCAGAGTCACCCAACTGCTAATGAGCCCTGCCGGGCCTAGAACTCTGAGCCCGCTGATGGACTGGCCCACAGGAGGCCTCCAGAGAACATGGCCAGTTCTTTTGGATCAGAAGACTGCAAATGTGTCCTTGAAAAGCACTGAAGCAATACAGCCTGTTGTCACCTCTCTCCCAGTGAGGTCACCTCAGGCAGGTCACAGCCTTCTTTTAACCTCAGTTTCCCTCAAAGGATTGTGAAAAGTGGCATAAGTCCCCAGTGTCTCCTAAGGGACTTTTGCTACTGTTTGCTCTTGATGCTGGAAAATCAGTCTCAAGGCAAGGGAAGGTTGCCCGTGGCTAACAGTGCTTGAGAAGATCCATTAGATCCATTTTCTCATAAGATTCTTTCCCTCCTACCCTCTTCCACCTCTTCCTCCTCCTCCTCTTCTCTCCCTCTCTACCACCCTTCTGAAAACCTCCCTAAACTCACCTCCTCTGTATCTCTTTCCAATGTTCTAGAGAATGAACCTGGGATAAGCTGTAT
>NW_022196897.1:139995341-140005436 GCF_008632895.1 Mastomys coucha
CTGGGACTCATTAAACTATATTCTATGAGACTGATTCTTCTTAAGCCTCAGCAAATCTCTCTTTCTGTTCTTGGCTAATTTAAGCACTAAAACAAAACTGTTTTACACACATGTACCACCAGTACAGGGTCCTGAGTACAGTGTATGGAAAGGAGAGGAAGGAAGGTCACCCACAGTCTCTTTGGAGCACAGTAGACCTCTCAGCGTCACCCGTAAGGGAAAGCTGGGTCAGGAACCTTAGCTGTGGGTCCTGCTGCTGGGTACCTGCTCAGGAGAGTGCATTCTGGAGCAGCAAGCATGCAGTGAATGGAACTCCTCAAGAGTAATTCCAGCAAAAGCAGAGGTGAGGCATCAATCCATACAAGTTCACACTGAAAGAAGAGGTGACCTTCACCAAATGCTCCCTCGATGTGTTTGCCTGTTCTTGGACTCTTTAAACTCAGGACAGAGTGTCAAAAGCAAACATCTAAGTGTGTGAAACAAGAGTTCCCACCCTCGAGACTAGACTGATCCCTATGTTGGGGTAAAGGTTGGAGGAATGCAAGAGAAACTGAAGAGAACACAGCTTCAGTGGGTCCAAAAGGTATCACACACTCCCTCCAAGACAGAGCTCAGTACAGATGGACTCAGGAAACCCCCAGACATGTCAAGAACAGAGAATGCCTATGCCTACACTCCTGCCCAGGGCCAAGACCATAAATGACCCAAGGAGAGATGATGAGCCAGAGGGCTTAGGTGGGAACAAGCAGAACTATGGCCCCCGCCCAGAGTTCTGCCTGAGGCCTACAAAGGGGAGGGGCATAGACAACGTTGTGTGTCTGTCCAAGGAGGAGACACTAAATGATAAATGCTGACTGGGAAGAAGCCAGGTGGCAGGTGACATCCCTGTTTTTCTAGTGAAGAGCATGGACAAGCTGCTGTGCACCTTGGTACAAGTAAACCCCTGAGACAGGAATGAAGACTCTTCTGTAAATGAATAAAATAGTGTCATAAAAAGCAGGTAAATCTGTAGATACCTAAGTTACCAAGCGAGATGCACACCAGTTCCCCAAGACCCTGAGGTGTGAGGTCATCCTCATCTTACACAGAAGGAAGGAGCTTCCATAATGAGTGGCCCAAAAGGTCGGAATACAATTAGGACCCAACCTATGTTTTCTGCCATAACCCATACCCAGCATCCTGACTTCAGAGATTTCCATTCATTGAACACACAATCCCAGCTCTTTTCCAGGCCTTACCTACCTCCAGTTACCCAAAGTAAGAACCTGTGCAGAGCAAGACCTACTCTCAGACTGGGGGTAGGGGAATGCCTGTAATCCCAGCATTCAGGAGTCTGATCAGGAGGATATGTGGAAGGTCAGCCTGGGCTTCATATTGACTTCAAAGCAACCCCAATAGCATGGCCTGGTTGTTCTCACTTCAAGACCTTGGCCTATCCCTGACTCCATTTTCCCCTCTGCAAAATGTACTTCACAGACCTAAGTAGTGGAGAACAAAGCTTCATTACATTATCTGAGGAAAGGATGGGGCTAAGAGACCAGAAAGCTGCAAGATCCTTCAAGCCCACCAATCCAGAAAGATATTTGCAGAACACAGAAGTGGGAAGTGTAGTGTGGGAAATCAAAATAGAGAGCAAGTATGGAGAAGGATCAAGCCTCAGTTTCCCACTGTAGAAGCCCAACCCCACCTTGCCAGGATGAGTGGACCTGGCACAGGCTAGAGCCTGGCAGGATTCCCTCCTGCCATTGTTTCTCTGCTGTTACTATCCTATGAGTTGGCTTCTAACCATGCCTTTTCCCCTCAGAACTGTTTGTGCTAAGTGGACCTTGTTTTCCTCCTCTGCAATGAAACAGTAGTAACCTTTCTGTCCCAAGATCTTATGAGCATCTACATACACCAGGGCTCTTTAAAAGGAAAGACTTCTCTTGTACGCATATACACACACATGACATTTAGGGGTTGCTCAAGATAGGGATGGTAAATGTGGTTTGACTCCTAACACTGTGGAAACAAGAGTTTGCCAACTGTAGAAAGAATGAGCCTGGGGGACGAGAGGTCACAAGTGATGAGAGCAAGACAAAGGTTCCTGAGTTGTCTGACCAGACTGCCCCTTTCAACTCTGAAAATCTGATCCTCCCACGACTAGTGAGCATGGGTCTCCAACCTACACCCCATGCATGAAACTGTGAAGTCTTGAGTAAGCCTCCATCTCAAATTTTCTTGTTTAATTTGTGGACCAAACAGCTTAACTGCCTCACCTGTTTATATGATTGACAATTATTTACTTTGGAGGGCCCTGAAAGATACTTCAAAACTACAGAAGTTGGAATTATCTGTAAGCCCATCACCCGATATCAGGTTTCCCAATTTCCATTCTATAAAAGTGAGTAACTCTTCCTTGGCAGAAGTGGTAGGAGAGGAGCCCAGGACGGCCACTTGAGACTCAGGTGAGACCTGCCCCTTCCTCCTCTACCGCAGATGCTCTGGGGTAGCAGAAGACCAGGTTTCTCACTGTAGGCTGGTGCTGGGAGATTGGACTGTCACTAACTGGGGTTCTAACAAGAAAAACAGAGCTGGCCATGGTTGGGGGCGAGGACTAGCCACTCACTCATCTTTCCCGGAGAGGGAGACGTAGATAGAGCAGTGAGCTCACTCCGTGTGCCCTAAGTAAAAACTCTAGGGAAGAAATTGTAACAAGGTGACCACCATGGGGTAAAAGGCTACCTAGGCTCATGTGACCTTTGACATTATGTTGCTCTTAATCATATCCAAATGCTGTCACATCCTGAAAACAGGCAAAAGAACCATCCCTTGGCAGAGATGAGGGCCAAGAAGTTCAGGTCTTTAGCCTCTGCCATGCAGGAGCCTCTTCATCCACACTGAAGAACAGGGCTGAGAGCAATGGGTCAGGCCACCACAGTCACATCCCACAGCCCCAGAGTAAACTTGATGGTCACTTAATTAAACAGAAGCTTCTGTCTCAGGCTTCAGAGCCTCTCACAGCTGCAACTAGTGACCTTGGGGGAAGCTGCCTAGAGTCACTAGGGCTGTGCTCCAAACTGCAGTAGGGGTTGTCTGTGCCCACATCTGAGGATGTGGTGACGATGAAGTTGGTGACTGAACCCATCTGCCTGTGGCCTGGGACAGACTACTATGGCAGTGTTAGTTATTATTGCTAGTCATCAGCCCCTGGGGTCAGGGGAACAATGGTAATCTCATCCTCTGGGAACAGGGCATGCAGTGCAGAGAATCCTCTGATATCCATACCACAGAGAACTTGTCATTCTGTCTGCAGACACCAAGAGAGATGTTTCTAGTTGGGAGCTTCATTGTCATCTGTGGGCTGCTGGCCCAGAGCACAGCCCAGCTGGCAGGCCTGCCATTGCCCTTGGGCCAGGGCCCGCCCTTGCCACTGAACCAGGGCCTGCCTTTACCACTGAACCAGGGTCTGCCCTTGCCACTGAACCAGGGTCTGCCCTTGCCCCTGGGCCAGGGTCTACCTTTGGCTGTAAGCCCAGCACTGCCTTCAAATCCCACAGATCTTGCTGGAAGCTTCACAAATGGTGAGTCTATGACAATCCCTTTCAGGGGATGTCCACTTGTGTGTCTGTTTTAATATGTGTGCTTGAGTATATCCAATCTCCCAATACCAGGAAGGCAAGCATGAGAGGAAGGGAAGGGAAGGACCTGAAGTTGGCAAACATGATATCTGAAGCTCTTTCCCCCTTTACAGCTCTCAGTGATGGCCTGCTGGCTAGGGGACTGCTGGGCATTTTAGAAAACATTCCACTCCTGGATATTATAAAGTCTGGAGGAGACAATTCTAATGGCCTTGTTGGGGGCCTGCTTGGAAAACTGACATCATCAGTTCCTCTCCTGAACAACATCCTCGAGTGAGTATCCACACAGAGGGATTTGGTTCCCACTAACAGAAGTCCTGGCCAGAGCTACAGAGGAAGAAGGATGGGCTGAGCATAGAGCCAGGACTCATTCCCAGGCCTCTCTCCACTCTGGCAGGGACAGTGGTCCTTTTGCACCTGTAGTTGCCCCAGTCCTAAGGCACATCCTGGGCCCCAGCAGAAGCTATTATCCCTGTGACAAGCCTTCCATGTCAGCTCCATAATCCCTAGTTCTCAGATGGAAAAACTGAGGCACAGAGATGTGCCTGTGCTCACATAGCTAGGGTGATGCAGTCAGGAATCTAACACAGAGAAGCCCCTAAGCTTTGCCACCCACTGTGGTTACTGTGTCTATCCCACCAAGGGAATGTGAACAGTCACTAGGCTACCCTCCTCATCTGTATCTCCTGTGCCTGAGACCTGACATGGCACTTCCCATGATGGCTTCCTAGGCACAAAGCCACACTGTGGAGTCTGTTGCAGTGAGCACATACCCCAGCCTGAGTCCTTAGTAAGACTGGACCAAAGCAAAGCCATTGCTAAGATTCCCAGCCTCCCAGGCCTTTGCTTCCTAGAGATAGTCAGATAGACTGTAGTGCTGGATGACCTGAGGTCAGACACCTGCTCTCCTGGGTTTGATTTCTCCATCTGTGAGATGGAGAGAAAGACTCTGGAGGAGACCGGGGAAGGTAAACAGGACACCATGGATGGGTCGGAGAAGGCTTCCTCCCATCCTTTTGCATTCTTTTCAACTTCTGCTCTCTAATCACCGTGATCAGTACTGAAGGCTGATCTGCTACTGAAGATTATGACAGAACTAGTGATTTCGGCCATTAGTCCTGTGCAGGGTTTATTCTAGTTGCCCATGTATCTTCTATGTGTATATTGACAGTCCAGCACAGCCAGCCAGCCATCTTTCCTTCCTTTCAACTACCTACTTCCTTTTCTATCACCCTTCTATAGATCGAACTACCCTTCTCACCTTAACCTACAGAACTATCCACTTGCTTTAGATGGCTCTGTACTATCATGTACAGTCTCTTCCCTCAAACACCTTCTAGACCTGAGATGGATAGATGACCTTGTGTATTGGGGTTCAATTCAGGCAGAATTGAAGGAAGATGGGTGTGCCTGAAAAACTCTCTTCCTGGCTTCCTCACCTCAGGTAGCCAGCTCTCTCTCTCTCTCTAAAATGGGTAAATATGCTTAGGGAAAAAAATGGTTTCCAGGTTTAAGACTTGAGACCCTGATTTTTTTTCCCTCTAATGTTGCCCCCTGACAGCATAAAAATCACTGATCCCCAGCTGCTGGAGCTTGGCCTTGTGCAGAGCCCTGATGGCCATCGTCTCTATGTCACCATCCCTCTGGGCTTTAAACTCAAAGTGAATATGTGAGTGTGTCCAAAGGGGGTGGTAAAGGGACGGCACACAAAGAAAGCTTGATAGAGATGGGAGGCTACAGGTACCTGGGTCTTGAACCTTAGCACAGTGGCTGGTACATTGAGCAAACTTAGCCATATAGGAAATGGCTTGACCTCTCTGAACCTTGCTCTCTCCTACTTAGGAGATGAGAACAACTGTGAAAAATATAGGGTAAGGTGAGGCTGGCATTCCTAACAATAAGAACCACACACACACACCTTGAAATGCAGAGGAGGGACAGATGCTAGCTAGTAATGATGTTTCCTCCTTTTCTGGCAGGCCTGTAGTTGGAAGTCTTTTGCAATTGGCTGTGAAGCTGAACATCACTGCAGAAGTCTTAGCCGTGAAAGACAATCAGGGGAGGATTCATCTGGTTCTTGGTGACTGCACCCACTCCCCTGGCAGCCTGAAAATCACCTTGCTCAATGGGTGAGGCTAAAGGGTTAGCTTCTCCCACACAGAGACAGCAGTGTGGGATGACAGGACAGTGGGTGGATGAGTAAGAGGATAGAAAGGAAGATGTGTACGTGTTGGGGAGAATAGGTAGTAGATTGATGAATGTGTGCTTGGTGAGTGATGGAAAGACATATAGACACAGACAGATGGATAAGCAAATCGATACATAAATACTCACTTATAACCTTATCAGACAGAATGGCTGACTTTTTTAATGCTGTGAGAAATCAACAGTGTATATGTTGTGGCTTTTAATGGCATTTTTGTCTGTATCGCCAACTTCATGGACCTCCACAGATATTCTATCTAAAATTATCTTATCTAATTATTACCAAGAGACAAAGTTTATTACTATGAATTGCTCAAAAACTATGCTAGATGGTGTTAAATAACATTATCCTGTTTGTTATACACTCCTATTTAGAATAGAATGGCTAATTTTATGGTGGATTAGGCAATAATAGTTTGTATTTAAGCCCCACCTACTACAGAGTATGTGAACTTGACTTGTATTTCTCCAATTTTGTCTCACCTTAGTTATTTGTAATACAAAACTACATTGAGGATATTAACAGAATTCTAAGGGGTAAATAGATGGAGAGCCCATTTCAATTGCTTGTTCCAGTTGCTTGTCACAAGGGAAGGTCCAGTCATACATAATGTACAGGACCTGTCCACACATGGCTCACATTTACTAAATACATACATTGGGTTTTATGGGTATCATTTCATCGAGTCCCCATGATAATCACATACTAAACATTACTCTGCATTCATGGATTCCATACAGTTTTGTTGTATGTCTACTATGTCCCTGAAAGCATTGGTTTGTTCTATACTCATTTGTGTGTGCACAACTGGGTTGGGTGTAACTCTCTTCATCTAGGCTCCTTGCTGTTCATCTGCATAGACATGAGTGTGGAAGGTCTGCCTGGTCTCAGTTTCAGGGTGCCAAGACTGAGTGTGCATAGTAGTTGCTGAACTTCCCAAGCCCAACCCCAAGCCTCTGAGCCATATTCATGACTTTTCTCTTCTAGAGTCACTCCTGTTCAAAGCTTTTTAGACAACCTCACGGGAATACTGACTAAAGTCCTTCCTGAGCTGATCCAGGGCAAGGTAAGGGATCAGAAGTGCCAGACCCCTTCTCCATGGGTCTTAAAGCTTCTCTGGCTGAAAGAGAGCCCTGGTGTGAACTAAACCCAGCTATCCCATAGGAGAAACAAAGCCATCCATTAGTCCATCTATCCTGTGATCCAGCTGACTATATTACTTATTTCAACACATCCAAACACACTAGTTGGTTTCTTCTAGACTGTAGAAAGTATCCATGGACATTCCACCGTGGGCATGCTGCCTCTTCAAAAGTCTCTTTGCGGGAGGTTCTGTACCTAACTCCTCTCTCTGTCCCGGGTCAGGTATGTCCTCTGGTCAATGGGATTCTCAGCGGTTTGGATGTCACCCTGGTGCATAACATTGCTGGTAAGTCCTCTCCCCCTCTGAAAAAGCATCAGTTTCCCCCAAGGAGTTTTGTTCCTGCACATCATTGCCTCTTGCCTCTTGCCTAGTTTCCTGTGGCTCACAGAAAAGGGACAGCTGGGCTTCATTGACCTCATCCATTCTTTGGATGTATCCTTGTTCCCATAAATTATCCAGATGAATCTGAGATAAAGCCTGCCTCCTCCTCCTTCTTCTCCTCCTCTTCTTCCTCCTCCTCTTTCTCCTCCTCAGGTCTGACCTGAGAACAGCTGAGCTGGCTGGAGGAGGCACAGCCTTCCCCCCACAATCCTGGTTGTCATGAGCATGTCTGGTGACCAGAGCCCTTGCCGGACTCCTTCATCACCAGATCATGACTGTAATCTCAGTTTTTTGCTCTTGTTATTGTTGTCCAGAATTACTGATCCATGGACTAAAGTTTGTCATCAAAGTTTAGGCTTCCCAGGAAGGAAGGCCTGCCTTGGTTGAGCTGGTGAGTACTGCTCCACATTCCTCCGTGGATAATGGCCATCTGAGGTTTGGCCATTATCCTTCTAGAAGGAAGCAAGGATCTAGGGACAATGTCATCAGTATTAGTCAGCTACCTATCATGCTAATGAAAGACCTAAGATAATCAACTTATAAAGATAAACTGGTTTCTTTTGGCTCACAGTTTTACAAACCCAGTTTATGACCAATTGCTCCATTGCTTTGAAAACATAATAAGGCAGGGGTTATAGTGGAAGAAGCTATTCATTTAGTAGCCAAGAAGCAAAATGAGAGACAGAATGAGGTAGAATCCACACCCAGTCATGAGGGCATGCCCCAGTCACCTAAAGATCTCCCTCTCCCTAGTACCTCACTCCCATGGGATCCACTGTCTCTCAGCATTGCTACCATGGGGACCATGCCATTAACATCTGTGCCCTTAGGAGAACATCTAAAATTCAAGTTATAAAAATATCTAAAGAGAGACAAGCTTCCACTTGAACACACAGAGAAATGCATGCAAAGGTCCACAGAAAAGCTAACAGAGGAAGAGAGACACGGGTGCCATATTAACACAACTACAAAGAGAAATAGGCATCATCATGGATATATACATATCATATTATCATCATGGATCCACACACACATCACCATCATAGGCATGAACACACACACACACACACACACACCAGCCAGATACATATGTGATACAGACCCATGCAGTCTCAAATTACTATGCTTATACATATGTGCAAGTCTACATACAGTCAAGTCTGTATAGTGCAAGCGCATGTACAACCAGGCTCCTTATGCCTGAGATCCTATCCTTGCGAGTCTGCATGCCTCCTTCCCTCACAGGGCCAGTTTGATGATGGGACAATACCAGTGAGAGTCACTGACCTCGAGTCTTGCCTCCTGATCAAATTCTTCTGCCAACAGAATCACTTCTTGCTGCTCAGTCTCCTGCCTCTTGCCTAGTTTCCTATGGCTCGGAGAAAAGGGCCTACATCCTGGAAAATTATAAGTCTGCCTTCTCCTCACAGAGCCTGATCTCCTTTCCCATCAGGCATGATTAATCCCGTGATCCTCACTAAATAAAATAGCTCTTCATCTGCATGAATGTCTTGTGTTCTTCACCATTACTTGGGGCTTCGGAGGGTAGAAAGAGCCTGAGGCCATACCCTAGACTCTTTGGCCTAGAACTGCATATACTAGGTCTTGAACAGCTGAGGGCTGGGGTTCAGCGGAATGTGGACTGGAAGAGACGGGGAACCCTGCTGTTCTTAGGTGGTACAGATAAGCACTTCAGGCATTGATTTGCACACACAGGTTGCCACACAAGACGTGAAGCAGATGACAGGAGATATGTTCCAGAGCTGGACATGAGAGGAGGGAGTGTGAGGATATATATGTCTCTGGTCCACATCTCAGGTTGAGGGTTGGGAGGAACCAGGAATGTGGAAAGGTGAACTGGATGGAGCAGGAAGAGCAGATCTGGATGGTGGCCACTCTGTGTGGAAATGCTTCAGAGGCCCTGAAAGAGACACTCGACACTGTCACACCAGCCTCTTTTCTGTTCTCCCAGCAACAGGAGGACAGAGAATCACAAAGAAAGAGAGTGGGAGGGAAAGCACTGGGGTCCAAGTGTTATTTACCTGCTTATGGAAAGCAGTGAAGAGGCTAATTGGAGTTGTCATGGTTTGCTTTGTTTTGTTTTGTGTCTTAGAGAAAACACTTGATTTTGAGGAAGCAAGAAGAGGAGGGGAAAGCTGAGATTGTATAGAATACTGAAAAACTGAATTCACTAAAAGAGTCTCTGGGAGACCAGAAAACCAAAGTCCTGGTAGAAAAAAACCAAACAAGACAAAAACAAACAAACAAACAAACAGTCCAGTGGACCCCAGAGCAGGGAAGAGGGTGAAACAACTCCAAGCCTCTTCCCCAGAGCAATGGCAGCATGTGGTCTGCTCACTAGGTCCCTGCACAACCACTCATAAACTTGCCTTCATCTGATCTGGCTCGGGATTCGCACACTAGGAATGCACAACTTCTCACATGTTTGCTGAAAACCAATCAGGAGTGGTTGCTTAGCACCAGCTGCCTGGAATGGTGGTAACATTTAAAACAATGTGCCACAACTGTCTGTGTGGGCATCTACCCCAGCAAGGCGGTTCTTACCAGGCTAAAGCTGGACAAGGACCGCAAGAAGATCCTGGAGAGGAAAGCCAAGTTCAGACAAGTAGGAAAGGAGAAGGGCAAATACGAGGAAGAAACAATCGAGAAGATGCAGGAGTAGAGACATCTCATGCATGGCTTTCATTAAAGACTGTTTAAGTAGTCAAAAAAAAAAAAAAAAA